>NC_031979.2:8585074-8891561 GCF_001858045.2 Oreochromis niloticus
AACAATGTTGTGCCAAATTGACTGATTTGTTTCAATTTTTATACCCAATTTTCAACACTCTGTCTCATGCCGCAGTGACCCAGTTTGGTTACAGGGATCATTAAAGTTTCATTTTATCTTCCAAAAGCTGTAGGTGTGTCCAAGTAAATAAAACACACAGCAGCACTGGGTGTTACTCACTACTGTATTTAAAATACTCTCACACACCCATAATGCACACACATAATTAAATGCTGTCTCAGATAAATATAGATTGTGTATTATAGTGGTCAGTATCTTTTGCACATTTGCTTTTCAGAAACAGCTGAGTAAAAGCCTCCAGCAGCACCGTGTCAGTCCAGCAGAGGGCTGGATGCCGCAGCTTTATGTGTGCATAAATATCAGCATCTTTTTTGTTTATGTCATCACTATCAATTTCTGCTTTACTTAAAAAAACAACAACAAAAAAACCCAACAACAACTATGCTTAGACTTAATCTGTGCTATACTGCTTATTGGGCCAAGTATCTGGTAATCTACATGGAAATACTGGAAAACACTGTTTAAAGACATACTGGTGTTTTGATGATATGGTTTATGGTACTGTTTACCCCTGGGATCAAAATATTTCATAAATGTTCAGCTGAGTTGAGATCTGGTGACTGCACAGGCTGTATCATATGATTTCCATGATTTTCATACTCATCACACCATTCATAGACTTTTCAGGTCCTATGGATTGGGGCACTGTCGTTCTATTGGGCCAGAAATGTTACATCACAGAACTATTCTAAGCAGCTTTGTATTAATTTTCAGTGACCTTTCTTTCTTAATTCAATTAATTTAAATTCAATTATATTTATATAGCACCAAACAACAAGTATTTGGCAACAGTGGGATGGAAAAACTCCCTTTATAACAGGAAGAAAACCTGTTATAAAAACCAGACTCAGGTTGAGTCAGCCTTCAGCCACAACTATTTGGGGTCATGGGGGATGATCTGATATCGTCGTGTTGGTGTTGTTCCCAGATCATCATGAAAATGTTGTTCCAGGTTCAACATTGCAAGTGACCAATCACATTGTTGTGACGTTATTCTTTTGCGCGCCAAGCCATTCGTGCATTTATGAAATTCCAATGTTGCAAGGACAATATCAATTGTGCTTACCGTTTATTAAAGGGTTAGGGTTAGGATTAGGGTCAGGGTCCGTTGATCGGTGGATAGAGGCGGTTTCTCGCAGCTTAAGTACAGTTTTTTGTTTTACGGCGGTTTTTCCCGAAGTCGCAAAAGTATGACGTCACAACATTCTGATTGGTCACTTGCAATGTTGATGCTGGAACAACATTTAGTATGATGATCTGGGAATACGACGATATCAGATCGTGCGGTAAGGGGTTAGGTCTCAGTCTCGGTGGACCAGTGGAACCATATCATGCCAGTATTATATATGTGACAGGATCCAGTGACATACCAGAGTGTATCTTAAAGTGGAACTCATCAGGTAGTAGAACTATCCATAAAATATTCATATCTATAAAAAGAACCAATTGTTTGTTATTTAAAGTTAATCAGTGATAACAGCTTTTGTGATATTATTCTGCAGTGATTAGGGATGTTTTTGCTTTGTTAAGACATTAAACACTGAGTCATTTAAGCATAAAAAGGTGCCAAACTCAAGGGATTAACCAGTGTTGTGTCTAGACATAACAGACAACTTAGCAAATAAGCAATTTTAAATTATATCTTTTGATACTTTATTACAAGCAGTCTGCAACAACGCTATTAGTTTTAGTTGAATCTATGAAAAATGAAAGATAACACAGTTTGACAGGCATAATATAGTGTGTGATGCCAACAAAGTGCAGAAACATCCAAAGAAGAGCTCTGAATGTCCTTCAAGAAGCCTGGTGAACTATGCCTGAAGACTAATTAAAATTCTGTTCAGACTGTGTTGAAGAATAAAGGTGATCATGTCAAATATTGGCTTTCAAACTCATTAGAATTGTACATTCTGTTTTTGGCGTATATTCATTTATGTTTGGACATATTTCAATAATCCGCTACACCTATTTCTCATGATCTGCAATTGTGTTTACCAACCTGGATCGGGACCATAGTTAAAACATTTCACTTTTAATCATTTTTATTAATTATGTAGATCTAGTTAATACAGAGCATAAAGTTTTACTGCCCAGCAGTTTCATTAAATGTGCAGTAACTCTCAGTGTCAGCCTAATAACAGCTGTCACAGCAGCTCCACTAGATCAATAGACCACCCATAATTACAGCAGGAACATTTTCTAAATCCATAATGTAACGTCAGATTTTTCATTGGATTCCCTTTTTTTCCTGTGTAAAATAGAAATGCTGGTGGTAAAAAATAAATAAATAAATAACAAAAAAAACATAAAAGTGGTGACACGAGAGGGATCATGAGGCCCATGGGAATTATCTCATAAATAAATACCAAAATGAAAACTAGCTGACCCCCCCCCAAAGGAGTTATAATGATTCACACTGCAGAAAGACCTTCTCTCTGCATTTACACGCATGAAGAAACCTGACTGCCCCATAGCAGTACTGTATGTCAGCCTCACGGAAGGACAAGATTCAACCATAAAGTAATGACTGATGTCTAAATAAATGCAGTCTAGTTACAGTAATAAATATGTTTCATTCTAAAGAATAATAGAAGTGAAAAACAATGTGTCGAACATCTTTAAGCTGATATTTGAAAAAGTGAAGAAGTATATACATATATGTGCAAAAGATCCGTATATTATGGCAGATAATGGTGTGGCAGGGGCAAACAGACAAAAGGACAAACACTGAACAAAATCTCTCAACTTTAGCTGAATTTTATAAATGAAAAGAAAACGTCTGCGTATTAATTCACATCTCCGGTTTGGTAACCATAACTACACGCATGACATCCCTGCTTCTCATTGATAGCTGCTTCCCCTCAGTCCCGCCTAATACGGTTTGTAATTGGACAGACAGTTCAGATACAACCTTCCTATAGGCTGGCGTTCTGCACTACCATTCGTTGAAGGAATACGCTTCCCGTCTTTCTTCACGCCTATTCACCCTGTGATTGGTTCGCAGTCAAGTTAGTCAAATTTTAACTTCCGGGTGTCGACTCGTTGCAAAATAGATCATTCCACTCTGCAGCCGTGGAAGAGGGCAGTTACTGAGAAAAACCTGGAAAAATAGCGATAGGAAAAAAGTGAGTTACTTAATTTGGGGACATTATTTTGTTTTCATTCAGCGCTTCTCCGTATACTTGTTGTTAACTTGGGTCTAATTTAGATACCGTTAGCTAGCTAGTCTGCGAGTCCACGAGTTACACAACCTGGATAACACCAGGAGCTAACTTAATAGCTAGTTGACATTCCCAATTGGATGTATGTGTCGTTTTCTTTAATTCTGACATTTCTTGCAAACATACTTAGCCTATATGTGGCGTGGCTTACAGTTAGGAGGCTACGCGTGACACTTGCCTCTTAAAAAATGGGCAGCTGTGTATATCCAAGGTTAAATGGGGTGATGATCATCTTGCAGTTTTTACCCAGAACTATTTCTTTTACATTAATCTCTGAGGTCTCAAACTTCTTCATTTTCTATAAATGATCAATTTTAGAGCATGGTGTGTTTGTTTGCTGTTTTGTATGCTAGTATTTTCCTGTATTGTCACTCAAACGTCTCATAACCTGTAACTTGAGTCCTCCTCTCTCCCTCCTCTGTGCTTGAAGTGATGCTGTCAGAAGTCCTGAAGGTGCTGCGAGGAGCTGGTAAAGTGGGCTCTTCGCTGGTCTCCACTCAAGGCGAGCAGCTCCGATTAATGGCCTGCAACTCGTCCCTGGGAGCAGGGGTCAAAGTTGCTCAGGATGTGGTAGAAGGACTGGTTGGCACATTTATGGGTGGCAGCAGTCAGGTGAGTTTAACTGAAAAATAAGCAGAAAGTAAAAAAATAAGCTCTAAATGCAAAACAAATCATACATAAAAGGAACCATTAATGTCATAATTAAAAAACAAAAATAAATAAATAAACAAAACGCTCTCTGTTCTTTGCTTGTCTTGGAAACAGCTTATTTAATCCCCTTTAAATTTCTCAGCTGTGTAAATATGTATGTGAGCTTAACACAGGTTGGATAAGAGTTTCTCATATTTTAGCTAAAAGTTGCTGCCTGCTCCACTCTGTTTGTAGTGGGAGAGGCAGACATATAGGTACTCACATTTTTGTGAGACTGTTCACTGACATTTCTGTATTCCCAAACCTTTTACCTCTGAAGGGGTAGATAAAAGTGCCAAACTCTTAACCTAACCTGAACCTGATTGTAAGCAAAAGTTCTAACCTATACAACATTTCATCTGACAGGCTAAAACTTGACATGTCATTGT
This sequence comes from Oreochromis niloticus, assembly GCF_001858045.2. Taxonomy (NCBI): domain Eukaryota; kingdom Metazoa; phylum Chordata; class Actinopteri; order Cichliformes; family Cichlidae; genus Oreochromis; species Oreochromis niloticus. The sequence goes on from NC_031979.2 coordinate 8,589,456, forward strand.
ATATTTTTTGTCTTGTTACCTATAAATAATGACTTGAGTCACTCGCTGATGCTCTTTTAAATGAGAGAGGGCTGCAAACCCACAATCTGCAAATTATAGTTACAAAAACTTGGATTACACTGCTCCCTAAACGGGCACTACAATAGTTCACTCAGCAATTTATTTGTGTGTGTGTGTGTGTGTGTGTGTGTGTGTGTGTGTGTGTGCAACAGCAGCAGTCAGTACAGGAGGATGTGTTTCCGGATGCGGAGGGCTGGGAGAATATGGACCCTGAAGAAGCGGCCAAATGGGCTGTGGGGTCCGATTTTCCCCCTGCTGAAGGGGAGCACAGCCAAACAGAAACGGGACCTGCAGCACAGATGCACACAGGTATGCACCACACAGGTATTACTGAGTGTTTATCGAATATGGCATTCACTAAATAAAATGCACTAACAGCATTTCTCCTTTTTATCCAGAATGTTTTAAATGTTTACCTCAACAAATATAAAGAAATCATTTATTTACGTACTGGTCTTTTAAGTATAACAAATATACATTTAAAAAAAAAAAAAAAGCATCGTTATAGCCCCCATACCATGTGGCGTGTATATTTCAGCCAGTTATTGGCCCTTAAGTATTGTATTTTTTTTCTTCTCTCTGCATTAGGGGTACCTCCTAAATCAGGAATGGCAGAAGGAGGCGCAGGCTGGCCTGGGCAGGGTGCTCGCTTCTTTCACACCACCTCAGGCCTCCACAACTACTACTTGCAGAGCAGGTCTGTCCACAACACTGTTGTGGCCAAGCTCACACCTGAGGACATCAAGAAAGCCCGGGAGGCAAAGCAGGCATTGGCCAAACCTGTCAAACAGAAGGTTGGTTTGAGGATGCCCGTGTGCATATAGTCAGGTCCAAAAGGGTTTGAAGAATGAAAAGTTTTGTGGTTTTGCCTCTGTACACCACCACAATGGAATTGAACCAAATGATAAGAATGTGATTGAGGTGCAGACTTTCAGCTTTAATTCATTGGGTTTAATAAAAGGGTTATATAGTCCTGCACGATTACTTTAGTAGCTACAAAAATATTTTTATTTCATTGTCACATACGTATAACACTGCTTTTACAATCATGTTGTGTGACATTCCTGCTAATGTAAAAATCTTGGCATCAATATAAAATGGTCCTAATTTACCTAAACTGAATGCTTTTCTTAGAAGGCAAATGAAACAAATTCATTACAAAATGGTACCAAAACATAACACAAAATAAAATTAACAGGGCTCTGCATTTATTTTTGCATTGTGCTCTGATCCTGTTCATTAACACTTCATTGTATAACACTTCATCAAACCTAAAAGAAAAACTTGAATGTATTGAATGAACTGACCAGCTCAGCAATGACCAAAAGGCCTGAAAAATCCCAGAAGACAACTAAACTGTCAACTTCACAAGAGAGAAAGTTGAGTCACACTTTCACCTTTGTGGACGTATGCTTATCATCATCATCAAAGTCTGCAGTGAAACGATACCTTGATGGATGAAAATGCAGAGGGTTTACAATATGGTGCTGTCTGTGCTCTGATCACATTCAACCAAATGTCTTGACCCAAAGCAAACTGCAAAAGCAACCCAAGAGTTTCTCGATGCAGATTGTTCAATGGCCATCTCATCTCAACCCAGTAGAACAGCGTTTCATTTATCAAATACAAAAATGAATTCATAGAGACCCACAAACAAACAGTCACTGGATTCAGCTGCAGTAAAGGCCCGGCAGAGCAAGTAAGGAAACACAGCATTTGGTGATGTCCATGGATTCTAGGCTTCAGGCAGTCGCTGACTGCAAAAGATTTTCATCCAAATATTCATAAGAATCTTTATATTCTGGATGGTTTTTATTTTTTATTAATTATGTTTGTCCTATTATGTTTGGGGCTCTGAAAATGGGTGACTGTATCTAAAAGTAATGTAAATTCCTAAACGGTTAATGCAATACTTTTGTTAAAGACCTTGAATTAAAGCTGAAGGTCTGCACTTCATATCGGCACATTATTTGATTCATAATGTCATGTGGGAATCCACTCAGAGGGGGAAAAAGCCTAAAAATTATTGTCCAAATGCTTATGGACCTAACTGTACATTTACATGCAGACAGATACAATTAATAATATGCATTACTGTGGATGTATATAGTTGTATTACTTGGAGTTCATACATTTCATCTTATTTGAGTGAATGAGCAGATGGCCAAAGCCCATAATAATCATCTAATGAGTTTCTGTACATATCCAGAATATTTTTGACTTTTAGTGTTAATTTAAATTATGTTTTAATAATGATTTCTTTATGTGTGTTCTGTGAAAGGTATATATTTTTTTCTCTTCCACCCACATGTCATTGTTCCCAGAGTTCACCAGGTCTTTTTAATCCTGTTGCTGCAGTAAAGTCAGTGGCTAGAAGAGTTGGAAAAGAGTCATTAACATATTATTGATAAAAAAATTTTCATGTTTGACTTTCTGCAGCTGAGCGACCGTGCCAAAGAGAGAAAGGTGCCCGCCACAAGAATCAGCAGGCTGGTTAATTTCGGGGGTGAGAATAATCTGTTTTTGTTTACCTGCTGAGTTTGTCTCTGGATTTCAAATTGACTCCAGGAACAGTGGAACAAAGATGATCGTTCACCAAAATGTCAAAGCTGGGAAACCCAAGTTTATCATGTGGTCCAACAAATTAAAAAAAATGTTCAGTAAGTAACTGAAGAAATTACTCATCAGCAGTGTTGGGACTAACGCGTTATTAAGTAACGCGTTACAGTAACTACGTTATTATTGTGGTAACGAGCACGGTAACTAGTTATTATGCCAAAACCAGGAACGCGTTACTCGTTACTGGGATTTAGATAGGCTCGTTACTCGTTACTTCGTGTGGTGGATATCGCGGAGCTTCCACAGATTCAATAACATTAGCAAGTGGTGGAAGCCAGCAGGTGGATGAAGGAAAAGGGAGGCAAGAGGAGAGACCCGAAGCGGCCGCCGGTCCGAGTGTCAGGTGAACTGAACTTCAGGTAAGAAGTTATGACCTGCAGTCTATCTGGGTCAGATATAAACCAAGTTTAGGTGGAGTTTATTTTCGGTATGCTGACATTTTCGTACTGCGTGCTAGCTAGCATGACGGAGTTTCTATACAGCTGGGTGGGTGCTATGTTACTGATGTTGAACTTTATTTTGTTCATACGGTTAATTATTAGAGTTGCCAACCATCCTGTAAAAAACAGAATCGTCTGGTATTCAGAGAAAATATTACGCGTTTCGTACTGAGGTGAAAAGGAACAGTTTGTCCCGGACTTCAGCTACAATGAAAAAGACACAAAGCTGGAGCTGCACAGCTGCCTCTTCTTCTCTCATTCTCTCCTGTTTCTACTTCAATCACGAAACTGATCAATGATCAGCTGGTCGGCTTTTCTCTCTTGTTTATTTATCGCCCACTTTGCGCCAGAAAGAGGAAACCAGCGGATGTCGCGTTAAACAACAGCAGCACGTTTAAGCTTGATCAGCTGTTGTTAGAATTTATTTAATATTAATTTCTAGTATCAGCTGATGTTTGCTGGGGCCACAGCTGTAAAGCTGCTGGTCATGATATCGGTTTGGTTATCTGGTGAGAGGGAAACATGCAGATGAAACCAGGAGATGTCCTTACTGAATCATCAGAGCTGAACAGGTGATGTAGAAACAGGTTTACCTTTTAGGTGACATGGATGAGTTGAAGGGAAGTTATGAACTGTTTCTGAGAGACAAATAACACCAGCATCCTTTTCTACGTAGCTGACAGCTGGTAACTGTGCAGGGGCGGGTCTAGCAAATTTTTGCCAGGGGTCCATGTAGGGCATTAACAGGGAAAGGGGGGGACAAGGAAATATTTTTCTTTATTATTCTCATTTAAAATGTCTCGCTTTTAAAAAAATAATTATCTGGGTCTTACAACAAACAATTGATAGATTAATACATATATACCATCAGAACAGTGTACATCACTGTCACAACAGTGTTTATTTTCATTCAAAGGCTTTATGATTTTTCCTATAATGGTGGGCCGGTCTCTAGTCAAAATGCCCGGGACGATTGTTTTGTCCCAGTCCAGCTCTGTATGCAGCTCATCTGCAGTCTGGTGTTACCTACATCTTCCTATTCAGAAGGCAGAATTTCCAAGTTCTGAGTACAATCAAAAGCACCACGACTGCAGTTTTTGTGTTGGATGTAAAAAGCAGGCTAGAATCATGGCGGCGGTCAACGACGGTCCAGGCGTGGGATTTCTCTCGTGGAAATCTGCACATTATTTTTTTCCTTTCTATTGGTAGGTGGCACAGTGCACTTGTGGCAAGTAAGCAAGCTAGAAGACTGACAATCTTGCTGGGTATCCAGTTACGGAAGCAACACATTAACAAGAGAATTCTGAGTAAAACCAAAGTTACTTTCCCTAGTAACTAGTTACTTTGAAAGTAACGAGTAACTTGAAGTAACTGAGTTACTTTTTTAGAGAAGTAACTAGTAATGTAACTAAGTTACTAATTTAAAGTAACTTACCCAACACTGCTCATCAGTACTTTGAAGATCTGATGTCGAGTATTTTCTTTTTTCCTGTTTAGAAAAAAAAAAAAAAAAAAGCTTGTTGATTAGTTGACTTGTTGAGGCATGTGTGGTCCATTCTGCCATCACTACTGTTTAGAAATGTTGGAGGCTCTTTTCTCCACTCAAATTCTGTGAAAATGGGCTTTGTGTGAAGAATTTCCTGAATACTAATGTAACCCCAGAGTCTATGGTGTAAAATCTACAATCAATCCCATTATGAAGCCTGTAATGCAAACCTAGCAGTTCTGATGAGACCCATTCAGTCACTTATGAATATTCTTGGAGTCTATTAAAAATACTTTGGTATTTGTTTTCTCATTGACAACTGCTGGTTATTAGCTTGCCACTGTTACAATAAAAATAAAATTCTTGCTTCTTAATCATCAGAAGTCAGGAACAGTTAAAGGTGTGGTAAAATGTGTGGAGTATTGAAGTATACTTCCATCCTGCTACATAGCAGCAGCATCTGTTTGGAATTGTCTTCAGTGGCCCTGCAGTTAAAATTGCTTCTGTCCCTCTGCTGCAGGATTGGCAGTAGGGCTGGGAATCGGTGCCATTGCAGAAGTGGCAAAGCAGTCACTAGGAGGCAAACAAAAAGGAGGTAAAGATGTTTTACTGCTGTTCTCACCTTCCATCCTGTAAACTAGCCTTCTGTCCTAGACTCTTGGCAGATACAGCAGACAGATGGACGCCTGGTCAACCCTGAGAACTGTCTAATGTGTCAATACCCGATAGGCCACGGACAGGCTTTAGATCATATATGCTAACAAGAATTTATAACGGCTTTAATATGTGTTAAATGAGCAGTGCTTGATGATGTACCACTGCCTCAGCTTTTATGCTCCACTATCCACAGTTGTCTCAGTTTAAGGCCAGAGCTTATTTACATGCAGCAGTTTAAATGAAATAAATGACTTCTGTCATGCTATGATACTCTTAATATGTTGCACCTAATATCATTACTAATACTGCTTCTGTGTGTTTACAGATGTAAGCTCCCTGCTAGACTCTCCCTTCCTGTCAGAGGCCAATGCTGAGAGAATAGTCAGCACTCTGTGTAAGGTCCGTGGAGCTGCTCTCAAGATAGGCCAAATGCTCAGCATACAAGGTACACGCTGTAACACGGGCTTCACGCAAAATGCTCTTTAGATGTCCTCACAGGATTGTTGACAGTGGATTTTTCTCTTCAGACAACTCCTTTATCAACCCCCAACTGCAGAAGATCTTTGAGAGGGTCCGACAGAGTGCAGACTTCATGCCCACATGGCAGATGACTGTAAGCCCAAGACCTGTTACTGGCTCTTCAGCTATTTTCACACAATTATTTCAATTCAGTTTTATTTACAAAGTGTGAAATCACAACAACAGTCTCCTCCAGACTGTAAGGGAAAGACTTTATAATAATGGAGAGAAAACCCCAACAATGGGGCGAACCTAACATGAGTAAGCAGATGGCGACAGTGGGAAGGAACCCCCCCTTTTAAGTGGAAGAAACCTCTGCTAGAACCAGGCTCAGGAAGTGGCAGCCATCTGCCACGACTAGTTTTATGATATCTTAGAAGCAGGAAATTGTCAGAATATGATATGTGAGGACCCAAGGTGCAACACGGAGGTAGGTGGCGGTTTTAAAAAAGGCGAGCCCTTTATTGAGCTGAAAAAAATCTCATGAGGCAAAACACAAAACTAAGCCAAAAAACAAATGTACACTAATGAAACTCACTACGGAGCTGAGATGCTAGGGAACGAAGACCAGGAAACGGACTACACCAGGGAAATAAACAGTACACTGACGAAGGACAGAGGGAGACAGATACTGTCTATAAGCAGGAGGGTGATTAGGGGAAGTGGAGACACATGGGAAATACAGCAGGCGGAAAATCATGAATAACAAGACAAGGGAAGTTAGACTGAACATAGCGCACAGGAGACAAGAGACTATCACAATAAAACAGGAAACATCTTGTACAGAAACTGTGACTAACACATGCAGAGCAGACAGACATGGGGGGGGGACAAAGGGATTACAAAAAGATAATAATTAAATGTTCCAAAACCAATAAGAAGAGCCAGAATATAAGGAGACACTACAAAGGTTATAATAAATGCTAAAGAAAACTCACAACAAAATACAAGAGAGCCAAATAAAGCATAGGAGAATCTAAAAAAAACTAAGAATAATATAGTGTAAAGAAATTACAAACACAAAACAAAGATTCTAAAAACTAAATTGTCCTAACAGAAACTGGAGGTCATCCAGGTCTTTATGCCTTTAAGACATTCCTGGAGTTAAACTAAATGTTGTTTGTTATCTGGCCTCATGGATAGATAGAGCTAGGTATCATCTGCCTACCAATGAAAATGTATGCTGTACCTTCTAATGATACTGCCTGATGGAAGCATGTACAGTGTAAATAAAATTGGTCTTAGCACAGAACCCTGTGGAACTCCATAATTAACCATAGTGTGTGACGATGACTGCCCATTTACATGAACAAATTGGAGATTATTATATAATTGTGATTCAAACCAATGCAGCACATTCCTTTTCAGTAATTTCTGACAGTATCTAAACAAAGTGGCTTTATGTCTGAATGAGCATCCTGTTTGCCTTTCCATAACAGGATTCTTACTGGATGACAAGTAGTTCTATTTATATGTCGCTTTGAATGCGCCACAAATCTGAACCTCATCCTGACATGTATCCTGTCATGCATAGTTGGTGACACTGTTGCCTGTGAAATATCTTGTGCATCTCAGTTGCTCAGGTCACTAAAACCATGATTGTGTTTGTTAAAGCCTATAACCACTCCTGCATTGTGGCTGGTTTACCCTCTACAGCATCTACTTCTTTAACTCTCCATAGGCACTCATAAATGGATTTCAAACAATATCCATCCATTTCCTTAACCACTTATGCAATTCAGGGTCGTGGGAGGCTGGAGCCTATGCTAGCCGTTATAGGGAAAGAGGTGGAGTACTCTCTAAACAGGTCCACCAGTCTATTACAGGTCTAAAACAGAAAGACGGACTATTATTTGGACTACTTAAGCTATGTATTCAGTGCTTTTATTTTCTGATGATTTCATATAGTTTTCACCTGCTAAAAGGCTAATGTGTAGACACTACAGCACCAGTTTAGCCTTTTATTTTCTTATCCTAAAAGGCCATTTGGATATTTTATATATGGCTATATTGTTTTAATAAAAAAGTTGAGCTTTTCAGGAAGCTCAATGTACAAGTATCTCTACAGTAAGTAAGTTTCAGTAAGTTTTGATGATTGTTATTGGGAAGAATTCTGCGCCATCCTTCATGTAGGATCAGTGCTGCTGTAGCAGCATGTGGTTGCCCAACATGTTATTTAAGCCTTTTTCATACATGTGCTACAGCTCTGAAATTTTAGCATTACCCAGTGTGATGTATGACAGTGCATCACAATGCAATCTGTGTTTCTGGCTGTATAGAAAGTTCTGGAGGAGGATCTAGGGCCAGGCTGGCGAGAAAAGCTCTCATCCTTTGAGGACAAACCATTCGCTGCAGCTTCTATCGGCCAAGTCCACCACGGGGTTTTAAAAGATGGTAGAGAAATCGCCATGAAGATCCAGGTAGGAGCTTATCGACACACTCGTGCAGTCTGTGTTTCACTCACTGCATTGGACTCAACTGTCTGTTTGTTACTTATTCTTCTCAGTACCCTGGCGTAGCAGAGAGCATCCGCAGCGACATAGACAACCTGATGGCAGTACTGAAAATGAGTGTGGCTCTGCCAGAAGGTAACAACTACAGGACTGTGTGGTGTCCTTTTTTGTGTCTGACTTTCCTCAGAGCAGATTAAAAATCAGCAAGATGTATTTAGTCAATAAGAAATTCTGATTTTTATTTATTTATTTATTTATTTGTAATCTTAAAACAACTGTACATTTCAAGTTTTTATACTATGACTTTCACCCATGTGTAAATTATTACCAGTGTGTCCACTATTTAAGACCACAAGGTGGTGCTATAGATGCAGGTCAAACTAGCTTTTTATCCAAGAGAGCCTTGTTTCAGACAGTAATCATTCTTTATTATTAATAAAGAATTTGCATATTTATTTATTAATTGGCTAAAATAATAAGTAATTAGTTTATTTATATAGTTTATGTGGTTTTTAACTTTCCACAAACCTTTTCAAAGGTGCGTTGTATAAGTGATTGCTGACACAGTTATTATAGGTGCATAATAGCTTGTAGTTGCTGCAGAGCATAATTGGTGCAACCAGTTGAGTGACCACACTGGATTTTAAGCTTTTATTTTATTAACTCACAGTGGAGAGATGACAGAATATGTGATGGGAGAGAATAATTAGATCCCTGGGGACATCTGTCCATGTCAGAGTAAAAGTGCTTATTTTTGTCAGTTGCGCTCTCGTCACGCTTTAATGCCAGATCAAATGAATAATTTGACATCAGCACAGCTCCATCTGCGGCAGGTCTTTTTTTGCTCCCTGCTTTTTTTTTTCTTAAGACTTCTTCAGTTTGGCTGGCAGTATGTATCCCACTCAAAAACCTTTGCAGCAAACAGGATGAGTTTTATGGCTCAGTGTTTTTATTTTTTTCAGCAGTCTGCAGAAATAATCTGTAAAGCCATGCACATCCTAGTGTTCAATAGAATGGTTGCTAGATCAGAAAATGTCAGATGTAAAAACAAATTGATCCACACACCGAGAAGTCAGGAAGGGAATTACATGGCTAATAAAATCTGCAAATGGGAGCTGTTTGCTGCGCGAGTCAAGCACTTCGCATTTCATCCAGTGGCAGCAACACTTGCTAAAGCTTCAGTATGTGTAGCATTTTTGTGACTGTAGTTTGCTTTGTGCAGCTACAGTTGTTTATTTCCTTTGTGGTAACTGTACGCATTGCACTCTTTCACCAAACGTCTCTCTTCATTTCTCACCCATGTTTGCACTGTAGCTCCGTGCCTCCCCTGAGTTTTCACACTGACACTCATATTGCATGTTAGACACACATCTGGCTCTTTGGGGATCCTTTTCAATGTTGTCAGACACGTACAAAGACAATCGTAGCTTGTCGGTGGCAAATACTCACATTTTAACTCTGACACAGACTGTTGCCCTGTGGGATTACTCGCTCCCTATTGGATTAATTCATTTTTGTCCCAATTAACACTCTAAATAAAAAAATATGGTAACCCAAGGCTTAGCTTGAATAATGCCTGGATTTTTCTTTTACCTATAGCCCACCAGTATACCAAAATACACTTTTAATGCAATGCCTACAACCTGATTTTTATTTTTTTCTGTGTTCTCCCTGCTTCATACTCTTGCAGTATATGAATTATTTTTAGACAGAAGCTGCTCTGCTGTGTTAGAAGATGACATGGTCTGTGTGTTTTCTTTGCACCATTTATTTTTCCACAGGTCTGTTTGCAGACAGCAGCTTGGAGGTTCTACAGAGAGAACTGGCATGGGAGTGTGACTATAAGAGGGAAGCACAGTGTGCCAAGAAGTTCAGGTAGGTTTCTGTTGGACCCAGGCCGGTGTTGTGCTGCTGTGTAACGTTTGAGCTACACTGAAGTTAAAGGGTGGATTCTTAATGCTTAGGTCCTGGTAGCTGCCACAGACCATATACATTCCACCTAAGCTGTCTGGGTACACAGCTAGCTGATGTATTGTTTTTTTTAATGTACAGTATACAAGTAGAGGAGCCAGATTATACATTTCAAGTGTAATTAGTAAATCAAGCATCACATTTCTTGGTAATCTTTACTTAATTATAATGCAGGCAGTAAAGGTATAGTTAATGTTAACTGTCTTTCTGTGTGATTTGCTCTTGGTTTTGCATGTTTTCAATTTTGCAAATAACCTAAATCATAAATCATCATATCATAAATCATTAAGTTTTTTTTTTTTTTCTTGCTCTCTCTCACTTGTACCTCGGCCTTTAGATCACTGCTAGAGGGAGATGAGTTTTTCCAAGTCCCCGAGGTGATTGATGAGCTGTCAGGCCACAGGGTGCTCGCCATGGAACTGGTGCAGGGCGTCCCACTGGACATGTGCGTAGAGCTGGACCAGGAGACCAGGAACCAGGTGTGTTTTACTTCAACAGTCAGGCAAATTTCATTCATTTGTCAGATGTCTGGGTGCTCGGGTTTGAACTGCGAAGGAATACAAGGGGATGTTATTGTGGTGGTGATGCTCAACTGGGTTAAAAAAAAAAAAAAAAAAAAAAAATCACATTAAAATGCTTCAGTTTAAAATATGCACAGTGAAGTAAAGGTCATCCAGTTTTACAGAGAACTCAGTGAAAATCATCCTCAGGGGCAGTCCTGGGCTGGGAAGCCTGCAATTAGAGGTCCATGACAGTCTGGAGCTCTAATTGTAGGAACCAATTAGAGGTGAAAGCCTCTGACGAGCAGGAGCAGATCGGATAGCTCTGCCCCCATACGAGGCTTTTGTTAAAGACTTACCCTGTCGCCAAGTCTAAATTTAAATATGCGTAGAGTTTGTGAGGTCTTCACCTTCCATTCGTAATCGGCAACAAAATTTAAAGCAATTTAATCATAACTTTCGACATGTGTTGTACTCTGACAAGTGCAGATTCATATAAATCTCTCAGAACAAAATGACTTGGTGGTAAATTATTCAGCAGCACCTACAGTGCAGTGTGGAAGTGATACTCTGTGTCACTGTGGAAATGTGTGTTTCAGAGCTGAGATAAGGCAACAAATTTTAGACATAGTGTGGCAGGGAATCACAGCACCATGAGAAGGCTACACAGGATAGGATCCAAAAGGTGGAAGGAAATGTCACATTGTTAAATGACAGCATGATGGTGAACACAAGCCTCTTCTCTCCACTTCAGATCTGTTCCAACATCCTGCAGCTGTGTCTCAGGGAGCTGTTTGAGTTCAGATTCATGCAAACGGATCCAAACTGGGCCAACTTCTTCTACAACTCAGACACCAACAAGGTGGGGCAGTCATGCCATGTTTAAACCGATGTTAAATGTTAATAGAGATGTCAAATACAGCAGATTCATTTCACTCTTGTCTCTAGGTTGTTCTTTTGGATTTTGGAGCGTGCAGAAGCTACCCAGAATCCTTCACAGACGACTACATACAGGTATGATAAATCTGCCCGCAGTCAACCTCGCAACATGATTTATGCATCAAGGTTTCTCTCAATAATTTAACGTCGGAGCCTTTGGTTAAATTTTGTGTCAGCCAAGGGGAAAAAAAAAAAAAGAGATTGTGAACAGTCGCATGCATGTGCACACATTCAGCCTGAAAGCGGAGCTCTGTAAATAAACAAGATTGTGTTGTGTGCTCAGGTGGTTTATGCAGCTTCTGTCAGCGATCGAGCCACCGTTCTTTCCAAATCCAAGGACCTGAAATTCCTGACGGGCTTCGAGGCCAAGGTAGTTTTATTTTAGTCGCTACTGCTGCTCCTGTGCTGATTTATTTTTGAAATGCTTTATCTGTTTTTGTCTCTTTTGTGTTGTCAGTTTGTTTGCATTCAGCACTGTTTCACTGCAGCGCACAGCCCTTCTGCTCTTACCCCGTTTCACTATGTGTTTACTAAAGAAGTCTCCTTTTTGTTTTCAGTAGATGAATGCAATATGATGCTTACCTGATTTTTAACTTTGACTCATTTCAAGTTAAAGGGTCTCTTGTCATGCACCTGTGGACTGCTTGCAGAGTTGCTGCTCTGTGGAAGTCCAGTTCTAACCACTTAAGGTTGCCCTTTTGCTATTTCATCTCTTCTGTATCAAACTCCTAATGACAGTCATTTCTCTGACCAAACAGAGTCCACAGTGTTGTAGCCCAAAGGCAGCGCTTCAGGTCAGGAGCGTGGGAGGAAATTAAGCAGAAAAACTCAAGCTGTTGTTTGCTGGCAAACAGCACCCTGAAATAACAGGAGTTTTGTGGTCACACGATTGGAATCTTCACTCACCTGATTTGACTCCTTGCTTCTCGGTCCCCCTCAAGTTGAAGCATCATTGTTTTGACACGCTTGAGTAGATGTTGCAAAGGGAAACAGTGGATTTTACAAACAGTCTTAAAATTACAGCTGCAATAAAAGCAGATCAGAGATGCACAAGAAGAGGATCTTGAAGAGGAGATCTAAACTACTTTCATGGCCACAGGTGTATGAAGTCAAGCACCTAGGCATGCAGACTGCTTCTACAAACATTTAAGAAATAATGGCTCACTCTCAGGAGCTCAGCGAATTCCAGTGTGGTACTGTTATAGGATTCCATGTGTGCAACAAGTCCAGCCGTAAAATTTTGTCTCTGCTAAAAATTCCTCAGTCAGCTGTTTGTGATATTTAACAAAGTGGAAGTTATTGGTAATGAAAGCAACTCAGCCATGAAGCTGCACACCAGTGCACAAAGCAGGTCCATAAAGACACAGATGAGTGAGTTTGGTGTGGAAGAACTTGACTGGCTTGACCTCAACCCGATAGATATTGAAGACTGTTATTCAGGTCTTCTCATCCAACATCAGTGTCTGACCTCACAAATGTGCTTCTGGAGGAATGGTCAAAAATTCCCATAAGCACACTCTTAATTGTGGAATATGGCTTATTAAACCCTATGGATTAATAATGAGATGTCACTCAAGTTCATATGCGTGTGAAGGCAGACAAGCAAGTATTTTTGGTAATATAGTGTATCAGCCTATGTGTGCTATTAAAGTGTCATTTAGTCATTTATTATATAAAATATGACTCAATTAAAGAAAACGCATGTAATTATATCTACAGTCCAAGATATCATGCATACTTAATGCTCTGACATTAACATGCCTACTGTAATTCTTCTTCCTGCTCCTGACAGGCCTTCGCAGATGCTCACGTGGAAGCAGTGATGATTCTCGGTGAAGCCTTTGCGTCCGCTGAGCCCTTCGACTTCGGCACTCAGAGCACTACTCAGCGCATTCAGAGCCTCATCCCGGTCATGCTCCGCCACCGCCTCACCCCTCCACCTGAGGAGACCTACTCCCTCCACCGCAAGATGGCCGGCTCCTTCCTCATCTGCTCCAAGCTGAAGGCGAAAATACCCTGCAAGGACATGTTCCTCGATGTGTACCACGCCTACATGCAGCGTAGGCAGGCCGGGAATGCAGCGCAGGCTAGGGCTTAGCAGCTCTGAGACAAGTTCCTTAATTTGCCTTTCTCAGAGTGGCTCAGGAGTACAGAGACAGAAAAGAGTCACACTTAACTCCACAAGTGGAGCCACTGGATTGGACGTACATCATGTCAGTAATAACAGACTTTGCCAGCGTGCTCTAACAAGGACCACAAGTGACTTTTGCTGCTACACGTCACTGACATCAGTGTGAGGATGTTCTTAGGGATGTCCAAACACAACATTTTGGCCTGACCTTTACTTTTATGTACAGATAAAAATTAAACAATGAACTGATCACAGAGAAGTTCAGGCTACATTTCTGTGAACACACAAAGCAAGGTTTCCATTTCTCCAAAGGAGAGCTGCATGTTCTGTTTGTCCTCCAAGGTTCAGCTGGGTTTGCCTGCGAGCTCCACCTTATTTTTAAGTGGAACGAGTATCTTCTGTCTTGGGGGCTGATGATACTGCCCCTGCACTGAATCACAGATGCTGCCAACTGCCGAGTCCTGTTTTTATAGAAGGCATTTTGTGCTTGCTGATGAGTTGGTGAATAAAGCTTTCACCTAAATGTGATGGCTGCCAGCTGAGATGAGCAGATTATCAGAGGAATTAGAGAAGACAGTCTAATGGACCCTACAGAATAATGGCCTTGCATTATAAAGTGCACTTGGCATAAAACTCCATAACATAAAGTACCGTCAGCTCTTTTTCATGCTTATTTATTGCAAATACCTGTACTGTATCTTTAGAAGGCAGTGTGCTGTGCATGTTTTACTTTTGTAATGAAATAAAATGTGAAACAGTATTTGTTTGTGTGTTTGTCACAAAGTGAGCTTCACTGGCAGGTGTCAAGAGTCTACAAATGATTCTTCCACACACTATTGATCTTTCCGTTTCACATTTAGACCTGTTTTGGGAAATGTCAGCGACCAGAGGCCACGTTTGACCTCACCGTTTTCCTGCAATGGTCTTGTATTGACAGTTACGCGTAATAATAGTAGTTGAGCTGAAATAATGTTAGATTTGAGCTAATAGTGGCATTGATGGAGCTGTGTTTTCCAGCAACTATTTTCGTTCCAAGGCAGTGCTGCCAGTTTAGTCTGCGACCAAGCCATTAGAGCACTATGCAGCTGCCTGCAAGGCTCTCACACAATCATGGGAGCAGAAGTATTGGGCCTTCACTGGCATTATAAAAACCTGATGGAGAGAGAGAGATTGGGGAGGGGGCTTTAACTGAGTCCTACTGAGCTCTGCGACATCCTGCACAGTACAGCTGCTGAGCTGCTCCTACAGCGAGGTCGGCTCGTTCCTGCACTCTGCATCGGAATCAAGTTTATTTTCCTGAGTCTTGGAAATGGGCCGCTGCACATGTACAGAGAAGAAAAAGCACATTCTTCTCTTGTAGTTTCACGCAATGGAAAGTTGGAGTGCTTCTCTGCGTGTAAGAAGCAGCTGGCTTCAGTTTATTGGCGCAGAGTTAGCCTTTTTTTTTCTTGGTCTCAGACCTTTCACTGAGGCTCAACATTGGACCGGTGTGAGGTGATTTCTACCAGAACCAACCCGTTTATGAAGTGTTAAATGTGGTGCGTATGAGAAGACGTATTGTCATTGAAGGTGTCACTGTTTACATTTTGTTTGTGTGTAAAGACAAAGAGAGTGAGTCGTAGTTTTGGTGAAAAATGTGACCATGATGGAAGCAGCCTCAAACTTTCTCCTCTCCAACATTAAGTAGGATGTAATATATGATTCACTTATATAATACCTACCCACATATATAATAGTCAGAATTAATGCCACCTTTGTCACTAGTTTTAATCAGACCAATATTAGGATATTGCAGACTTACTGGTATATTTTTCTTCTAGAATATGATGTTGAAAACAGTTTTTGACGAGCTCCAGCGACATGTTTGTATATAATCTGAGCACTGTTTGCAGCACAGTATTCATCACAGCTGCGTGTGATGTAGTTTGTGAAATATATCACCAGAAAAATACACGCTTAACACTTACAAACACTGGCTGCCACTCCTGTTAGCTAAGAACAGGAAACTGAGGGTACAATTCCCAAAAGCTCACTAAAACTGGATAAAAAAAAGCTTAGAAAAAATCGCCTGGTCTGATGAGTCTCTGTTTCTGTTGTGACATTTAGATTATAGGCTCCAGGTCCAGGTCCATTCCTCTGTGGCTACAGTGTACCCATCTTCTAATGGCTGCTTCCAGCATGATCCCACACCTTGTCACAAAGTTTAAATTATCTCAAACTGGTTTCTTGAAACTGACAGTTTAATCTGTAGTCACCAGATCTCAATCCAATAGAGCACCATTGAGAGTGAGAGCTTCCAGCTGACAAATATACAGCAACTGTGTGACGCTGTCATGTCAATATGGATCAACATCTGTGAACATCATACAGAGCTAACATCTGAATCTGTGCTACAAAAAATGAAAGAAGTTCTGAAGGAAGGTCTGATCTGGTGCTAGGAAGGTGGGACTAATAAAGCAGCCGTGCGTTCAGTATGGACTTTTTAACATTTAACAATCTACGAACTTTCTACATCATTGCTTCACAATATGTAAAGTACTGTGTTCTTAAAAATCTTTGAAAAAAACAGTGCTTGTAATCTTGGAGAAATTCAATGTTAATCACTAATTTAACTATATTTGCAAAATATAGTTACAATTTTAGTGCCTTGCTAAAATGGGTGGGTGTCCTCTTAGGGCGGAGATATCAAACTTGTGGGTCACATAAAGCCCACTTTGATGTTAAGTGGGCCGAACCAGCGAACCTCCCCCTTCTGTCAGCGTAAAGTAATTTAACTAAACATTTAATCGCATTCAATACAAGAAAAAGAAGTGCAATTTCAACAGTGCGTCTCAGTCGTTGTACATGAAAAAGAAATGCAGGTGTAGTAAATGAAAGACATCTGTCAGAACAAATAAACACATTTGTAAAATGACAGAAAAAAGTTAGGGTAGCTCACTTCCCAGACATAATTCACATTCATTCACAGAAAATGAAGCTAAAAGTGGGATGGACTGGAGTCTTTGTCAGGCCGATTCTGGCCCTCGAGCCTTATGTCTGACACCTGTGTTTTAGGGAGGCACGGGGACTTTCTTAAAACAGGGCTATAGCCCTGCAATTTCCCCCAGCATATTCAAATCACCATCTTTCAGGACCTGCTCATGCTCAGCACCCATCGGTTCACTCCAGCCTGTTTGACTTCATCGAGCCACTAAACCGCCAGCAAACCGTGAATCACAGTAGGTTAGATGCCGCACGGTGGCGCAGTAGAGCAACAGAACTACAACGCTGTGCTTTTTTTTCTTTTCTGGAAAACATCAATGGGAAGAGTAGATTTGCATGTCCGGCCGTCTGTGCCAATGGGCGCACTGGGAAGGCTGGGTTAGCGGGTGGAGCCGGGGGAAGCAGCCCAGTAAGTGCACAGTCAACAACCAAAGCATCCGAGATTACCACACCGATTCCACCGAAATCAGCCCCCCCTCCCGAAATCCCGAGTCGGTGCCTTTTTGGGAAAATATCGCTTTGATTGCACGAATAAGACAGACTCCCTGCTTTTTTAATTTTTTTTTTAAAAAAATTGTGCCTGCGTGTTTATGTGTGTGTGCGTGTGTGTAGGCTACGCCGACCAGGTTGGTTTGCGGCTCCACGTCGCCTCCACTCCATCGCTTTGGTAGTGCGGATGAAGAGGGGATTTTTGTGAAATTACACATTCCGCCTGATTCGCGTACAGGGCTAATTTATTTGTGTCCGGGGTCCTGGATTTACACAGAGGAGGAGGAGCGGGGAGCCGATCATCCGTCGTTCTCTTGGGTGAGTTCACTGGATTCGCGTCCAATCTGGCATCCCGATTTACTGACACTTCCAGCCTTATTTAGCAATCCGGTAATGTCTCCATAACGACTGGACCCACAACCAAGAAGGGAGCCATCCACTCAGCGTGCGTTTAAATTCTTGATGTAAATAGTTTGGGGGCTGATTTAATGTTTGATTGGAAGTGGACCGCTCTGATATGGACCTCGCCAGCGGGCCCATATCTGTGAAATGAATGAAATGTGGCAGTCTCGGTCTTTATGATAACAGCTCACAGCTGTGATCCATCACCAAAGACCACAACTACACTGTGCCTGGACTCTGATCGACTCTTTCACGCCATCTGCGTGCACACAGGTTGTCTAATTGTGCAGGAGTCTCCAGATAATGCTCTAGAAATTTAAGACAAACTCCAACTTTATTGTTGTATTGTTGATCTATAGGTGTTATAACGATCCTATTACAGCATTTGTGGTCAAGAAATCAGCTTTATTTGATCTTTATTGGCAAAGTGAATGAGATAATGTGTTATTGATTGAACTGAAAGTAGTAACTTATTGGTTCATGGGATTGTTTTAGTTTTAGCCAACCTCAGCTCGTGTGCAGAGGCCAATATTTCCATGCATCTCCAGGATTTTCTGCATTATCTCTCCATTGCATCACGCCATGTGGGGAATCGTGCCTTTTGGGCGTGTTTGCATCATTTTCAAAGTTTTCTTCCAAGGGTGTATCTTTCTTTGTCTCATTGTTGCCTGTTGTGTTTTGGAGAGAATGTAAAGGGGGGGGGCAAAGGATGCAAAGTGCATCGAGAACGGCGACATAATGCAAATTACATACATGCACACGCAAAGTGTGGCACATGCCTTCGTACATAGGGCTGGGTAATGCATGCAGCTCTATTGTCTGTGGAGCTCCATCTGTTCCATGACATGGCATTCCTCAGACAGCCAGTCATGCTGTTAGGGCTGGTCTGTGCTGACCCACTGGCTCAGAGTGAGGACACAGGAGTCACTTAGGGTGTGTTAAAAGCGTAGTACTCTTAGAGTACTAGTGGAGAGGGGCGCAGACTGTCTCCTACCATCAGCCCTAGACTATTTGCATGTGCAGCTGGAGGGTAAGGCTTAAGTTGAGGCTTGTGGAGCTAGTCTCAGTCGTGGATTAGGCTACAGGATGAGGAGTTTGTTTTGGAGTGTGTTCTGTAATGAGGCATGATTTGATTTAGAGATGTGGCTAAAATATGGTAAGGTTTAGTCCACACGTGCAACTTACTTGAGGTTAGGTTTGTGAGCGAGGCTGAATGGAGAATAAGTGCAATCTACAGTTATGGTTTCAGGATGGAGAACAGGAAAAAAACAAAACATGTTTGCTCCAAAGTTTGGCTTAGAAAGGCTGGAACGGGCCTGGGGCAAGTGACTCTAGAGGACTGATGATTAGATCTATGATGAGGCTGAAAAGAAGGGTTTGTGTGGTTAAAAGATAGTCTCAGTTTGGTGTAAAGAAGGGCTAGTGCAGTCTAGTGAAGGGACCTGAACGAAGAGCAGATTGGTTTAGAGACTGGCACACACTGTTTTCTGATGCCTAAGTGCCTCCAGTATGGCTGTAGAGGTCATAGTTTTGGTCTGGGACAATCTGAAGCTTGAGACATACTAACATGATCTGGGACTTCACCTAATGAAGGAGAACGCGTGATTAAAAGGTGGGGCTGGAAGAAGTTTGCTCTAGGGATGTGACTAGAGGCACGCTATGTCTCCAGAGCCGAGGTAAGCTGGAGATCCGGGGATGGAAGAGAGTGAGTGACAGAGAGAGAGGAGTGGCAACTCTGGAAGTCCAAACCAAGTGACTGCTGAACAGAAATTGCCTCTGATGTAGCTAATCACTGCTGCACCTCAGTCATCACAACTAGAACATAATTACACCACCCCCATATACACAGCAGCACACACACACATCAGTGCATAGACACACACACACACACACTCCATTTCCCCTCAGACCATTTCCCCTGTCCTCCAGCTCTGATTGCTGCATTAGGACTTGGCTGTCTTTTGTTTTCCACATACACGCACACACGCACATGAACGCACAAGGGGGAGGGTTGGGCCAGCTGAAACCACAATACAGTGGGGCGCAAAGGTCATCCAGCTGGCCAATCAGAGCGATGTCTGGGTTAGCTGGTAGTGGAGGAGGGCGTTGCTCCCCCCCATTTGTGCTGGTCAGGGTGGGTCTCCTAAACAAGCAGCTCCACTTCCAGCCCCTGCCCCGCTACTGCCGGCCCGGCAGCAAGGCCGTGCTTCCTCAGGGCAAAGTACAGCAGCCCCTGGCGACTGTGTGGGACTGCAGGTTATGGTCTTTTTTAGGTTTTAGAGGAAATCCTTTATTAGTTTGTGAGTAGTTTGAAGATCTTTTGTAAACCAAATGCTTCTTCAAAACTTGATTTGTTGCTGAGAAAGATTACAAGTATAAAAAGTTATGACTGAAACTATAAATTATGTGTGGAGCGCCACTGAGGTGTTTATTCCAAATTGACTGCAGTGCTGCTCGGTGACTGCTTGTGTAAAGAGGATTTTTTCTTCTTCTGCTATGTGCACAGCAGTTGTGATGTGTGGGTGTTAATGAATGAAAGCAAAAAAAATAAATAAATACTCCGCAAATAAAGCCCGTAAATTGATTACAGAATTCTGCTTCTGCTGGTGGGATTAATTTAGAGAACAAGATTTTAAATAATGAGATTTGGCGTACCGCAAAGACGCTGAGGAGAGGAAGGATGGAGGGAGGAAACGCTCTGAGTTGGGTGCCCGGATAGAAAGGTGGGGTGAGAAAAGATAAGGAGAGGCAGGAAGTCCGAGGAGGTGCGGGAAGAAAGTGATAAACCAAACAGGAGGAGGTTTAAAATGTGGGAATGAGCCGTGAAGGCCATCGCTGGGTATCACAGTTCCTTTGAGGGATGTTTGGATGTGACCACGTCAGGCTGAGCAGAACTTCTGATCCAGATCACATGCATGTTTCTACACACAAACACACACATACACACACTGTTTTCTGATGCCTAAGTGCCTCCAGTATGTGCTGAGTGGGCTTATCTGATTTCTGAAGGCTAGTTAAATGCAACCACTCCTATCTACCATATAGCCCCATTACTGCACGCACTAATGGGATGCTCACAGTACAAAGACATGGTGCCATAGTATTTATTTTGTATTTGTGTATGTTTGTGTGCACATGTTGTGCTCCTACCAGTGCGTATTGCATTGAGTCTGGATTGATAAACGAGTGAAGCGATGGATTTGAATGCCCGTCTAGAGGACGCTCATGTGTGAAGGCAGCAATTTGTGTTTTCTCAGTTTGTTTGACCATGCATGCGCGTAAAGGGATGCTGACTGGCTTGTGTGTGTGTGTGTGTGTGTGTGTGTGTGTGTGTGTGTGTGTTCGCCTGTTTCCTTGGCAATCAGCAGTTTGTCTTTGCTTCAGTGGCGTTTTTCTCTGCAGATAACAAGAAAAGTGGAAATGGGTCTTTCTCAGCAACCGCAACTCCGAGTGGAGAACTCATCACAACTAATAACTGTCACTCGGAGCAGCCAGGGTTGCATTTAAAAAAATAATAAAAAAATCTCATTGCTCTCTCTCTCTCTATTTTTTTGATGACCTATTTTAGCCTGTTTAGCTGTTGAAGCTCAGATGCAATATTGTGATAAGGAACCTGCGTCTAAAAATACCTGAAATAAAAAAAAAAAAAAAAAATCCCACCACATCCTCTCCCTCAGGGGTTGGTTTGATCTATATCCTTTTCCAGGCTTTTAGCAGCTGCTCTTCTTGCTGCCCAATAGTTTTTATGTGGTTTGTTCCAAATTGCACCTAGAAGCCACTGAACAAATGTCCAGTATTGAACACTTTTGACCACATACATTTTTGTAACGAGAGGTTTTTCACGGTCTCAGGGTCAAACTGTGGTGGAATCGCTAAATAACCAATTTAAAAAAATAAATCAGAACATTTAGTACTGTGTTAAAACACTCCAACAGTTTGCGCATTCTGTTCTTCTTCTTCTTCTTCTTCTTCTTCTGACCCTTTCATCCTCAGCATGTCCGCCTTCACTACGTCCTTTTCCTCCTGCCTGGCAGCTTCATATTCAGCATGCTTTTTTCCATTGCATCCGCTCTCCCTCCTGTGCACATGTCCAACCCTGAGCGGCCTGAGCTATCCCTCTGATGTCCTCATTTCTAATCCTGTCCATCTTGCTCACTTCCAATGAAAATCTGACCATCTCCAGCTCCACCTCCTGTCTTTTTGTCAGTGCCAGCATCTCCAAACCGTACATCACAGCAGGTCTCACTACCATCTCGTAAACCTTCCCGTTTCCAAAGCAAGGCACAGAGCCCCATGGATTACAGCTATTCTTGGATTCCATGTAACTGTGTGAAAAAAGTTAGGATTGCATGACAGGAACTCTTCCATTTGATCTGTGCAGAGATACTAAATGAGCCCGGGCGGCCTGCGTGGACTGTAGTGCCTCAGATGAACGTAGGCATTGTTAGTTTCAAATCTGCAGTTATTTACAGTTCCCACAGCCCACCTACAATCACTTTCCTCCTTGCCTGCACAGTTTTCTGTGTGCGTGCTGCAGACACGGTTTAAAATGACGCAGGCTTCTCCGCTGCACAATTTCAGAGCGATGCCGAGTGAGAGAAATTGTTAGCGACAGAAAGAACCCAAGTTAAATCTTCCAGAGCACAGAGGGGCCCATTCACTGTGTGAAGACAGTGTGTGAGGGAGAGAGAGGGTTGTGGGGGGGTGGCAGTGGGTGAGAGGGGGTGGGTTAGAGGAGAGGGGTGACTACGCTTAAAGCGGTGTGCATCTGTGCAGACTGTGTTGCAATAAGCAGTCAGAGAGGCAGAGTGGCAGAGGACATACGAGAGGAATCAAACTCGTTCGACTGCGTGTGGCTCAGAGGGGGCACGGAGGCTACTTCCAGCTAAAACACAAGAATGAGTCACCGGAGAGAAACGCATCAGTGTCTGCTCTGTGGCTCAGTGAACATGTATGATTCTGTGTACATGTACAGCAGTGCGCTCGACAAAAGCTGTTTAAAAAGTCTGCGCAGGCTAGGCCCTCGATTTGCGCAGCCTTTAAATGAAATACTTACAGAGTGGATAGATTCTTAGAGCAGTGCGCAGAGCCCGACTAAAGAAATCATCCAGACTAATGAACCAGCTGACATTAGCTCACCGCAGATACGGTGAAATCCTTTCAGTAGATATCCGAGACACTGGGAAACATTTTATTATGCGTAAAGTTGTTAGCTCCACATCTGAATGTGATTAGGACAATTTAGATGAAAGTGAAAAACAGCAGTTTTACTTTCATTCATGCAGTCCCTGTTAGTGTTTGTAGCTGGATCAAAAGAACTCTTTGAAAATATCAATTTAGAACAACCAAAAATACTTCATTAGATCTCAAACGTTCCACCCCACACTAGCTTCCAATAACTTCCAGTATCATCCTCACAGCTTCACAGTCAAAAATAATCACTGTTTATCTCAAACTGGACCTTCAGTTCATTCACTGACTGTAACAGGCTGTTTAACGTCCTTCCCCCTTCCTTTAAGTTCACTTTCTTCTGATTGGTTGCCCCTCCAAACACAAGGTTTAGACAGCTGGCTATTTACACTTGAGGTGCTAATATTAGGATGTCCTCTCTATCATACAGAGCCCAAAAAGTTGTTGGAAAAAGAGCTTTTAGCTCTCAGGGAGAACTTGCGTGTACACTGACCTCATTATTTGAAGCTTTGGAAGAGCGCACATGCGACACACAGCCGTGTAAATATTGATGAGTAATGAATGTCACATTGAGTTTTTATAATTCAGCATCTTACACTACACACTGTAGTAACCCATGCATTTCTTGAAGGAAAAACTGCGTAAATCAGTTTAAGGTGTGACGTCTGAAAACAAAAGTACCCGAGGGGGCTGTGCAGACCCAAGAAAACACTCTAAGCATTATCTGTCCAGTGATATAGATAATGTCCCAATCCATTTTAGATGGCACCCAAACAGTTTTTGCAGAGGATAAAGTAAAATTCGATATCAGTAACAAATGGACGTGTAAAAATGACGCCCTGAGAAATGAAAAATAAATAAATAAGCTGCACGTGTTTTTTGGCCTGTGCGAACCAGTTTGTGTCTCGCTCCCGCTACACTGCGCTCGTAAAACGTACGGCGGCACAGTGAATGTGCCAGCGAGGCTTTCGCTTTATAAAACATCCTCTCTGTTTACTGGTGCTATGACTCATGGTTGCTATAGTGAGGAGGCTCTGACAGCAATGCAGCTGATTAGGAG
The DNA here is from genome assembly GCF_001858045.2 of Oreochromis niloticus. Classification (NCBI taxonomy): domain Eukaryota; kingdom Metazoa; phylum Chordata; class Actinopteri; order Cichliformes; family Cichlidae; genus Oreochromis; species Oreochromis niloticus. The sequence goes on from NC_031979.2 coordinate 8,613,354, forward strand.
CATCTGACTCCACATGACTGTACCCCCCTTCATCTCTCTCTGTCTCTGTGCCTCCACCGGTCCGTCTCTCTCTCTCTCTGGAGTTCTGCATCTTTCCATTTCTTGCTCTGTTGCTATCTTTTCACTCGCTTTTACTCTCCTTTATTTCCACTGTTCGCTTCGCCTCACACCTTTCCTTCCCCTTTGCTTCTTCCTCCACATCTTGTTTTATTCCTGCAGCACTCACCAACCTTTAATATACCTCGTATAGATTTTCTTATTTAGACTGCTGCCCTTCACAGCTCCCTATCTTAAACTCTTATGCCTTCTCTGATTTCTTTTACTCGTCTTTCAATCATCTCCATCTGTTTGTCTTTCTGTGGTGTCCAGCTGCACGCCAGATGCAGCTCACTCTCTGGGCTGCTGGCATCACGATCGCGATCAAGGGAGGAATAAGCTGGAAAGGATCCCTCATGAAAGACGAGAGATTGTCCTTTTAATGCACATGAGAAGTATTAATAAAGGTACAGATTTCACGAAGGAAGTAAGAATAACTTATTAAAAAACCCTCACACCACAACTATTAACCACAATTGAATCACCCTGCTGTTGAGACTGAAATAACCTATTACCCATCTTATCACCCACTGTGCCGAGTACCACAGACACGCTCTAAATCCTCATGGGGAAATTATAGCAATGCCACTGAATACTGTTGAGTGTCCCTCACAGGAGCACAGTGAGATAACATGATAATGTTTGTAGTAAAATTAGCAGTTACATAAGGGATATTTGTAGAGTTTCAGGAATGAAAGGAAGACCTCGTCAGCAGACTACAACCAGAGGAAAAATCCTTATTAGCAGACTAGAAAAAGCTCTACAGTGTAGAAATAAAAATATCACTCAGTAGCCTGTATTCCTCTCTCTGTCTAAAGCAATAGGTTAATGTTTTAGAAAATATGCTTCACGGTATTAATGAGAGTTAAAACGTGTTAAAATGTGAGTCAAAATAAAAAGCTCCAGCAGCAGCACGAGGTTGGCGTAGGTTCTCATAAAACACTGGGGGAAATGGCTCTTGTAACGCCTACACAGATCAAAACGATCCTGCTGGATCCTCTTAAAAACATTTTTTGAATCACATGATTATATAATCAAGCAAGAAAGTTTTTATATAAACAGTTGCTTCATTTTTGTTTTTGTATAAAAAGTATTTCACTGGGATTTTTGTGATCCGCTGTATGGTTTAAATTGTCTGTTTTTAATCAAACTTACATTTTGATTTAAAAAAATACCATATTATTAAGCAAGATTGTGCATTTGAAGTAACATAAACATGTAACTGCACTGTTTGACCATAATGGGTAATATAATTTACTGTTTTCCCAACTTAAAAATAAAAACAGCTACAGCTTTTTTTTAAAATTTAGCAACAGGTACAGGATCATACTGAAGCCACAGGGTCTGTAACCCAGAAACCAGCTGCACCCATGGTGTCACAGCTTGGACAAGAAAATGCACGAAGACCAATTCAGAAGAATTCAGGACCATATAAGCGCAAAATTTATACAAACCTTTGATTAAAAAGAAATAGATTTAATCACATATGAAATATTTAGTCATTTAATATATTTAAGTTACATTTACACTTGTTCGATAAAGTGTAGAGCTAGGCTAGCAGCCTCCCCTCAGTGTCTCTAAAACCAACTAATTAACAAATTATAACAGCTGACATTCAGTGTAACTGTGTGCGCTCCTTGTGTCATTCAAATTATGCTTAAAACTGTTTAAAAGAAAATGTATCGCACAGAGACAGACTCCTTTTGGATGCCAATTAGTCCTACACGGAGCGGGAAAAATCATCCTTACTGGAAGAATGGATCCTTACATGCAAAGACTAATTTTTTGATCCTGACGATAGACGGCGTAAAAAAACCGGACAGCTCTACTGAGACAACATCCATTTGTTTCCGAAGTCTTAAGATGAGGGTTTCTTCCATCTTGGCTTAAAAAGAACCAGATTTGACAAAGAAGGTTGAGGACTGTGAGACTGCTTGCTCATTGGCTAAAGACTTGTCAGTCGCAAGTCATTAACCAACTGCATACCTTGGATAAATGAGTGACTGAGACAAACTCACCAGGAAAGTGTTTACGCGTATCAAGACAGAGCGAGGTTTTCTCTACGCCTGGATTTCTTTTTGCAACCACAACTATCGCCATCTGGTGGCCTTGAGATAGAATGCAGGTTTAAAGGACTTTCAAATCTGCTTCAATTTTTCAAGTCAGAAGCTTTACACCATTTGCGACCCTGAAGCACTGTTGTCCTTTCCCTTTTCCCTTCCTTGTGTGTTGTGCAACCTATGGACACCCCCACAGGTGTCCATAGATATTATTGTGTTTATGTGTTTATTATGTATTATTCATCAAGTTATTCATCCAACATATAAAGCAGCATTAGCATCATAAAAGCACAATAATTTTTTTTTTCACCTATTATTTCATAATACATTGTCTATATAGCACAAAATGTCCTCCCATTCTAAAAAGTCGCATGCTCATATGCTTGAAATTTTGTGGAGTAACCTGCTATATATTCTGTCCCCTGCAACAGCAGAATTACACGAGAGAACAGGGAAATGGACTCCAAGTCTTCCAAACTGCTTTTCTCATGTCAGTATTTGCAGGGGCAGATGGATGAGGCTGCAGGCCAAGAGGAGAGGAGAGAGGTGAGGAGCCATTGTAGGCTCTGGAAAGATGGACGGGGAGATGAAAAGAGGGCAAGATGGAGGAGGGAGAGGTGTCTTGTTTCGCAGGCGAGCTGCACTAAAATGCCATAGTGGGGAAAAAAACCAAACAAGCATATGGGAGATGAACATTATTGATAGCGTTAGCATTTAGAGTGGATTGTTCCTGTCGTGACTGCTTATGGGCTGTGAGACAAATACTTTGTGAAAAGGGTAATAGAAAGCAACATTGTGATTGATTGCTGGTACCTGCGCAAGTACCATATTGGACAATATACAGCTAATAGGCCATGCCTGACCCTTTCTCTACACTCTATCTCTCACATTTCTCTCCTGATTCTTGTTATAATGTCTTTTTCCTGTTTCCTCATAGCCCTCAGTAAAAAAGGACCCTCCTTTTTTTCTGCTCTTTATCGTTCTCAGTCTTCTCTCTTTCCTTTCTTCATTTGTCTCACTTCCCCCTCCTCCCTCTGCCTCTTTTGGCCACGGGAAGTGGCAGTCTTTGCCTGCTTGCTCCCAGAGGAACAGACCTGCCTTTGTCTGTCTTCACTGTAGGAAGATGAGTAGCCAGTCCACCCAGTAAACCCAGTAAGTCCAGTAGGAATGAGGGGGTTGTCTGTGGCGAGCCAGCCACCTAGAACGCCTGTAAATCAGCCAGCCACTCGAGCCAGGGCCTTTCCAGGTCTGTCCAGCCAGCCAGCCAACTAGGTATTATGTCAGACACTCACGACTATTAGAAGGAGTGGACAAGGAGGCACAGTGGAGACGGAGACAGAGACTCCAAGCGCATCTGAAATCTACAATGGCTTTGAAATCTGAACAGTAATACGTACATTTCCAATGCCTGGAGGAAAAACCCCAAATGTGAAATTATTGCAGCATAATTTATTACCTCATGCCAAGAACTGAGAGCAACCAGTGGGAACTGTCAGATGATCTAAAACACCACATGACATGTACGACCTGTTTATGCCTTTAATGTTTCTGTGAATATAATTACATGATTTATGTGGTAATAGTCAACTGTAACAAAAAACAGTGACACGTGTGTGAGAGAGGGAAATAAAAGCAGCGCTATGATGTACAGATACATGTACAGATGTGAGCTGCAGGGAGATTTGCCAGTGTTTGTTTTCATGATGAAGAGGCATTAAAACATTAAGTTAATTTACTTATTTCCTCAATAAGGCTAACACCTCTGCCGGTACTAAAGCAGTGCCTGTAAATTCCTTATTATTATTATCAGGAAAACAAAATTCAAGTTACATTTGTCTCTCATCACTAAGCTTTAAGTTAAACAAAATATTGCTTTAAATGTTGAAGAATTACAGCAACTCAAGTTTCTCCAATTTTTGCATGTTTAAATATAATCGGACACTAGAGTCAAAAGCTGTTTCATGGACAGCTGTGGGCTATATCCTCATTATTTCATTATTAATGAATTAAGCTGGCAAAAGCTCTACAATTCATTCCAAGGGTGGTTGGCATTTGGACGCTGTTGCTGTGAATCTACTAAATGTCATCAAAGGAGTCTGAAACAGGCCATAATGAGGATGCAATCCATCAAACAGATAGTGGGAACAGAAAAGCAAACAGGCCTGGATGTCCATAGAAGACAAGGTAGTAGATGATGACAGGATGCTTTCCATGGTAAAGAAAAATATAACATCTGGACTATAGTCTGCTCTGCTCAAACTATAAAATAAATACAAAACTATTATTATACAACAATATCATAATGAATTTTAAGGTTAGAAATCATTCGCTTTGAAATCTGGGATTTTCATTGCAATTTTTTGGTCAGTACAGTCTTATTTATATAGCACCAAATCACAACAAAAGTCACCTCAAGGTGCTCTACAATAATAAAGACAAAAGCCTAACGATCAAAGAGACCCTCTTTGAGCAAGCACTCGGAGACAGTGGGAAGAAAAAACTCTTTTAACAGGAACAAACCTCCAGGCTCCAGGGGTGGGGGACAGCCATCAGCCGTAGCTGCTTGGGGGTCAGGGGATCAGTAGTTCCTTCACTTCTGAAAGTGATTATGTACAAAGTGGGTTTTTTTGTTTGTTTGTTTTTTTCCCCTTTTTTTTCATTTTCTTTCATTTAAAAAACAAAAATTAAACCTAATTCAATCTCGTTATGGTGACGAGGTACCTCGAACTAGTATGTTCAAGACTTAAAACTCTTTATATAAGAATTTTCTCAAACGACAGTGGGGAAAATGAATGTGGAAATTCATTTCTAGAACTGGAGCCCTTAAAAAATGTGGGCGGCCACTGTTGCGCTCTATTAGCTTAGTGCAAAGAGTAGCCAAATAGCTAGCTTGCTCTGTCCAACACTAAAATCGGTCCAGCATTTATAAAACTCATGTTGAATCTAACATGTAACAAAACAGACAAAAACAAGTCATAGCTTGTTTGTTTAAAATGGACAAGTTGTTGAGAGAGCTAGCTAAAGCTGACCTAAGCTAGCATCTTGCTAAGTGCTGTTTTTAGCATTGTAACAGTCAATAAAATGTTAAATCAGTTGAAGCTAAAAGTTCCAGATTGTGGTACAGGGTGCCATCTCTTCCTGCCAAGCTAATTGAAGTAAGCTAATATCCATATTTTAGAGAAATACAGTGGTGGTGATTTTCTCATTTGGCTGCTCCTAACAGACAAGATATTCCCCAAAATATGTCTCACTGAGTAAAGGATTTGAGTATTACAAGCGGGTTACTGTTATTTGCTTAATATTGCTGAAGTAGCATTTTAGTTTTGGTTCTGATTCAGCAATGTGAAGAGTGACTCCTCATTAGCTAAATACAAAGATAAACTTCATAAAAGAGAGGCACACAGACGTAATGAAACTATAATCCCGGCTTATTGACATCAAGTTTCTGAGCTATCTGTCTGTGCAAGTTACCATAAACACACTCCTCATTTAGAAAAGACTCCACTATCCACACAAACGTCCTCTCTTAACCGCATAAAGAAACCGAAAACATCCAGTGACATTGATTTTTCTATCATATTTCAAAGCTGAAACTGCTTTACATTGTTATGAACAATACGATCCTTCAGATATCATTTTCGCAGCTTTGTCTATGCTCTAATATGACTCCAAATATGATGAAATCTAGGATAAAGCCACATTGCTTTCTCTCTCTCTTTTTCTTTTCCAAAAAATTATGTTTTAATGGATGAGGCTTCAAGCACCTCAGGCCTCAACAAGCCTTAACAAGGAGATCAATAGAAAGTATATAGACTGTCCTCCCACAGGCTATGTCTGCTCTCGCCTCAGATCACAGAGGAATATCGTGGTGATGCCAAAGCGACACCCAGCCAGTATAATGTAGAAATGATTTGATGTAATGGGAACACTATGTTGTGATGAGAGGGGGGGGCTCTCTCCCTTCATCTCTCACCCCGTAGCACCCCTTCAGTCTCTGTAGAGTCGAGATGTCCGAGGAGGTGAGCGCTCATTTGCTATTCTCTTTAAGTTCCCCTCCTTCCCTTGACATCACTCCTCGTCTCCTCTGCTTTCAAAGGCTAGGTACCAGTAGAGTGGCAGGGTTTACAAGAAGGAGAGGATGCTGGCCGAGGTGATAAGCAGTTGTGAGGAGACTGTAGATAAATGGCTGCAGGGCTGAATTGTCCGGCTCACCAGATGGCTGCTTGGTATGTGCAGGGAGAACAGACCAAGAGAGTCTAAACCAGAGATGTCGAACCCCCGGACCTTATGTTCGACACCTCTGCCCTAGACTTTCTTGTTTCCATAAGTGCATGGTTGTGTGTTTACATGCCTTTGTCCTAGGATGCTCACTGCGCTCCACACAGGGAATCCGTTATTGCTCCCGCTCTGCATTCCTAAGGGCGAGAGGAAAATCTTAACCCCTTTTAACCCTACTTTTTAACTGTTCACCAGCTTTTAAGTCCCTTTTTTTTCCTTTTTCTCTTCCTGCACTTCACACACACATACACACACACACACACACACACACACACACACACACACACACACACATACAACTCCTTTCATTGCATGGAATTAGTTTACGCTGTGGCAGCCAAATGTTGCTGTTCATGGCTACATATTTGCTCTTGCTGAGGTGCAGCTAAGTCGAACAGTGCTTGTGTGATGGTGGCTGCAAAGTTGGCCTTGTTTTCATTAAAAAAAATTTAAAAAAAGGTATGTTGGAAGTTTTTTTTAGACTGTCATGCTCTTAGAACTGAGGAGGAAAACATCCTAGCATGCTGGTTTCTCATCCTTGCCTTTCCTGTTCCCCTGAGATGTGACTTGATGGACAGATCCCAGCCCACAGAGCAGTTGCATGTTCGCCAGCTGCATGTGAAGTGCAGGACTGTTTATGCAACGCTGTCTGTGTACCACAGCAGCTCCACTTTCAAACCATGGTCCTACCACTTTTACACACTATGTGCTATGTGCATGTGCATACTACGGTGTCTGCCTGGCGATCCACACGTACGGAGAGCATCCGAAACATGCATTTTGTATCCACTTTCATATCCCTGCAAGCTGCAGACCGCAGAGCTCAGCACTCATTTCTTTCACTTTTCTCCACTGATCCCCCGGTGCACAGGTACTCTTTTAAAACCTCGCCTAACATGTGAAAATAAAACAAAAATCCTGCCATCTAAGTGTTTGCCCGAGGCTCCAGCTTTACAAAGTAAAGTTTGGAGAGATTTGTTTGGGCCCCCCAGTGAGCTGTGTGGGCTCGTCTCTCCCGCGTGCATCAGTGGACCGCTGCAGTAGTGATAAGAAACAGAAGTTTGCATTGCTGTGAAAATGAAAAACAGTGTTCAATTTGAGTTATACAGCAAGATATGTTAGGTATAAAACAGCAAAATCTGGGTGAAATGTAGGCATATTGTCATACATTACCTTTCTGAATGAGCCACCATGAAGTGTTCTTCAAGTGCACTTCTTCACCATCTGTGTAACTGTACATCACAAAGCTGCCTATGTGTGAGAATCTGTGCGTGGCTCTATTTAGGTCTGTGTTATCTAATACAATCTGTCCCCATCTAATATTCACACTGCTAACCCTTCAGGGAGAGGAGAGGAGGAGCAGAGAGGGATTTGGCATGCCAATAAACAGATTTAATACACACACTTGGAAAAAAAGTTATGTACACATTGGCAAATGCCACAGCAATCAACTGGCCAGTGTGGCATGTCTATACAGTGCTGCAGACACTTCGTAGGTGGACTGAAACTTAAGTCACAAATGCATGTGTGTGTGTAAGGGTGTGTTCCACACACACACACCTTAATGTTCAGTAACCATAAAAAAGTTTTAAAAGCATATTCGTAACGGTGTCCTAGATAATCGTGTGTTCTTGCCAAATTTAAACAGTTTTTCTTATGGGGCATATATTTTACATTGCTTATATTTTAGTGTATATTTCAATTTTGGAGCTTTTAAGTTAAAACATTTGAAGACAGATGTGTGGGTTGTTTATTGGTGTGGCCAGCTCCTTTTTAACCAGATTTTGCAGTTTTAGTCATGAGAATTAAAGCGAAAAGTGCTCCTCTTGGAGCTTTTAAGAACGTTTGTGTGGACTATATTGTGACATGAAATAAACTAGAGGACAGAGGAGGCTTTTTGAATTGACCGATTGACTGCCTTCTGTTTAATAGTGTAAAGTTATGCTGTGCTTTGCTTTGGTGGAGTCACCCAGGCATGCTGTTTGCTTGTGTTGTTGAGGATGTCAACATGCAGTTTGCCCAAGAGTCTGTTGGAGACCGGCTGTTATCATACAGACAGAAACCATAAAATGGATTTCATTTTTTAAAAATCTGTTTGTAAATCAAAGAATTAAAAAAATAGCAGAGATTCTCTGTATCTCAGAAGTGACTTTATTGTTGTTTTTACTTTGCCAATGTTGTGCACACCATCATTTTAGTTTCTTTCCCCTCTAAAGCAAGTATGGTCTCCTCTCATTCTCTTCTCTTCACTTTTTCTTTTCCCCCTGCTGTAGATACAGCAGATTTGCCTTGCCAGCTACACGACAGAGTGAAAAACAAGAACAGAGCTTGAATCAATTACTCACTGGATGCACTTGATTTAGTGGTGCTCCGTATAAGCACTTCTGAAGTGATGCTGTCTGAATCGGGCGAGGCAACTTTTCCTTGTTTTTTCTGCATAAATCAGATCTGATCGGTGCTGATCTGCTGTCAGCCTAGATGCAGATCATAATGAAGGAGGGGCTGGTGAGATTGTGAGTCAGCCTCTTTCTTCCAAGAAACTTGATTTCAAAAATGAGAGATGCACTTTTGGAACAGCAGCTCGCTCTTTTAGAAGGATCACTGACGATTCTTCCACTGAGTTACCATATTTGGTCAATTTTGTCTTACTTTATAAAAATGAGAGCAAACAGCGTGGCCTTTTAAAGAAAAAAAAAAGTGAATATAAGCGCAGTGTTGATGCATGAATCTCTTTGGTCAAAATATAAAAGCTATGAAAGCATGTGCGTGGTTTCTTTTCCCATCACTGCTAATTCTGCGTCTCTGTGTTGCTTCGCAATCATGCATGAGTCACAGGCTTTGGGTGATCTATCCAGGGACATGTCTCCGAGTTCAAGACGTCAGTTGAGGCTTGTTGGAAGACGTCCAGTTTGTTGGGGGAAGGGAAGTGGAGTTTGGGGAGGAAGAGGAGGTGGAGAGTTTTAGGGAGAGGTCAGTGGAGGCACAGCTGGTGAGACCCCCACTCTAACCAGCTGCTGCCTCAAAAGGAGCCTGTCAGCAGCCTGCCTGCCTGGATGTACGTGCCTGTCCCTTTTCTTCTTTTTTCTTTCTCTAACTCACTCCCCCCAGCTTTCCCCCTGTCGTGTCCCCTTGCAGACTCAGCCCAGCTGTTCCAACCTTTCTACTCCCCTGCCACAATGCATCCTGACCCCCTTCCACGCATACAAAAAACAAAACTAAACAAACATGCACGTTCTTCAACGAGAACACGCACGTGAGCACCTATAGACTGTTCAGGCTGTATCCAGCGAGTCACATTAAACATGTCCCACGAGTGCTGATCTGTTATGCCTCCGTTGGAGTGAGTAAGCGCCTGAGGCTGGAGTAAATCCACCAGCTGAGTCTTTGGGCCCTCCAGGATGGCTTCTGTCTCATATTTGGTCATGGGAATCAGTTTTACCCTTTACTTGGAAAGCCATTCATTTTTTATGTTATTTTGCATCAATATCAACTTGCTGAGACTTGATACATGCTTAAGATATGTAATTATTCAAAGGTAATTGTTCATCACTAACACACTGTCATTGTGCTGCCAAACAGGGAGTGGAAAACGTGGCTGAGTGGAAATGTGATATTGAAAGTTGGCTAAGTGAAAAAAGCGGAGAATTAATGAATACTTTGTTTCAGTTCCAAAAAAGTACAAAAAAATACAACTTGTTCATAAAAAAGAAAGAGTAACTGACTGATCATTCAGGAATTTCTTATGGCTCGGTGAATCATTCCTGGGCGCCTGTGGCTCAGGAGGTAGAACTGGTTTGTGGATCGATTCTCTGCCAACCGGCATGTCGAAGTATCCTTGGGCAAAATATTGTTGCCCCGACGGATCATTTGGAGTGAGAGTGTAGACAAGGTGCTTAGGTATAGAAATGAATGTGTGTGATTGGATAATTGAAGTTTGCAGTAAAAGCTCTCTGTGCTCAGTTAGAGTACAAAATCACTATGTAAGTATCAGTTTACCATTTAGCATATAGCTCTTTGGGCTATGCTAGTATTGGCATATTAATGTTCACATGCTAACTGATGTTCGGAGGCTATAGCATTTATTATGTGTATCATATAAGCTTGTTAACTTGCCAGACTAAGACAAGTTTAGCAGTCATTAATTCAGTGTTTTGAGTCTCGCACTTTCATGCATGCTTTTTCGTGCACGTTAGCACATTAAGTACAACAATGTAAAGTCCTCTACAAGTACCGACACGGTGTACTCATACAAAAGTTGCAGTCAGAAAACTGTAATACTTATAATGTCATTCCTTGAAGGCACCAACAAGCCCAGATTTCTGGAAGATTTTGCTTGGGTTGTTTGCTGCTATAGGACCGCAGAAGCCTAGAGGCGGTTTACGGTGATGGACTGCCGATTTCAGTAATCCATCAGACTTTACGTCTTAACAAGTTAATTGTCTTGCTGTTGTGAAACTAATGGAATCACTGGTTTCCTGGAAGGTAGGAAGTCAGTCTGAAAACATGTCATGTTCTTTGATTAGCCGTAAGTGGTTATGCAGCATATGGAAAAATGCGTGGGCGTATGAAACTTCCAGTCGTGACTTTCAAACCAAAAACAAAGTGAGTGAGTGACTAATCATTTTGATGAATGAATAATGCATTATTTGCCTCAGTAAATGCATTTGGCTTTAATGTAATTTAAAGAATATCTACCATATGGTCTACGTTCTGGCTTCTGGCTAGTTTCCCCTGATTTGCTTGATTAACTTCAAGTTCAAATCTGAACTCGGGGGGCCACCCAGGCTGCACCTTGCCATCGGTGCAGGGGTGCCACACCCTCTCTCTGCCCCTCTTCCTCAGCGCTATTGTTCCTTCTATGACAAGGACCACGTGCCCCCCTATTCAGCATCCTGGTAGGGGGTAGGCGGGCTCTTTGTCTGCCTGCCATTGTCCCAGACACACACGCTTCCATTTGACGGACACGCGTGCTGACAAAAGAGAAAGGGAGTAGGAGAGGAGGAGGAGGGGCCACCGCTGGCCATTATTCTCGATGGTGGTGGCGGTGAAAAGACGAGACGCGCTGGCCATCTGTGGTGTGTGTTTGTAATCTGTAGTGACCGTGTGTGTGGGGGGGGATAGGGGGAGCAAGGGGACTGCACACACACACACTTCTCAGTTTCTAAAAGAATTCCGCCACGCTTTTCGAGGGGTGTGATGCCTGTTGAGATGGCCTCCCCTTTACGTTTGATGAGGTTTTGTTTTGCTCTGAAGTGAGGTTTGAAAAGAGAGGAAAAAACTCAAAGTGACTGATAACTGTTGAAGTCAAATCAACATCCTGGAGAGAAAGCGACAATAAAAACGTCTCTAATTCCTTTCTTTTCCCTTTTTCCCTCTCCTCTCCTCTCCTCTCCTCTCCTCTCCTCTCCTCGCTGTGCCAGTGTGTTTTCCAGCCATGGGCCTCAAACACCAGTCCGCTTGTCTTTCTCGTCTCTGTCTGCCTCTGGCCTGATCTCTCTGCCTGAGGGTCTTCACCTCTGCAATGTTTGCTCTGCACCATCACAGTTTCCCTCTACTTCCTTTTTTTTTTTCCAACAGAGGTTAACTGATAATGCCCTGCTGAATCCTCTAAACATGGGTGAGCTTTTTTAGACGTTGCTCTAGGATGTTTTTTTTTTTAAATGAAGCTGAGATATGACATAACTTTCTTGCCTTCCTCTTTTTTCCCATTTCTCCTTAATTCCTGCTTTCTTTCACATCCACGTTTCTTTTCCTCCCTCTTTATTCCTCTTCAGTCTTTGTTGTTTGCTTCTAGTCCTGTTTTTCATTGACTTCCCCTGACTTGTTTCCATGCATGACTCTTCTTTTCTTTATCCCCAAATCCCCTCCTATCATCTCCTTTCCGCTGATATTTTTCTTCCTTTTCTCGTCTCCTCCAGTTCTTTAACAGAATCAGTGTATTTGGTGAATGCTGCAGGGCATCGCGTGTCCATTCTAAGAAATGAAAGCCACGTTTTGTATATTTCCTTAATTTTATTAAATAGTAAATAGCCATGCAAAATCTTGGAAGCGTGTCAGATTTTTTTTTAAATGAGTTCTGAGACACGTCACTTCAAATACTTCTGGATATCAGGAAGCTTATCCTGTCGAGCAGCGTGCAGCAGCGCCACCCCTGTATGATCTGCCTGACTTTCTAAACTCATTTCCTCTGCCTGTGTGTTGCTGCACGCCCAGCTTGGGCTTTTAGTGCCGATCGATAAGACATGACCACCCCGTGAAGGTCATTCTGTCTCACTTCTCCAGAAACCAAAACTCCCAAACCTCTGTAAAGGCAGCCACAAAGATAACACAGCCCGTCTGCAATTTCCTCTTATGTCCCAGTTTTTTTCTTTCTTCCTTTTTTCCTCTTTTACTGTAAATGGAAACAGTTTTGCCTCTGAGATGTTTTTTGTTCCTGTGTAGTAACTTTCTGTGTCACCAGATGTTGCTGTAAGGAGAATTGTTGCGATGTCGCCAAAGAGAAAAGGACATGACTGTTTCCTTGTGGCCCAGAACATGCTGGTGCGTCTCGCTCTCGCAGGACAGATTTGAGGGCAGGCAGACAGATGGTTGGTGTCACACAGGGAAATGGATAGACTGACAGACAGATGGATAAAGACACAGCTTGATAATACATGCATATATATACAGAGAAAGCCTCAGGCCTTCTTAATATGTGTTTAAAGACACAAGTAACATTTAAAAAATATAACTATGTTATGCAAAATAAAATTTTTCAAAGGGGATTTGAAGAAAAAAAATTGCCAGCTATATCTACAAAGCTGTATCTTCAAGCCAGCCTTTTATATCAGCACATCCTCCAAACGCTTCCTCTTTAGGAATGCGGAGACAGACAGAGGTCTGTCAGACAGGCAGCAGCAGAGCAATGGGGCAGATGTTAAAAGCTTTGAAAGCCATATTGATTTTTAGACTTTAGGCCTTGTATGTTGTTGCTTTAGATGCAAAACATGCATTATGTATGAATGCATTGTGTCACAGTCAACACATGAATTGTGAAGAAAACTTGAGTTCACATGCTGTTCATATCTTGGGGGGGAAGCTCGCATTTAGTATTCAGTGCACGTACTGAAACATGCATCCCATGTATCAGCAAAGTGGATTAAAAAAAGAAGCTTCCTGTCTGGACAGGAGGTCAGAGGTCAGAGGTTATAGAAGGCAGCCTGGGGAATGATGCACACAAACACATCCACGCAGAAATACAAATGCACAACCCGGACCAAAGGCAACTGGTCTGTATAGCAGTGATGCTCCTTCCATCCAGCAGGGGTGCTGTTACACAGGCAAAAAAAAAAAACAGATCTGCACTCCTCTCCTCTACTCTGTGGATTTTATAGCAAATAGATTTTAATTTAAAACCTGTCCATGGATGAGTAAATGATTGCCTGCAAATAAGAGCAGCATGTCCTAAAAGGAGTTTTTGATTTGGTGGCATTGCTGAAAAACCTATACACTGTATAATAAGAATGCAGCCTATAGTTTGCAACAACTTTGAGGGATAACACAGATAAAGCTTTCTAACTTTACAACAATACACTCTATAGTACAATAAAATTCCTTCTATATTGTGGTGTACAATGACAAATAAAGGAACCTTGAACTCAAATGTTATTAATAAATTACAGAGTGACCATTCAAAGAATGGTGTTTCTGTCAATACAAATAGGTACAAGAGCAGCTACATATGCCTTTCACAGGAAATGAGGAGCTGAAAATGCAAGAAGGCTCCGTTTTTCTCTTTAGCTTACAAGGCTGTAAAGTGAAGTAGTCTCATAATCACTGTTTTAATTACAATCCAGTAAAAGGGAGTGTGAGCAAAGATAGAGGCTAAAGGCTGTTCAGTGCACTTATAACAGGGCAATGGATTGAAAATGTTATTCCAATCCTATTACAGTGTTTCTATGGAGTACTTACACAGGGTACCGGGAGATGAACCTTTTTTCCAGTGCGTTTGTAAAGCTGTAAATATGCTAACCACGTGCACTCTGAACTACCCAGCATATATATTAATACCCTGTGTGCATAAAGCATCTACGCTGTAGTTTTCTAAATTGAACCATTTCACAAAATGTGATGACTTTTTCATTAATTTTTAATCTCAGTGTTTCTTTCCCACCCCAAAACACTACCCCACATCTCTCCTCCCTGCTACGAAGCGCTTGTTGTGATCAGCCAGGAGGGAGGTCTCCTTTCACCCACAATGTTGTCACTGTCTGTATCTCTCTCTCTCTCTCGTCACCCTCATCAGAACAGCCAAACTGTGTGTATGTGTGTGTGTGTGTGTGTGTGTGTGTTCATGCTGCTTCTCCACTTCCTCCTTCTTTCTATTTTTATTCTTTTCCAGAGTTTCTCTCCCAAATATCTGTCACCCTCACACTCCCTCCTCTTCCCCTCATTCTCCTCTCACTCTTCTAACCCACAGAAGAAAAAAAAAGCCCCATACCATTGGTTGCCATGGGAATTGGTTGCCATGCAGCAGCAAGGTTTTCACGTGGTCCTTGCATGGATGTGTGTGTGTGTCTACTGTAGCGTGACAGAGTTTGGGTGTCATGTTGATTGGGAGTAGGGAGAGAGGTAACGCCAAGCACTTGGCCTTGAACACCTGACCCATGTGCAAATGTTCACACACACACACACACACACACACACACACACACATTAGACTACAGAAAGTTATTGATCATATATCCGAGCCTCAGGCCTGATCAGTTAACACCCACCAGCCGTGTGTATGTGCATCCAAAGCCACTTGAAGGGCACACTCACACACTCCTCCATCGTGTTACAGTTGGTCAATGAGGCTTTGTCTGTAACTACAGGCTTCGCGTTGGTCTGTAGAGAAAGATAAGTCAGGGATAATGGAGACGTATGATGATGGAGAGTCAATGAGGAGAGAAAAGATAGATGGATGGAGTGGGAGAAGAAAGAGAAAGCAGTACTGACTGGAGGTAACAATCGATTTAAGCAGCCTGTCAGGATAAGGCACTGGATTTGGCTGTCAAGCGTCGCTGTTGGATGACCTGTCCATCCGTGCACAGTATTACAGATTTTGACGGGGTGGAAAAAAGAAGTCTTGGTGGATTCTTTGATGGAGCTGAAATCGAAATATATTAGGCTTTCTTATCACGCTGTAATGGGATCGCTTGTGTTAGCTTAAGCTGAAGTCACTGAGGTGGTGAAATGACATATTGATGAGGTGAAGTGGTTCGAATTGACAGATGTAGCATTAAGAGTGGACCCACTTAAGGGTCACCCATCTGTTTCTTTGCAGAACACCGCTGATGAAGCTGACGTTCAACACTGGATGCATAGTAGAAGTTAGCAATACGTTATATGAAATCATGAAGTTGGTTTCACCAGCCTGCAAGTTGACCTCCTCAATTTATTGTTCTCACCAACATTAAAATAAAATTACTATTAGATTTATTACACAGCCCTACCATGGGGACTTTATTGTGCTCCTGTAGTGCACTATCTTGTTGGGAAAGTGCTACTGCCATTGGAGGGCATGCTTGGTCTGCAGCAGCGTTTAGGTGGGTGGTGCCAGGACCCAAGGTTTTCTAACAGAAGGTGGTATTGTACTGAGATGAGCAGTGTTATCCTTTTTATCAGTCGCTGCTTTAATCTTGTGGCTGATCAGAGTATACAGATACTTCTACTCATGATTGTTGGGGGGGTGAATCTTTGTGAGGTGAAGATATAGGAGTGTTGTATAGAAAAGTTGATGCATGCCTTCCCCAAAGAGGCCAAAATCAATCATCATGTGCAGGGTTCACAACTTTTTGTTATTTGACTGCTGAATTACAGACAAGTCTTTATATGTTTTGTAGACACATGCCTGCACACTAATGCAAACACTTCAGGGTGCATGCCTAAAGCATGTGGTATGCTAAAAGGAAATTATGTCATAGAAAGTGGCTGGATTTCAATGTCTTCCACTTGGCCTAGACCAGTGGTTCGCAAATGTTTTCTGGTATGCTTCACTTAAGAAGCTGAAAGAAGTTCACCATCCACACCCAACATTTCATCACTACAGCTGTGTTTGCAGACAAGTCGACGTCTTCCATGCAAACTATAGATGACTCTGCTAGTCACGAAATAAATCCCAACAGCATTTTTTGGTGCAGGACCTTCTTCATGACCGATTTCACCCAGCAAAAACCAGTAATCTCCAGCAGTCAGTTGGCCCAGCAAAACACATTTTTCCCTTGCGACCGGAGGTTGCCAGGGGGTCGCTGACTGGTCTCTATGCTTGTGTCACTGCGGCCTTAATCTTCACCCCATTGGCAGTGACTCTGTGTCCTTAATGGGGCCAGCCCCAAAGTTTGAGATCCACTGGCTTACACACCATAAAGATTGCTTATTGATTGTATGATATTGATCTCTTGTCTATCTGTCTCATTATCCATATTATTTTTAATAGTATTAAAGGAGTGTGTGGGGAAAATGGCTTCCTCTGTGCAGCAGAGCCAGAATCCTGACATTGTGAGTTCAGACTGACCCAATTTGATGTCAGTGCAGTGACTTATACAAAAACATAAAAAGGCTTTAAGGAAAATGAATGACTTGCCCACTAATCACACTTGATTTATTTGAGTCCCATTTCAGATACCAGTAAGGGTTCACAGTTACTGTATGCCGGCCTGTACTTAAAATCCCTGCAACACTGGAAGAGTGCTTATTTGAAGAAAGAGTTAGATAATTGACTATTTGTAACCTGACCGATTGTTAGTTGTGGTTATGTCTGTGTGACAGAAGGAGCCTAAATTACATTCAGTCAGTGTCGGTTAAAATAACAGACTATTATGGAACCACTAAGGCATGACGGTTATAAAACCACACAGTCTTAAATTTAACATCTTTGCAGACACAAACACAGCATTACACAGACGATCATGTTTCTGGTGGAACAACTTGATTGAAACACGTGCCAGAGGGCTTACTTATTGTGATGAGGAAGTGTGTGTTACCCACCTGGCTGGTGAGCTCATCTTGTTTCATGACTACACAGCAGTTATAATGAGCTTATGCTAGTTAGGTCTGCCCCGTAGACAGATATACACACTGAGACAGATGAAGAAGCATACAGTGCGATACAGTAGAGCACTAGAGTTAGAATATTATAGATATATTATGTAGCACACCTTTCTCGCTCTTTTGTCTTCTGCGGCTTTGTCTTCATCACCACATATTTTTAGATCCTTTTCTTTTCTCACCCTCCTCTTCTCTCCAGCTCTGCAGCTTTCTCCTGAAGGAATGAAAGAGAAATGAGAGGAGGACGGCGAGTTAATAGTGATCAAGACACTAGAATAAAAAATGATGGGAAGAGATGAAACTTAAACAGCCAGAGAGATCTTAACGTTACCACCGTTGTTCATAGTAAGCCTGTATTGCATCACCTTAAACAGGTGTAGTCACGTCCGTTTGTTTTCTGTCATCAAATAATTGCTGGAGCAGAATTTAATATGACAGTGTAGATAAACAAAATGATTGCCTGTGGCATTTTGTTTCTTTTTCTAAATGTCACAGTTTTTGCTGTGCACCTTTTTTTAACAAGGCAAGCAGCTTATCTTGCAACAACAACGTGTTGAATTTGCACGCCTTTATAATATGAAATTCAAATATTGGCCTTTTTCAGGTTAAACCGTATGAATGGTAACAGTTTTTGGAAAAACTGTTAGAAATTTCAAGGCTACTTGAAACCTTTTGTTGTCTTTTGTTTTTTCCCAGGTCTGTAATCAATCCTTATCTAAATGTGATGGGTTTTTTTATTAGCACAAAATGTGGCTTAGCATCATAAGACAGTGGGTAAAGCAGTAACAGTTGTATGTGTTGCATGCTGCTTGTGTTGAATGAGATTAGTGGATTAGATGCGATTGTTTACGGTGCTTTGCTGATCTTTGCTTCAGCTGCATAGCATATGTACGCATTTGTTTGCGGTCTTGTCTAATGAAAGAACAGTAAGACAAGTTTACCCATGGGAGCATTTAAGGAAGAATCACAGTGTTGTTAGGCCCATCACCGTTTCAGTGTAATTGTTTTCAGCTCAAAGTGGATTTATTATTTGTGGATATTTTATGTGATGGATGCTGCCAAAGCATTAGCACACAAAAACAGGGATGTGAATGTACACATCATGTTATGTATATTATAAAAGTGGGTGACAAATTCAAGGAAAGTGTGAACCGGTTAGCTGTCCACTACAGTGTGATTTTTGTCCCATCTTCCTCTGTTCACCCCCAGCTGATTGTGTCTAATTGCTGTGCCTCCCCGAGCCTGGCTCTGCTGGAGGTTTCTTCCTGTTAAAAGGGAGTTCTTCCTTTCCCCAGTCACCAAGTGTTGCTCAAAATGCTTGCTCGTTTGATCGTTGGGGATTCTCTCTAATATTGTAGCGTCTTTATCTTACAATATAAAGCGTCTTGAGGTGACTGAGTTGTGAGTTGGTGCTGTATAAATAAAATTTAATAAAATTCAACTGAATTGTCTGTTGTCGTGATGGAAGTGGTCTCCTGTAGGATGACGGTGCCTCCATCTATAGAGCTCAAGGGGGTCAATGAATGGTTTGAGCTATGCTATGCTATGGCATAGAAACTGTTTTAGCAGCATGTTAGCTGGAAAGGTTTTGAAAACAAGGCAAAGGCTTTATCCACAGCTAAAATGACTGGATGGCGTTGCTCTTTCAGATGAATAAGGAAATAAGGAAATAAGAGTCCATGTGAAGGAACCTAATCTAAGATACAGCATGAAAGGTGACGGTGTTGATTGTTCCAAGCTGGGAGCCATAAATGCCCAGAGCGCCGTATCTAAAACAGACACGTGTAACACCAGAGCACAAGCGGGGTGTTTTGATCCCTCTCAATCTCATCTATCGCTGATCTCTGGCTCTGGGTGTTGGAGGGTAAACAGCTTAGAGGATGAACTGGCATCATGGAAGCCTGGGAATGTGTGAAAAGAGAGAGACAGACGAGAGAGACTAGCCCCAGGCTACAACTACAGCCTAAAACAAAAGCTTAAAAGTCTGGCTCCAGTTGCAAGTCACACCTTGACTTATATTAGAAGGCATCTCAAATCCTTGTGATAAGATTCAGCTTCCTGACAGATATTTGATTTTATCCACGTGGAAACAGCGCTAAACCTCTGATACAGTTGAGCATACTGGTTGTTGTCTTGTAGCCTCTAAATTTCTGGGTGTACACTAGAAGACATACCTTTACCCAAATGGCTAAGAAGCAAATCATCTGTGACTGACAAGACCTTCATAGTCCTCAGGGACAAAAATTTACATTCATACTACATAGTCCAACAGTCCTGTTTCAGTCAATGACCCCACCCCTCGCCGCCCAACATATTAAATGTATTCAGTGTTATCATCTAATCCCCAAACTTCTGTCAGTCCTCTTACAGTAGCTGTACCTCTCTATCTATGTACTGCTGCCTTTGTTTCCCACAGACCCAACAGTCATCTTCATTTAGTGTATGACATTCAGCCTAACTCTTTAAGTCACTCAGCCCTTGCTCTTCTGTATCCCCGGTCTTAGTAGCTATGCAAATTGAAAACAGCCCTGCTGCAAAGCACTGCATTGTAAGGCATGTGTTGGTTAAGAAAAAAGTGATTAACAAATAATATCCCTGGCATTTGGTTTGAGATAATGATTCACAAGTTTGAGAGCTTATCAGCAGCCAAAAGTCTGCACAGCATTATAGAATTATGATCGGGGATTTACTGATTTGGAAAGTTATTTCAGCATCAGTAATGTGATCCTTCATAGAAACCATTGTGTGGTAAACAGCTGAAATGTGGTGAATGTATAGTCTAACTGCCACAGATATTGGCTGGCTCACTGATGTTGCAAACATCTTTTTTTCACCAGAGTACACTGAACAAGCAAACCTGTTCGTCATTGCAACCGTAACCTGGTCCAGCCTCTAACATCTGCCCTTCATTAAAGAGGAGCTCCACCAGTTTCACGCATTAGAGTCTGTTTACATTTGGGGACGTCATATGTGGAAAAATATTGTATAAAGCCATAAGTGACTCGAGATGAAGAAGAAATTGGATTAACTTTGATAACGTTGCTTGAGTCATCAAAAAACCTTTGGGTTAGAAAGAAATTGATACCAGACCTCTGTGGAAAACTCTTCATCTTTGATATAGACTAGAAGTTCTAGCAGCACCTGACTCACCAAGAAAACTGTAAGTAGTTGAGTTTCTTTGAAATAGCCGACAGTAGAAGAAGAATGTACGGAATATTACTATATATTAAAGATCGACATTGCTTTTGTGTTGTCACTCATAAGTTTGTAGAGAACCATTTTGCGGCCAGCTGGAAGCATTTTGACCTTCACCCTTAAGCATACTCTGCTTCATTATAATCTCGTTTTACTCTAAATAGAACCGTAGTTTACATAGTTTAATACAAACATTGTGTTGTGTTGAAGAAAACTTTAAACTTTTGATTAAGACTACAACCTCATTAGGAAGATGTTTACTAAAAAAAGTCAGAGAGAAGTATGGTAATTTTCCCATAGATTATTTATAACCTTTTTATTGTGTCAGTAATTTTGCCCCCTGCTGGCCTCAGGAAAGTATGCATTTGTGTATTTCCTTTATATACAGTCTATTACGTGAAATAATCACTTTCATCCTAACAACATAATAAAGCGTTAATAAGCTGACAAAGCACCTATTTTGTGTTTTAGCTTTGAACACTATGGGCCAGATTTACTAAATGTGGCAAAAATAGCATGAGTGCAAAACCCCCCCCCCAAAAAACAGCTGGTGTGTATTGTTAATTTTACTGGTGTTTTTTTCTCAACACATGTGCAGTCAGTTCATTTCAATATCAAATACAAAAAAATAAGACATTTGCTACAAAATTGCCCACTAATGTGAGTTTTTGCAAGCTTCATATATTGTGACTTGAGACAGGACTCCTCCCAGAAACACATATGGAACATGTCTTTGTTTTGTCTTGTTTTAAACACCAAAACCAATACATTAGTAAACCTTTCTTCTCTTGCATCAACGTGAAAATGTGTACATTTTTAATCCCGATTCACTAAACTTTCCAAGTCAAATGTAAGTGTCCATATAATACCTTTGATTATGGTACACTTTAAGAGTCACTCTGTCTAACTGACTGCTCTAAATTTGATGCACAGTTCTATATAAAGGTGACCTTAACAGCATATACTTTGGCTTCACATGATCCACAAACCTCCGAAAAATGCCAAACCTTGTGTCAGAACTGTAACAGTGCATCTAAAATGAATTATAGTACGGACCAGTTCTCACTGAAACGCACCATCTTAACATTCAAAACAGAAAATCATCAGTGTTTCCTGATCCACATGTTTCTCCGGCTTTGCCAGTAAACGTGTGCTGGGGAGTGGCTTGTGCGTTTCATCACTTTGCAAAGGGAGTTGAGGCTATCCCTAATCATCTGCTGGGTACCCTGCCAGTTGTACAGCTGTGGCCTATACCCTTCGGCATCCAGTGCTGGAAAAACACGTGTCCAATAAAGACCCCTGTGGAAACGTACTATCAGGCTGGGTTTCAGTGCGCACGCCCTCTCCCGATCCAGCTCCAGTGTCTTGTCCCCAGGCTCCAGCCCCAGTTCTCGCCCTCTCCCCCAGTGCACTCTTGACCAGTGCGCCCGGAGCAGATGGAGAGCAAAGAAAACTGTGTCACCACCCGCCATGTCTCGCTTAATCACCCCTCCCTTTTCCTTTTTCTCATTCCTCTCCCTCTCTTTCCATCCTCCCACTCTCTTCTTTCCTCACTCTCAGGATTTGGAGCGTCAAACATTGATTTGTCTTTATTTTTAGAGCAGCTGTGAGCATACGTGTGTGCGTGCTGTATTTGTTTGTCCGCGTCTGTATGCCAGACGCTCATCCACACCGTAGGTCGTGGGTAGTTTGATTGGTGTTTGGGTGCACGGCGGCACACGAGTGTGAGAATGTGTTGGCGCTTTTTTTCTCCAAGTTAATCCCTTAAGAAGAGGTGTGGTTCTCTCTCTCTCTCTCTCACTCCCCTCACTGCGCACTCGCCTCCACTCTGTCCCTCACTCTGAGCGCAATATCATCACATGCTCTCTAGCTCCTCTCGTCCTCTCATGTTTTCCTTGTTGCTGCCAGTCTGAGGGACGTCTTTCTCTCAGCTTGCCATCCCTCTGCATCTTCTCTCACTTGCTGTCGTTTGAAATGAGTTCCTGGGGCGAGATGGGGGAGGCCATTGAACTCAGGTGAGTCAGATACAGTGTAGGGGATGTGGTCCAACCTCGGGAAGGAACTGATTGGTGGTATCCAGCGTACATGTGCATTTTTGCTTTGCAGGGTATCTGTTCATACGTTTCACATTATTTTTCCTGCATACGTGTGTAATCGTGTATCTGGGTACATTCTGGATTCTAACTGGGTCAGCTGTTACTGTAGCAATCAGCACCTTGGGCTGTTTTTTCTCAGCCTCACCTTGTTTTCTGTTCATCAGCTTGACCCTGACCCAGCTCTGTAGAGGTCAGCAAAGGATGTGTGTGTTTTTTCACAGCAGAGACAACTGTGTTTGTTGTTGTTGTTGGGTTATTTGGCTATGGTTGTGTTTTCTGTCATTGCCAAACTGATAATAGGTCTAGTCTACCCTGCATCCACAGGGCTCATAGCGGCTAATAGCCTTAGCAGATGCATTAGCCCCCATGCCCATATGGAAGAGATTAAACCTGCTAAATTGATAGAAACG
This sequence comes from Oreochromis niloticus, assembly GCF_001858045.2. Classification (NCBI taxonomy): domain Eukaryota; kingdom Metazoa; phylum Chordata; class Actinopteri; order Cichliformes; family Cichlidae; genus Oreochromis; species Oreochromis niloticus. The sequence goes on from NC_031979.2 coordinate 8,636,559, forward strand.
CCCAACATTTTTTTTTTATTTGCACAGCGTTAGTGCCGGCACATAATTTCTGTGCACATATAGATCTGAGCATGCTCAGAAGTTCATGCATGGACACCTGCCATATACCCTTTGCCCAGAGCGAGATTTGTGTTAAATTCTCTCCCAAATTCAGCGCCTCTTCTCAGTTTCTCACTCCCATTCTCTCCCTGTCCTCATGATTAGATAATTGTGAGGCCGGCTCTCATGAGTGTTGAGAACAAGGCATAAGAGTGAGAATGCCGCAAGTGACAGAGACCTGTGTGATGAGTGAAATGAGGACAAATTGAGGTGAGACACTCAACGGGAGGGTGATAACAAGAGGATGGCTGTGAAAGTGAAACTCAGGAGTGCTAACAAAGAAAAGAGCAGGGAGTGGATGTGAGGAAGAAGCTGGGGCAAAGCAGAATCATTCTGGAGAAAATGTACATTTGCTCCCTTTTTCTTTGGAAGAAGCAGGAGTAAAGAAAGAAATAACAGACGTGGATGTGAATGTGAATGCTTCACAGATGCCGCAGTGTTTATTAGACACAGGTTAAAACCAAAGACTATAAGGTTAATTCTGCTTTGTTTGACTGTGTGAGTTCAGAGTGTGTGAATGCAGCCAGAGCCACGCCAGGTCATTTGGCATTGTTCACTGACACAGGAGTCTGACGTATATTCTGCACAATTCAAGCACAAGGGTGGAGCTGGTAAGACCCTGAGACATTACTGCAGCAGTTCTTGCAAAAGTTATTTGGCTGGCTAGTATTTGACTGATTTCCAGTTGTGCGAAATGTTTTGGTGCACAAAATCTGTCACTGCACTGTGAACACTAAACATTAACTTGTGCCATATGTGAATTTAAGACGGTAGGAAAACTTGTGGACTTTGGGTTTAACATCTTGTGTGCAACTTGCCGAAGCCCCTGGGAGCAACTAAACTAATACTTAACTCTTCCTTAGTGAGAAGACAATAAACAGTCCATTGGGTGTGTGGTTTTAGCTGCAATACCTGAAAAGAATCTGCCATTCCTAGTTAGTGAGCTAGCACCGGCAACATCACTGATCCCTGGTACTTGCAGAGCACTTCATGTGCTGGGAAAACACTTATGGACTCAAAATATTGAGTGTAAGTAGTGTAGAAGCATGCTATTTAAAACACAGCATTAGGTCAAAGACTTTCATCGAGTTGCAGATTTGTATGCAATATGTCTCCTGCCTGCAGTGTCTGCTGGTTATTCTACGATTTCCTTGGTTTGTAAATTTATTCTCTGACCCTAGAGATGAAAGTGAGCCGCGCACTTTGCTGTCACATCACAAGTGTAGTACAACCGATAAGCTGACCTGTGGCTCTGGCCTGAACTGATAGCAGGGAATACAAAGTGGAAACACAGCATGACAATATGATACTGGAGCATATCGACTAGACTGCTCCACTTCACGCCTGGGTGCGCTGTGTTTAGATTAGCATCCACAGACGCACACACACACATACTTTTTCTGTTACTGTTACAGACACACCCCAGGCGCACAATCGTGACCACGCTTTTGGTACAGATGGAGACGCACAAAGATGCACTCATATAAGGTCATATCAAAGCACGCAGACAGGAACAAATACACATAAAGCTAGCCTGGTTTCTTTGCCTGCTGTTCCAAGGGCAGAAGGGGATTTGGATATTGTTATGTTAATCTGCCTCTCTTTTGTGCCTTGGAACCCATTCAGACATGCACACACACACACACACACACACATACACACACAGGTATGACAAGATCCAAGTATACTTTTGTATACACAGAAGGGTACTGGTACAAAAAAAGGGGGAGAGGAGGCAAGTCGCCTTGTACAAACACACACGCCAACACTGATATAGATAGTCCTCTCTCCAGGCTTAACCTGGGTGGGTGGGAATTGAAACAGAAACAGGAGGGGCAGGGACACAGCTTTGTGATTAGCTTGGAGGAAGAGGATAATAGGTGTGGGAGCTGCGTGTGCGTCTCCTGGTGATGAGGAGGTGGTGTATGTGTATGTGCGTGCCTGAATGTACACGCACGTGCTTCTCTTCGGCTTCGCACTCCCTCTGCAAAGGTAACAGAATGTAATTTAAAGTTTCTCAGTTCAACCCTATTTGCAGAAAGCAGTGGGAAGCAGATAATTTTAATTCCAGGATGTTTTTTTTTTCTGACCTCCTCACACACGACATTGATTGTTCCCCCACTTTTGTTCGTGCTTTATTATATAGTGGAAATGAAATTTGTTTTCCTTTCAGGGGAAGACTACATTTTCTTCCACTGACTTTATCTGATCTCAAGCTTATTAGATTTTTGGCTTGAATAGGCGAGCTGGGAACAGAAGAAAAATGGCACATGTAGATTTGAAAAGTGTGCTTTTCAGAATCAGAATCAGAATCAGAATACTATATTAGTCCCTAATGAAATTATGCATTTTTGTGTTTGTTTGTGGTTATGAGTAACAGCAGTAGGTAAACTGGGGGTAAGGAACTCCCCTTAAGACCAGTGCATATTTAAATTGTTAGCATAACACAAAATAGCGTACCATTACCATTATTTTGGCAGTGCTGTTACATATCATGCATCATGATGAAAACTTTGTAACACATTGTTTTTAAAAGGGTTTGTTCATTTCAATAACGTCCAATTCCTAAATCTATTTTAAAAATGTGAATATATTATTTTTAAAAAAGGTGTGCAAGTTTAAAACAGTGTTAGCATAGAATTCAAGCTAACTAGCTAAATTTAGCTAATGCTACTTGGTGTAACACCTATTAGCTGTTGTGTTTTTTACTTTCTTAGAACTCATTAGAGGTATGATAACCACTGATTACAACACCACAATACTTATAAAATGGGGACAGTAAAATGTGTTTTACCTTGGCAGAGAAAACTCTAGAATGCTGCTTCCTGTTTCTATTTCTTTTCATAGTTCTCACAGAAATTTCACTGGAAGTAGGGGTGGGCGATATATCAAATATACTCGATGCTTCCCGAGTTTTTCCATGTACAGTTGTTAAAATGGCTTTATCGTAACCATCAAGTATTAATCGTCAGGGAAATATTAAGCTGTTAAGCATGCAATTCACTGTGAGATTTTTTTTTCTCCGACACACTGTGAATGCATCATTAATAGCCCCCTCCCAACAGGAAACTTTTCTGCCTGGAGCACTGCGCTGAGCATGCGCATTTATATACTACGAATGGGGAAAATATAGCAAGAGTTGGAAGTTGAAAATATTCCTCTGCAAAATTAAGACTGTTTTAAACTCAAAACAGCACTTTTTAAATTTCAGTTGTTTTAGTTTTTGTCATGAAATATAGCTCATAATTTTTGTTGCTATGATCTTTTGTTTGTTAAAGGTCTAACGTTGACCACAGAGAGAGACTTATTGTGACAGTATTGTCATTTGTGAAAAATCTCTGTGTGCAACTGATGGTGAAAAAATGGTTGAAATAAAACATTTCAATTCATTCATATTTTTTGTATTCAGAATAGAAAAAACATTGATTGGTTGATTTGAATGAGTATGCCAGTGCAATTTTAGGCACTATAGGGTGGAAAATAACATTTGCTTTTGGAGGTTATTTAAACATATCGTGATATGTGTAGTGTATCACGATCAGAGATGGGCAGTAACGCGTTACAAGTAAGAGTACTTTTTTCAAGTAACGAGTAGGGTAAGGGATTACTATTGGAAAAAAGGTCATTAGATTACTGTTACTTTCCCGTAAGAATGCTGCGTTACTAAAACCGTGATTTTTTTGCGAGAGTGTCTCATGACAATGACGTAAGCAAGTGCGACGTTCGTGGCAACAGCTCTGTGCAGATCAACAATGGATAATATATCGAGTGCGGGAGAGAGTATGAGCGTGCAGCGTTTAAAGCGTGGAAGTATTGACCTTACTTTGAGTTTGATTCCGTAAAAAGTGACGAAAACATTAGCGTCCACTGTTCACTGCGTGGCAAGAAAACTTCTTTTTACAGCGAAAAAACCCCTTAACTTCCGAGCAAGCGCCGAGTACGCTACCACGGAATGGGAAATTCACAGACAAACTCACGGATTCTTTCACTGACCGCTGCGGCACCTGCACCAGGGCAAACATCCACCTGCTATACAGGTGAAAATAGAGCAACAGGACCGCTGAGTCTTTGATTTTATTTATTTTCTGTTGTGTTTCATTTGCATTTATTTGAAAGACTGAGTGTAAACACAAAAAAAAAATTATTTTATGTGCTGAAATGTGCAGAAAATAGGTTTAAATGTTAAACAAATTTCTTCCAGTCAGAGAATGTTGCATATAATTTAATTTTTGCTTGATGCATAAAATTAAAAGATTAAAACTAATAAAACAAGTTTTAAAAAGAGACTTTTCCATTTGATTACATTTTGTATGATGGATTATGCAGAAAAAGTAGAATTGGGCTGAAAGATCTATCGCTTTATCACCTATTCAGGTTGTAAATCGTGTTTTTAAAAAGTAACTAAGTAACTAAGTAATTAATTACTTTTGAAAATAAGTAATCAGTAAAGTAACGGGATTACTTTTTGGGGGAAGTAATCAGTAATTAGTTACTGGGGTGGACGTCATTTTTGATGGTAGTACTGATTAGCATCTTTAGCTCACTGTCTGAAGGACAGCTCACCCGTCAGGCGTGCAGACAATGATCACCTAATGGGTCTTCATCCAAACTGTGCTCAATGACAACATCACGTTCACATTCGTTATTTTATGGGCAATAACATGTGAATTGAGCCACACTGATATCAGATTTATAAAAGCAACAAATGGTCATATTTTTTAACATTCCTTCTAGCAACATTATATTATACATTAAAAAAACTTTCTGCCCATACATTCAGTTTATAACGAGCACATTTTCCTTAAAGATCAAAGATTTAAATAAATTAAGCTTTGCTTTTAAATATTTCAGTTTCAGTTTTTGTTTATTTTAATTTTTTTTACATTTTATTGAGAGTGAAAAATCATCCCTTGAGTGTACCTACATACCGCTTTCATTCCTGTTACCTGGTAACTTAGAAGGTTGCTAAAGTCTATTGAAAGAAACACAAGCATGTGGACCATTGGGCAGGTTTTACATGAATACTGAGGTTAGACCAGTGTATTTGGAGGAGAAAACAATGGTTAGAGGTCAAATACCTGGCCACAGATTTGTCTGTAAACATCCATTATAGCTTAAGACTTGGTTTGACTTTGATCGATTGCAGCTGTGGCACCTGTGTGCACATAGACTGAGTATGATTGATGTAGCTACTGTGATGTCACACATTGGTTTGAGGACTACTGTTTTGAAGCCTTCAATAACACACTTTTTTTCCTGTCTGTCTTTTCTTAACGAAACTTTGATAACCTGCTTTATCATCAGTTTTACTCTGAATAGGATCATAATTCACTGAAGTGGAAACCGTGTTGTATCAAAGAAAACTAGCACAAGTTGACACAATGAAGTTCATGAGGTCATCTGTCAAAGGAGAAATAGCATAATTTGCTCTTAGTCTTTGTTACAGTGTCACTGGCAGCTGGTGAAGTCATCCCTGCTCATCATTAGAAAGAAAGCAGGTTGGGAAAACAGTTTGAAAGGCATTACTTTTCACAACTGGCGCTTATGTGTTCGTATTGTTTTTCTGTGCAGTGAAAGACCTAGCGTCAACCTGACATGTAGTTACATTTCTCGGGAGGTGCACGTCAGGTTGCGGTGTAGGGTTAAAATTGGGTTCCGTTTATGGCGTAAGTAAAGACATAGATCTGAAGCAGAAGTATAGTTCATGTGTAACTTTCTGGCGTATTGACTCAATGTAAGAAATTAGTTTCAGTAAATCAGTTTTGATGAAAGAAAAACAAGAGAACTGATCCTGGATCAGCTGGTTGAGTCTCCTCCATCTACTACATGTGCTCACCATCCCAACGAGAACCTGTTTCTCGTGCTCTAGTCACCCTTTGCTGCAATAATGCCCTAAATTGTCACTTTGCTTCGAGTCACAGAGGGCCATTCAATCGCATTAACCAGGATGAGCATTCGCTGTCTCGCTTTCACACGCACACTTGTGCACACTCTGTACATAATTATATTGGGACAGCTTTCAGTAAGGTCTCAAACGGCCCAGAACCCCCCTAAAAGATCATGTTGCATTAGAGGGTCAGAGGAAGGACAGGGTGTGTTTGTACGTCTACCAGTCGGAGTCAATCCAATTGGTGTCTGGTAAGCGTATCGACTTTATAACACACCACACAAGCACACACTCACTCACACACTCACTCTTGCCTTCATATAATTCATCTAAGTTGTTCTCCACAGAGAAGTCATGCCTTATAGACTGCAGTGACAATTACAACATAATCAATATGGCTGAGATGATAGGTGGGGCGGAGCTAATCGCTGTAGCGATAAGTGTTAGTTGTCACCTGAAAATATGACCGATCTGTTATAGTAGAGGATACAGTAACCAGTATTGGATGTTTAGAGATGATCCATCTTTTTTAAGGGAATTAAAAATTGTATCTAAAATGATATACTGCAGACCTTCTAATACATTATATCACATTTGCAATTTTCTTGTTGAGTCAAATCCACTGAGAAAAGACTTGACCATGTGATTTCCTTTCACAAAAAATAAAAAAATCGAAATAAATCCAGTTATTCAGAGTTTATATGCTGGTGGGTATTGAATTATTTGCTGACAATGAAGTTAGATAGAGGTAGGATCTCTTCCCAGGCACAGTTTTCTCTTTCTTTGTTAGATTTTGTAAAATAATTAACCCTGCTCACAGTGCAGGTACACACTGAGGGGAATCTAAAGGCATGGGAATTGAATTCATAAATAATGCATTCTGAAGAGGAGAAAATCATTCAAGGACATGCCAGTACACTATATTACATGGTGTTATGAGCAGTATTAAGCAGGAGTACAGTGTGAGAAGCAGTGCATTAAAGAAAACTACTATGGATTGAGGATTGGCCCTGAATTTCAATGACTGAGAGATCTATGAACCCACTGATTTCTTTTTAACACTTGGGCCTGGTTTATGGAGCAAACTGAGGCGTGTGTGTGTGTGTGTGTGTGTGTGTGGAGGAGAGAAACAGTGAGAGGGAGATAGAGATGGAGACAATAGCCACAGTGGGTGCCAGGCTGATGGTTTAACACATGGCTCTGCTTCAGCTGCCACTGTACATCAGCCTGTACAAATTCCTAATCTCAACAGAAGGGAGCAGTTTTGATGCATTTAAACCTCCACGCTTACAGGAAAGCTGCCTCCACAGTGTATACAGCACTCCACTGATCTGTATCTGCTCTTCCCAGAGAGGCTCTGCTTTAGATTTGCTCGCAGTAACTACTACACCTTAGGGTATAAATGTTTCATATAGCTTCAGACGAGGCAGCGCGAACTCAGTTTGTACATTTTAAGTTTTTTTTACAAGTGTTTGAGCTCTGATTCTTTCTTTTTCTGACAAGCGTTGCTGTTCTTTTTTCTCAGTTTTTGAAATGCAAAGACTTTTGGGAATGTGAAAGTTTAAGGTTAAATATTTAATTTAGTAGTGTTATGATTAAAACCTAACTGATGTTTGGCAGTTTCAAAATCCGATAATCTGATATGTATCGTCCGATTATTTTTTTCTCAGACACATAAAAAACCCAGATTTCCCTATTTATTCAATGACAGTCTGTGTAACTCTGCTCTGATCGGTTAGTTCTTGTGTGTGGTTGTTTTAGTGTTCCTAGTTGCAGGGTGGCCTGGTGTACAAACTATGCATCGTCAACACTCTTTACTTTTTAAATTTCCCCTTATTGTTATAAATGGTGACACAAATAGATCAGCAAATAGCTGATAGCGGCTGGAAATACTGGCCAGGCTTTAGTTGTTGTAGTTTGTTGTCGAGGTGGGATCCAGTGTTTGCGTTGGTTATGAGGTCGCTAATGGGTCACCATGTCCAAGATTTCTGTAGTAACTAATTGCATTCAGGTATCAAGAATAGGGAGTTTTTAAAATGTTTAAATGAACCAATATTGTTATAGGTCTGTGGTGCAAGGAATACAGGAATTTCCCCAGATAGCTAATATCTTGTTGCAGTTCACAGTAAGAATGAAATATTGGCTATAAGAGTAAGTTCAAGTACTTTACTGCTACATTCTCTGTGCTAAACTAGGTTGACACCCAGTTTAGCACAGAGAATGGTATTTTTGTACATGTGAACTTACAGGAATTCAAAGTATTACAAAGCAGTAAACTATTGGAGATTGTTTGCTCCATCTGACAGAAATCCTGCAGGGAGGGAGCTGTTTCCAGGAAGTAACAAAGGCTTAGAGACGCACAAAACACACTCTCCGTATCTGTATCTTTCTCCCTCATAAACATACATAGTCCTACTTAGATTAATAAAACACTGCACTGCATCCTGTCCTGGGACAAACTTCAGTCTAAACACAAGTGCCCTGGTTTATGTCCGCTGCCTCACGCTCCTTTATATTTTAATCACACACACACACACACACACACACACACACACACACACACACACACCACCTGTCACTTTCAGGGAGTATGAGAAAAAGAGAGACATACTTGGGGATAATAGTAATGGTAGTATGTGTCAGTGTCTCTATGTGGGTCACTCAGTGTCAGTGTCAGTGTGTGAAGTCTGCAGGGACCACAAACTGGGTCAGTTTTTACTGCGTGTGTGCGCGTCGTGTCAGCATAATGTGCCTGCATCCAATGTGTTTGTTGATTTATGCAAACATTACCTATTAGGGTAATGTTTGCATAGTTTCTTACAGCACTTCTAAAATGATGGAAAGGTTTGAATGAAATATTTCTTTTTGGTTTTTGGTGCCTTTATTAGTTCAATAGCCAGTAATATGCATAAAGTTTCCACATGTAGGCAATACATGTATTTATGAGACTGAGTGCTCAATAAATTCTGTTATTTCATTTTACATGTAATTTGTATGATTTCATTGTTTTGGTTTGGAGCAGAAAAGCTGGCTGCCAACCCAACACCACCATATTACAATTTCTTAGCAGAGAAATTCCTCTTCAAAGGTAAATATGTAGGACTTCAGCTGTGGGATTGTATCTGCACTTATTACACTTTATACTCTTTAACATTGAAGGGAATTGTGAAGTCAGGAAAATATTCTAAGCTCTTAAGCTTGAGAGTGCCCGCATAATGCACAAACGCTATGCTAATTATGCTGCAGTCACACTTTGGAAAACGAAATTATTACAAACATGTGCAATGCACTTGTGATATCAAACAGCGATAAGATGGAGTTCAAATAGAACATGGTCATTTTCTTGGTGAACCGGTCTGTCACTCCAACTACTTGTGAATCTGTCCCCAAAAATTGTACTGCAATCACCAGTGAGACGCACAAAACGGTGAGAGTTTTCCTAATTGCAAGGAGGTTGCTGTCCTATTTTTACTCCTAGTGTGACTGAGCCAATATGATGACATGCATGAGCTGAACTTTGTAAGCACACATCTGTGTTTAGGCTAAAAAATCTTAGGTAATGTTCATGTTTTGTTAGCCGTGCTGAAAAAAAGCAAGTTTAAAGAGTTATTAATCCAACCATTATGCAGATCATTTTGAACTTATGTAACACGGCTGTTAGCAATTACAATGCGATTACTGAGTTTAGGACCAGTAATGTATGTGTTGTAATTTGTTAACCCACTGTGGATCTTTTCAGAGTATAATACACTCTCGCTCCTGCATGCTGCTGTGGTAATAGAGACCTTTGATACTTTCCCACTCCACTATGACTTAAAAGTTGCTGTGAGTCATACTCGCAGCTTTAGCGAAACACCTCAGCGTCTTATTTGCACAGCCAAAGAGCCACAGCCGGACTTTAGTAGAGTGGGCAACACAGAGAGGTACAGTGTGTCCACATAAAGTGGTCAGCACTATGATGACTAAGCCAAGGCAATACTCTGTTACTGCACTCACAAAGATAAACACGCTTAAACACACACACACTGGAGACTTGCTCCACCTCTTTATGTCCATTCCTAGTTTCTTTGGAGCTCCACACACATATGGCTTTCCGTAATACGAGGTGGCAGTGAGTCATTGTGTGTGTGTGTGTGTGTGTGTGGTAACATCACCGCTCTCACCCCTACTCCCCTTCTTGTTTGAGCTGTGTTTTTCTTAAGCATCTGGTTGAGGAGATGTGTGAGGGAGGAGTATGTCCCATTTTGCCAAAATCTCTGGGCCGATGTTGAACACAGAACATCTGGATCAGGGAGGGACGTTGCGTACGTGTGTGTGTTTGTGTGTGTGTGTGCGTGTGTGTGTGTGTGTGTGTGTGTGAAAGAGAGGCATTGTGCCAAAGAAATCAATCAGAGTCACATCTGGCAGACACAAAACGCAGCTGGACGCACAAGCAGTCTTAACACAGATCATGTGTTGTTAATACAGAGGTGAGACAAATACAAGACATCTGACATTTGTAATATACATATATTCGGGAATGTGCTGTTATTACTGATAATTATAGTAAATCCCATGCACACATGCTGTTAATAACCACCAACCATCTCACAGTTAAAATACCAACTTAAGCCGGAGCAAGATGTAAAAATTCTTTTCACCACATTTTATTAGTCTGTACGCGTAAGCTAGCTCTTCACACTAAAGTCAGCCCTGTGAAACCTATTTCCTCACATTCGCATCGGCAGAGCTGCAGACGTTTAGCTTCGGGCTCGTTTTTGCGCCCGTCTCCGCATCTTTTTTGAACAAGAGATCTGCAGTGTAAGTAACAGTTAAGAAGAAGGAATAGGGAGGACCAGAGTAGGAGGTCGGCTCGGGTGAAAGAAATTTCTACGACATAACATCATATGACCGTAAGTTGTCCTGCTTGCCATCTCCCCAACAATACATTCCAGATGGCTGCAAACTCAAACACTAAACTGGGAACAAATATGTGCTTTTTTGGCACCGGGCCTCTTGTTTGTGTAGGCTACACTGAAGTGCTTACGAGTTTTGCGTGGGTTCATAAAGGGAGTGGGATTTAATTTGTGCCATTGATTTATAGATTTATTTTGATGCTTGCCAACCCACCCCCTCTGTCTGGCTCTCATCTTTTTTTCCCCCCCTCACTGCAGATGGTTCTAGTTTTGCAGGGCTAGGTCACAGCTATGCAACGACTTCACCATTTCAGTGTTTGGCAGTTTCACCGCCCTAATGTGTCTCTCTATCATTAAGTGTTTACTACCAGATAGTTTTGTTCATTTCACGCCACGGTGCACATCATGAGAAAGCCCATCAACCTGCGTTCACCTGTATTTTCATTGTAGCCTGGATGAGTTCATTTAGTGCTTTGACTTAGATGAGAAAACTGATACCAATGAATATTATCTTTCCAATAAATAATTACAACGCTAAAGTTACACTAGAGAAAACAATAGTGGGAGACCAAGGCCCAGCTAAAATTATTGCAGCTGTGTGGACTGAACTTCTCTTGAATCCAGAATAAGAAACATCCACTCATTATATGTGATGCTGCTGTATAAAATAGTGAAACCGCTGATGAAAATTTCATGTAGAAATTCAAAATGGAGAACTTCCTTCAGGGTTCAGGGCGTGGATCCAAGAGGAATTTTTTGTGTCTCAATGACACGTCTACCAAATTTTATATATGTGTTAAATTCGTATATATGGTTGCAATTTTAAAGGGACCCATAAAATAAGTACATTGACACCCGACCTAACACAAGCAAAATTTCAAGAGTTATCGATCATGTTTAGGTTCTCAAATATGCAATTCATTTTTATAATTAATAAAACTGAGGAGATACCATGCTTACCATTGGATGAGCAGTTGGGTTTTTAAAAAAATGTATTTACTAATAAATAAAAAAAAATCTGCATTATTGCTGGATGTTGCTCTGTCTGACTTTCTGCCCTCGTGCTTGTAGTGTACTGACCTGTGAATCTGTTAAGCTACTCTACTCCCACACAGTTCCCTTTTTATTAAGACTAGACGATGGATGATGAACAGGATCATTTAGTGTATTATAACACCAATTCTCTCACCTCAGTACTTCATTCCTCCCTTTTTCTCAAACTTGTCCCAGTATCCTTAGTCCACATTGTTTAATTTCTGCGTCTCTCCGATGTGGTTTGCCATTGGATGCCAGTGCCATTTGCTCACTACTCCTCCCCCGCTGTCCTAGACCATATGAGGGTGTCCTGTATTCCTTACCCAGTACTTCCTTTACTGGGTCTGTTAATTTACAGGGTCCGTTTACTCATGCCAGGCATGAGTTAAGCCACCCCAGCCCCCTTCTACCTCTGCTGTGAGGCGTTATGTAAAACTCTGCTGTAACCCTTTCGCTCACGCCCGTTCACACCTGCTGCAGCAGTGCTGGGGGCGTGCCAGGTGCCAGTCAGCTGGCACTTTTCCCAGATATGAGCGGCACAAACCTCGACATGTGTGAAAAGCTGCAGAGGGGCTTGTGGGTATGTTTTGTCTGTGTGTGTGTATGAGCATCTACTCTTGGCAGATGACACATGCCTCACATGCTAGACATGAGTAAAGCCACTTGAGCTGTTGCATTTGAATACTCTGCATTACACAGGGAGTGTGTGTGGTGCACAAGAATTGCACACACGCTTCCGGTACACCAGTCTTTGGCAGCATTACCATCAGGGTAGCAGCAATTATGAGAAGTGACGTGTCCGACTATATATTCAGTATAAATTTGGCCCCGTGGTGGCAGAGCCGAGAGAAGCGTTCTGCCCTTCAGTGTTGAGATCACCACTTTACATATGGACATCGTATGTCTTCAGTGTAAGATTAATGTGCTCTCTTACCCTGTAAAAGCTGGAATGCCGATTTATGGATCATCCAGATGGTAAGCGAATAAAACAAGATCGCTCTTTACTCTTATTAACTCAAGATATATGGAAGAATACGACACGAGATAAGCATTTCTAATATATTGTGATCTTATAATAATAATTTTATGCAAGCCTTTTTTTTCTAGCACTCTTCCTGGTTTGATATTGCGGATTTACAAACTGGGCCTTGCTCGTGTATCACTAATCAGATCCCTTATACTGTGTAGAGAAGAGAGACCAGTTGTGTTCAGAGATTGAGGACAAGAAAAGCAGAATAGACTCACTGCTTAGTCCAATTTGAAACTTTTGACTTGGACAACAAGGAAGCTGATGATGCAGTTAATTTAGAGTCAATAAAGAGAAAGGACGCAAATGAGGAAAGAGGTGTTTTTATTGTACTTCAGATCTCCTGTTGAAGCTGGGATGTGAGTGTGGAGGAATGAAAACAGTAATTATTTTTTTAAAGCAGGTCATGTTTTGATGGCATCATGTTTCATTATGCTGGGAAATTAGCACGCGCTAAACAGGCCAGCGGGCTGAATGGTCTAATTAGGGAGCGGAGGGAGGATTGTTCACAGGAGGAGTGGAGTGCACACATGTGTGTGCTGATTAGCATGCGCTCAGCATTCTTGATGTTTCTTCGAGAGATGAAAGCGTGCCCGATGCTTTTGTGTTCATTAATGTTCTACCTGTGTGATTTGTACAGCCTGCGTCTGAATGGAGAATCAATGGAGCATTATGATGGAAAGTGTTTGTGGCACTGATGTACTGACTGCCTTGTTAGAAATGATTATAGCTTAATGAGCTCCAGCCAATCAATGAAATCCTTCCCACTTCTCTCATAATACCATATGAAATACAGGACTGTGGTTTGTCTCAAGTGGCATTTCATTCAATTATAGTTTGGCACTGTTGCATTTAAACATTTTTTAATGTGCCTGACTATTTAATTGCTATTACATGAATGTGTTTTTAAAAATTCTTTTATTGTTCTGTGCTTGCGGTAATGAGACTCAGGTGGTTGTCATTTTTCCTTTGTTGAGTACAGAGATACTCTATGGCCTTCCAGTGCTCTGCAACTAAACTTACATCCCTTTCTGTGTCTGCAGTACCAGGGAGCACGTGACCCCGGAGATGAACAAGCTTCGTCAGAGCCTGAGGAGGAAGAAGCCCACCTATGTGCCAGAGGCCAGCAGACCGCATCAATGGCAGGCTGACGAGGAGGCTGTACGCAAGGGCAAATGTAACTTTGCTGTTCGGGTAAGTATCTACAGTCGTTATTCGGTTAATCTAAGCCTGATTCATTTCTTTTTTTATTTCTTTCTTCATTTATTTTAATGTTAAGTATGAAAAAGCAAATGAGTTAAGACTATGAGATAATATTTAGGCAAGATCTTATGTGCTAACAGTGATGCTGGCTAGAGGAGCTGCTCAGAGCGAGCCTCAACTAAAATAGCTTTATCAAAAGCATATTTTTACACAAACTGAATGCTGAACCAGACAAGATGGCACCTAATATGCCAGTCATATCATCCATGTCCTAAATATTTTCAGCACATTTGAAACTTATATTCACTCTCACAAAGATATCGCAGGGTGGGAAATTATCTAAAAAAGTAAAGTTGCAAACATGTTTATCTCTGTTATAATGTTGGGCTTTTTGGAGTCTTTAGGGATTAACTAACTTTTGGAGCCAGCCTCAAGTGGCTATTTAATGAATTGCATTCTGCCTTTGCTTCGTTTTTAAACCCCAGAGACTGGCCCTTATTAATAAGTGAAGTCAGTGCTGTATAAATACATTCAGCAATAAAGGGTGCACAAGATTCTCACGTAATTATCACTTTATCTTAGCAGTACGGTCTGTTAGTTTTTATGCAAAGCTAAGCTAGTTGTTTGCTGCCACCAGCTTTCTTGAAGTCTGAATATTATCTGAATAAAATGTGTGTGTGTGTGTGTGTGTGTATATATATATATATATATATATATATATGTATATGTATATGTATATACACACACATATATATGTATATATATATAAAAACTGACAAAAGTGCTGTCAGTGTTAATCTCGTTAAAATGATATTAACGCCATAATCACATTAACGCGACAAATCTCTGTTAGAGAGTTGACGCGGATCACCCCGTGCGTGGGGCTGGATGGCGCTAATGCATTGACGCCGTGTAGCCTCACGCACGAGATTAATGAGATTAACACTGACAGCACTAATAAAAACAGCATAAATCTTATTATTTCTATTTGTTCATAATATTACAGTACCTAAAGAAAGCAAATATACTTTTTAATGTAATGCCTATGGTTAGGCTTTGTGATACATTTCAGGATAGTTTGGCTCTGACCTTTGATCTTTATAAGAACCGTCAATAGTAAAGCACTGATCCATATTCTACCTCAGTAGCTGAATGCCTCCCATGCCATAAATGCAAAAAAAGGGCCGCCATTAACGGACCAATTTACTGATAACAAGCTCCGTTCTGAGCATGTACTGTATGGCCATCCTTGAGAGCTAAAGTGATTTGTAGAAGAGCTGGAGAGAGAATGAAGGAGGGAGATGGAAGCCAGAGAAAGAGGAGTGACGATGAGGTAAGGTTATAGATTACAGAGAGCACAGGAAATGACAAGGTGAGGGATGAGGGCGCACAGAGGGTAAGGAGAGACATTTTCAGATTTGAAATGAGAGATAGATAGAACCAGATAAGATAAGTGAAAGGAAAGAAAGACCGCAGACTGAATGGACCAGGAGAGAAATACAAAGCAAAAAGATAAAGGCAACAAAGAAAGCTGAGAGTATAAGAAAAGGCATCGTGTGGGGCTGAGGCTAATGGAAAACGGTCCTGATGGTAATGGTCCAGAGAGCTAGCGATGAGATGGGCACTGAAGTGGAGCTCAGAGCTTTAGCAAGAGATGTAAGCACAAAAACCTCTGTCTCTTTATATGTTGTTTTTACCTCCATGCTCGCTCAACCATCTTTTCTTTTTCAGTGCTTTCTCAGTGTTTTTAGTTTCTAAATGAGTCACGAACTATTAATGCCTTTTCAAAAGCATTTGAACTGTTGCTACCAAAAGAAAACGTGTCAGCTCAGCTCACTGCTCAAAGAAAAGTTGTTTTTTTTACAAACTAAAGAATGTGGGATAAAATGGCCCATTGGAAGATTTGCCTGGTGCCTCTCATACTTTGGTTATAGAGCATATGAAGCTCTAGATGGCCTTACTTATGTTTTGACTTCAATTTGTGTGTAATGGTCATCATTTTTATGTTTTTTAACAACACGTCTTATTTTGGTAATATATCCAGTTAGCAAGCTAGCAAGGTAAAATAACAGCTGCCAACTGTGATAGTGTAAGGCAGACCAAACTATGTTAGCTCAGCCATTGTGACATTAACAATGTTAGCCTGTTTGAAATTTTAAAAAGAGGGCAGACACCCCTCTTTTATAGGTAGCAGTGGCACTAATGTAATTTCTGTTGTTTACTATCACAAAATAGTCAGAGTATTTGTTCAGGCAAGTCACAAAATGTAGCTCAGCTCATAGTAAATGGTACATGGACTGGTTCCATATCACACTTTTCTACTCTACTGGAATACTCAAAGTGCTTTATACAACATGTCTCATTCACCCACTTTATTTAATATATAAGTGCTTTCTATATAACAATCACACATTCATACTCCAGTGAATGCATCTGAGAGTAATTTGAGGTTCAGCATTTTGCCCAAGGATACTTTGGCATGCAGACAGGGATCAAACCACCAACCTTCCAGTTAGTGGATGACCTGCTCTAATTCCTGATACCTGCCTAAACCATAGTCCTAATAACAATTGCTGATTTTAAGCCAGCCCACATCAGCTGATGCTTCAATTTATTGTTTGCTTTTGTCTTTTTGAAAGTCCCATAGAAGGCACTCCTTATAAGCTATTTTAACATACATACCCTTGCTGCTTTCTCTACAAGCCACTTTGCAACCTGCCTTCTTGGCATATTTTCTTTCAGTTCGTTCTTCTCACACCTTTTAAGTGACTTAAATAGCAGTCAAAAACAACAAAAACCAAGTAGCTGAAACTCAGTGCTATATATTCAAATGTAACGTAGAGTTGCCTACATAACATCACAGTTGCTAATTATCCTTTTATGGACAAAGGTGAGTTGAAATTCGATAAGAATGAAGCAAAATATTGATGGGGTGTGACAGATGTTAAATAATCGATCCCACAAAACTCAATTTATCTCTGTGAAGTTCTTTATTCAGCTCTCTCAAACCTGAGCTGTAACTAAAAACAAAAACCTTGGAAGTCCATCCTCCAACATCAGGGGTGGATATTAAAGTAAGCTCACAATCTGAGTATTAACTTTGTTTTATTTTACAAATTGCAAATTTGCAAATGTTTTATTTTTTTGTCTTAAGGGGACTTATATATTTCACTGGCTACATGTTAAATATCGAATTGATTTTAAGCTTTTAAGTACTTTTGAGGCCATACGTTATCACATCGCTCCTACCTAAATTATAGATTTAGTCTCGCTTTATGACCTCAACTGCTGCCTGTGTTTCTCAGATCAGACCTTCCTGATTGTTTCCAACTGTGTTTTTGCATTCACACTATTCACTTCAGCTGAGTGAGTTTCATTTGCAAGAAGTTTAAATGAAGAGCTCTGGTGTATCAAATGTTAAAAGGAAAAGCCTAAAACCATCTGTTTTTGTTTTGTCTGCAGTACCTGGGATTGGTGGAGGTGGAAGAGTCGAGAGGGATGCACGTATGCGAGGAGGCAGTGAAAAAACTAAAAATTGTGAGTAACCCACACACACTTCTAACACACACTTTTTGCTGCATTACTGAAAGTACATTTTGTTGCGGGAAGCCAGTTACAAATATACACCCAGAGGACTTCACAAACTTTGCAGGAACTCATTACAGACCCGGTTGCGCAAAGCCAGTGCGCCACTGTATTGACTGAAGAAATGCACAAATGCACACACGTTCAATACTTGTTCTTCTTGTTGTTTTCTACTTTTTTACCCCGTTAATTGGCCTCTCTGGTGGGTCCTATTCCATATGTATCTGATGTTACCATAGAAAAGCAAGCAGAAAATGAAACTGGGGCGTACGCATGCTCGTGTAAACACATAGTTTGCCCCCCTGGGAAGCTGGATTCGGACAGGGAGCGTGTGAACAGAGTGACTCAGACTGGCCGGTGTCAGACAGCCACACACATACAGAGACACACTTGAGGTTGTAGAAAGGACAGGCGTGTACAACACAGTTTTCGTGTTTTTGCTCTGCCACTGCTTTTCTTGACAAACTAATATCAAACGGCACTTTTCTTTAAAATCTAGAGTAGCACATTTTCAGCTTTGAATCTGCATTTTATGTCTTATCCCCAGGGAGGCATGTAACTGTATAACTTTATATAACAATTTACAGAAAATCCCTAAAAACCTTCAATTTGTTTTGCTTCTTTCCATCCTCTAGCAACACCAGCATCTTTCTCTCTGCATTTGCTCAAGCTAAAACATTTCTCCACTCTGCCTCCACCTCATCATTCAGCCTCTTCTTCCCTCCATCATTCTCAGATTCTTCACCTTCATTCTCATTCCCTTGTTCTTTTTGTCAGTGGGATTATGCAAAAATGGGGCTCCTTATCGCGTCGCTGTGGGTTTCAAAGCCATTTCCTGCAGTGCTCTGACTTTCTGTTTCCCTTACTCGCACACACAAACTCTGATGCGGATTCGTGTGCACGTGCACGCTCACAGATTCACACAGATTCACACACGAAGCCCTTGCTTTTTCAGTCTGTTTATTTTTAGCATGGCCCATGTTGAGCGTGTTATTAGCGCTGCCTGGTGCCCACCTCTGGCGAAATGATTCGTAGTACCAGCTGGCACAGTTTTTAGCTGCTCCCGCCTCTCTTTTCTTAACCCTCCACTACCTCATTTATTCCAGGGATGTCGTCATTTTACAAAACAGCAGGCAAGAATAAAGGTGGCGTTACAGTCTCGCTCATAAGCTTCAAGTACAATTTAATACTGCTACTTGTCTATAAAGATTTAAATGATTCAGTGTCCCATGTTCTTTGTCTTTCCAGAGCGGGAAAAAGACAGTAAAAGCAGTATTGTGGGTTTCGGCCGATGGACTCAGGGTGGTAGATGACAAAACCAAGGTAAGAAACGATTATCTATCATCCGTCTCCTTGTTTTGTCCTTTCTATCTCTCTTTTCTCCTCTCTTTTTATCTACGTTATCACTCACCTGACAGCAAGGGCATGGTGCGCTGTCGTGCCTTCTTGTTGTCATGTCCACAGTCTTGTGCACACTAGTATTTTATCTGCGTCTTCAGTCTCAGCCTCTCAAGACAGGCAGAGAGCAAAATAACAGAGTTAGCCTGTCAAAAGAAGATATAAAGCCCACTAATGCGTTTTGCTTATTTCCCCTCTAATACTTCAATTTGCGCAACATTTTTTCTTCTTTTTGTTGCTCTCATATTTAGTAAAGGCATGCATATGCCATCCTCAGACCACCAACAAAACTCTCATTCTGTCCTAGTTTGGTGACCCTAACAGAAGGGTCCACTGTGTATCCACTGTGTTGCTCCCAGGCTTTTGAGACTCTGTGTGTGTGTGTGTGTGTGTGTGTGTGTGTGTGTGTGTGTGTGTGTTTGGTATTTCAGAGCTGGCATATGTGACTCATGATTGCTTGCTAAAGGTGCTTAGTGGGGGAGGGAAACTCAAGTAAACACAGACACACACATGCACTTGAGGAGTGTCTGGCGGCCAGGGAGGCCTCCTACAGTGAGTGCAGCTCGCTGTGGTTCTATTGAAAGCAGAGTACAATAAAGAGCAGCAGAGACAGTGCAGAGAGTAAGCCTGATAGAGCAGCCTCTTTCTTGCTTGACTTTTTTTTCTGTGTTTAGAGGCCACACACGACCACACCTCTTCCAGTCTCTCAGTTCCACTCCTCTCCTTCTAACCTCCTTCCTTCTTCCTATTCTCTATCTGTTCTATTGTTGTCTTTCTGTTCTTCAGTTCAATTCAGTTCAGTTCAACTTTATTTACATAGCACCAAATTACAACAACAGTCACCTCAAAGTGATTTATATTGTAAAGTAAAGACCCTACGATAATAGAGAGATATAGGGAGACAGGATGAAAGATACAGTGTGGGAGAGAGCCAGAGTTTAATAATAACTGCAGAGTGGTGTGTAATGATTAAATGCAGAGTGGTGTGTAAACATATAGAAAGTGAAGAAAGACACTCATTGCATCATGGGAAACTTCCAACAATCTATCTTTATTGCACCACAACTAAGGGAGGATTGAGGGTCACCTGATCCTGCCCTAACTATAAGCTTTATTAAAAAGGAAAGTTTTAAGCCTAATCTTTAAAAAGTAGAGAGGGTGTCTGTCTCCCAAATCCAAACTTGGAGCTCTTCATCACAGTATTTTTAGCCAGAACAAATATGATATAACACAGCAGATAAACCCTGGATGCTACCATCAGTAAATATATTAAATATATTTGCTGATAGGCTCATAGCAGCTCTTTAAAGTAAACTTAAACTTTAAAAAAACTAAAAGAAAAACTAAAATAAACCTATGTATTTATGAACCATAACCAGCTTATATTTGTTTAAAGATTTACATTGCGTAGGAACTGAATAGCTTAAAGCTGAGAGAAGCCAGAACTGAGGTTTCGTTTTTTTAATAAGATTTAATTGCTATAAGTCAGCGTGTTAGCCAGCTTTAACCTTGAAGCTAAAAAACACCAATATCAGCAAAAGAGAGGAAAACATTAGTTTTAGTGGAGTCACAATAGATTGTTTTCTTTTGGCTTCCACTTTTGTTTCTGTTCTATAACATTACCTAAACAACAGGTTAATTCAAAATATACCTCACCTTTACTGAAGCTGTAAGGCTGAATAAAAATTTAAAGTGTAAATGTATAAATGATGTTTTTGCTCGAGCGTCACATCACTTTCTAGCCCCTAGGTTTTGACTTGTAAGACCTAATTTTGCTTTTATAACATGTGCGTCTCACCCATGCTTAGTGTGTTCACACAGTGATATAACACATTCATTTCAAAGGGCATGTGTTTGAATAGAAATGTGGAAAGAAAAAGCAGGCTCACTCGTCATTTATTAATAAACTCCTGCAAAAGCAAGTTCAGTATGTTTTATGTTCAATAATTCATAAAATGGGTTTACCCTTACGTAGGAACATTAGGAATTCTAATTGTGCATATTAAGGTTGTCATTCAGCGCTCTACACAGGGTTTTAGCATCCTTTAGTTCAGTGTTTTTATTTTTCAGCCTGTAAAAATGCTAAATTGATGGCGTCTTATTGCTTTTATAGCAAGAAAAAGCTCTAATATTGTTAGCCAGCTGTACACGCCTTGGCCAACAACAAACAGTGTGCAGACACAGTTAACACACTGAAGCCTGTAAGAGTCAGATATTCCAGTCAGAAGATACTAGAGCCCCAAAAGAGACATAAAGGAGAATACTGAACTAACTGTGAGATGACCAAAATGTAATTATCTGCAACATCTTCACAGTTTAATTACATGTAAACTATTTATGATAATCATTAAAATAATTTAATGCAAGTTTAACTTAATAACTTTTAGTTAGACAATCAGCTTTTATCACTTTCTTCCTGTTTTATTTCATTGCTGTTCGTCATCCTTGCCATCAGCTAACCTCCATGAATCAGCTAGTATGCTCTTATTAACACCCCCACGAGCCTTTATCAGAACCTTTCCCACAGTCTATCAGTATACAGTGGACTTGTGCATATGTGCGACGTGCATGACCTTCATACTAAATCACCAGCAGAAAGAAAGAGTAAAGTCTTATTCCATTCAGCAGAGTGACTCCTCCGCATAGATGACACAGCCAGAGTCACTGCCGAGCTTTATTCTTCCTTTCACTGATAGAAGGACATGGTCTGAGTCACCCACCCCCGCTCACCTCATTACAAATATTCCTCACAAGAGCACAGAGAATTATAAATCCCTAGAAAACACATCAGTACATAAATACAGTATTATGTGTGCGTATTAACACAGAGGAAGTCATTATACCAGTGATGAAGAAACAGACATGTCGGTCTCTGCTCAGCCTTTCACCTCAGTACCAGCATCCCCCTCCATTCACTAATTGGCCCGCACTGAATAGGCTGTTATTCTTCTACTTTTTTCTCATCACGTCCCTCTTTCCTTTCTTCCCTTTTCCCATCCTCATCCTCCCTCGTCTTCTCTCCTCGTCCGCCCGTCTCTTTGTTCTCTGTGACACAGCAAGGCAGGAAGGGAGTGTGTGGATGAGTGTGTGTGAATCCTCTTTCTGCCTTTTCTTCTTGCTCACGCCTCTTGTTTTTCTTCTTCTTTCTGTTTTTGGTGAGTCAAAGAGGTGAGCTGGGGGCCCCCTTAATGTACACAGAGAAAGACAGGGGCCCCCTCTTAGTCTCTTCTATAGTGACTATACATGCTGAAGCCAGCTGAATAACCCTTTTATTGAAGGAAGGGCAAGTTGTGGAAACATCGCAGAGATTAAAAGAGGCTTCGGTGTCATTAGTCTGTAGTCACTTTCTTTGCTGTCATCAGTGGATGTGTAAATAGGTTTATGGGGGGTTGATGGGGTTAAGTGAGGTTAAAAGCAGTGTGTCAAGTATTGGATCGGTCTGTGAGCTAGTGCTCCCAGTATTAAAGTGATATTTCCTGTTTTTCTTCAATTAAGCTGCACTTAGATTGAGGCCCTTCTACCTGCTGGAACAATTCAGTTGGCTTTAGTGTAATATGAGCGCAGTCAAATGCAATAATCTCCTCTTACTCTGTCTAATTTCCTTTGCCTGCCTCTCTCAGGACCTCATCGTTGACCAGACCATAGAGAAGGTTTCATTCTGCGCTCCGGACCGTAACTATGACAAGGCCTTCTCCTACATCTGCAGAGATGGGACTACAAGACGATGGATGTGCCACTGCTTCATGGCTCTGAAAGACTCGGTGAGTAGACAGTTCCAGATACCCTTTAGGATTTACATGAAAAAATGTCTCTGTTGCACTAGCTTTTACTTATATCAGTGCAAACAATTCTTCCATTTGTCCCCCCCCCTCAAAAAAAGATCTTGAGGTTTACTTTCAGTATTTTAAAGGGGCTTAAAAACAAGAAGAGATTAGCAGTGGCAACAAGGGACCATAATAATTCAGCAACTTGTATCAACAACAGGTAATAACAGGCACAGTGCAAGTTTAGTGTTTTAATATAGTTTTGATCTCTGCTGTCTAAAAATGCCAGATATTTTTTGCTTATGTGAAATAGTGTTTGGTAAAGTTTGGTTTAAACAAAAAAAGACGCATCAATATCATAAAGCCATTTACACACTCTGGATATTGTCAAGAGAATCAGGTCTGGACACAACTGGATAACTCCACTGCTGAATTAGGTAAAGCTGCCATCTGTATGTATATTGTATGGATTTTTGTTAGGGACCATGACAGTTTCAGTGTGATTGTGTTCAGCTTTTGGGTTTTCACATGTATCCCCCATCAGGTAATATCTATAGATGGCTACATGAGTGTGTGTGTGTGTTAAAATGGTTTTGGATGTTTCCTTTTTAATTGCCATTCTTATGTAGACATACAGCACTAAGTTACACAAGATACTTGAATCCCAGTTCTAATTTTAATTTATTTACGTTGTTAAAATGTCTTGAGGGGAGTTTTCGTAGCTCTTTTTTTAAATAACAAATCACTGGATAAAAATAAACAGACATTTCGCTGAAAATACATCAGCTGTATTTCATATATTAACACGCATTGCAATCTGTCATACAGGTAAACATAAACACATCAACCTATTCTGTGACAGGTGTCTCAAAATACAGCTGTAGCCAATTAAATGATTGTTTATGAATTTTCTCTACCTGTCGCTAAAATACTGTCACTGGAATGACCTTGGGATAAGCCAACTGAAATTTAAAGACATCTGCGATAGAACGAGTGCTGGCATAGTATAATGTGGTTCTAAACCCCACAGTGGTTTCATCAAGTTAGACTGCGAGTTGGATTATTAATGTGGATGGAAGAGGACGCAGCACAGACCTGGGGGATTAGGAGGAGGATTAGATAGAAGCCAGTGGAGTTATCTGCCCATTTGTGTCTCTCTCCATTTCCGCCATACAATATCCATAACTGTGTGCTCATCTTAAACTGGACTTTCTCTTCTGTAATTTCCGTGGCTGTCTTTGTATAAGAAAGAAGCTAAGACAAGCAGCCAGTGCACCAGGGATTTGATGGAAAATATTAACAACTCAGTGTAAAATGTCATCTGAAATAATTTGCTTTCAGAGGGATAACTTACTTTGACTTTTACTGATATGAAAGTTTCTTTGCAATCCTAAAGAAACTCTATTATGCACAAATACAGAAAAAGGCATTTCAAAATATATATGATAAATTATGATGTTTTGGGACAAGGGAAAGTGTGCAAATGTGTTTTAATGCTGTTTTTTTCCCCTCTCTATTTGTTTTTGCATCAGGGGGAGAGACTGAGCCATGCAGTGGGTTGTGCCTTTGCTGCTTGTCTGGAGAGGAAGCAGCGCAGAGAGAAGGAGTGTGGTGTGACGGCTTCGTTTGATGCTAGTCGCACCTCGTTTGTGCGTGAGGGTTCCTTCCGCGCCAATTCCTCCTGCAGCCAGCAGGGCAGCAGTAGTGAGCGAGAGGACAAGCTGCAGGAGAAAAAGAAAGGTAGAAGGTTTTGTTTTTAGCTGCATAGGCAACAATAGCACCATGATATTTACATAAAAACTGTCCTGAACAGCAATGATTACCGTAACCCCTTCTTCTTCCAGACCAGCCCTCTATCATGCCGGCCCTTCCACCTGGCACCGCCTCCCCACCCGAGGGTGCGGCCTCCCCTATGGAGCGACCAGAACCAGGCGGGCCTCATGCCATCCCCCGCCGCCACGCGCCCATTGAGCAGCTGGTGCGTCAAGGCTCATTCCGAGGATTTCCGGCCCTCAGCCAGAAGAATTCTCCCTTCAAGAGGCAGCTGTCACTCCGTCTCAATGATCTGCCATCCACACTACAACGCAAGACAGATTTCGAGACCAAGAATCCTGGTGAGTGGAAACGTTTTTGGTGTTATACTGACAAATGTTGACATCTGCTGACCTCCTGACCCCTGTCCTGTTTTGTTAGAGGCTGAAGTTCACAACATTGGAATGTGGGGTAGGGCGACAAAAACTACCCCAGGAGCCCTGGCTGTTTCTTCGAAGCAACAGAGGAAGCTAGTTTATATCTGTGCCCAATTCACGCTTTGTCATAGCAATAAATTTGGTTTTAGTGACTGAATAATAAAGAATATGAGAAGGTAGCACATGCTTTGATATGTTAGTAAGTTTAGAAATGTCTAAATGTGTGTTGGATGTGTAATTTGGTAATCAAAATTATTGTTCCGCAGTCACACAAACTATATTTTTAATGTTAACATATCATTAATTTAGATGACATTCAGTGATGGCCATCATTTATTTGCTGCTTTGTCTCCTATTAGCTGAGCAGCATGTTAAGTACCACCTTATTAATTGTTAGACTGACTGCACCACTACTGAAAGTGCATCAATTATAGTAACAAGTGTGTCTAATTTAGAGCTTTTGTGTGAAAGGGGAAGATCCAAAAGTACACTAATGCTTTAGGGTACATAGAAAGTTAACTATATCTTATTTAAGCTATTTTCTGTATGATGTGGAATAACGTGAATTAGTTTCACCATTAGTTTTCATTAAATCAGTATTAAAGCTAACACTACTAATATACTTACTAATGGATCAGTAGCAGGATGGAGGTTTCACAGGCAGTTAAGGTTACAAAATTGAAAAAACTGACAACAAAATAAATATTTACTAGTGGTAATAGACAATAAGCTATGTTTATAGCAGAGGGATTTATGATATTAACATGTAGATGCTAAAGACTAATATTAGGCAATGATGGTTGACTAACTTCATTCACACTTCATTTATCTTGAGATGATTTAACCACACTTAATTTACACATGGCATCAAAATGCCTCTCAGATACTCACATGAAAATCAGGCAGGATATCACTCTTCAAGAGTACCTTTTTTTTTTAAGGTACTGCAAATCCCAAATTTCTAAATAATTATTTGTTATTCCAAAGAAGTCAAAGAACATGACTGCTGCCTCTACAAACTATCTGCACACAGGGCTGTATTCCACTTGCGTCATGGTTGTTTGTTGGAGGGTTATTACATTTTCCATTTGGCTTGAGCGTGGCATCACTGACCCCTGACTGTACACGTCTGAGTAATCATATTACAGAATAAATCATCAGCAGATCTTAGGTGAATTTACATTCATGTTTTCATGGTGGAGCAGGTGTAATCCTGCTTTTTTCATTTTAATGCTTACCTTCCACTGAATACTTGACAAGGAAAAAAAAAGAAGCAGTTATGTGAAGTGCTGTTATTATTGCGATAAGTGACAATGCTGACAGCTGCTGCCTGTGCAACTTTGGGAGCTCTTGGCTTTTTTTAAGGGCAATTAAACATAACTGATTTAGCCCAGGCAGGTTGCATAAAAAGAAATACACAGCCCCCCACCCCCACCCATTCTCTGTGGTGCCACAGGATCAGAGTGCTCAGTAGCAAGGCTGATTACAGTCATTAGAAGAGATGAGAGAGAGTTTTTTATATGACTGGAATACTAAACCACAACAGCCACTCTCATTCACTATATAGTCCATCCTTGTATTTCCATTTCCCATTCGCCAGTGACTGTTACCGTATCCAGGGTGGTGGATATGTTGTTGTTTGAAGCTTTAAAGCTTTTTGAAGGCGTGTCATGAAGTAAAAAG
Organism: Oreochromis niloticus; assembly: GCF_001858045.2. NCBI lineage: Eukaryota > Metazoa > Chordata > Actinopteri > Cichliformes > Cichlidae > Oreochromis > Oreochromis niloticus. Next base: position 8,663,324 of record NC_031979.2, read on the forward strand.
TGTGGACCAGCTAAAAGGTCCTCAATTTCCCAAAGTGTCCTCATTTCAGTGGTCTTGGAGACACAAACTAGTCCCCACATAGATATATAGACAGGTACAAACACACACACACACACACACACACACACACACAGATAAAACCTAAATGGTCTCAGCCAATTCATCTGCCTGCCTTCTCCCTTGTGACTCCCTGTACAATGTGCGTATTGATTTATGCGGTCAATCAGCTGTCCTGTTTAGCCTTCAGCTACTATTCTACCAGCCCTTGAACCTGCCACTGCACTGAGGAAAACACACAGAGTATAGGCACACATGTGAAGTGCTTAAAGTACCTCTGAACTCTGAGAGGCACTGACAAGAGCAGGGGGAAAAAAAGGTCTTTGTGGAACAAAGGACAGAGAAATCTTTGAAGGGAGACCTTACACATGCCTCCAGCGCCCTCTGCGCCCTCCAGTATAATTCAAGGCTTGTAGCCATACAATGCAGACAGTTAAGAGAGATGTACATGTATTAGAAGAATGGATTTGAATGGCACACCAGTGCGATTTGCTACACAATGGGCCCATTTGTTATAAACATGTATTTCTTTTTATTTTACTTGAATCCCACCCTTGTATTCTTGAATCTGTCTATATATTCATATTATGAAAGTACAATATTAAAGAACTCTAACAGGAAGGACGAGGAAAAAACACAAGTATCATTTCTTTGAGCTTGTGAGGGAGGCTCAGGAGAATATGAGCAAGGAATTTTATCTATTTATATCTGCAGTCAGTGGTTTAACCCTTGGTTGGTATAAGAAACTTGTGTTTTGTTGCTTTTTAGGTCAAACAGTGGTGAGCATCAAAGTATTCACATGCTCTAGTTTTATGCTTTTGATGCTAACTAGGTCTGTTAAACAATTGTGTATTCCATCTCTTCTTTTCTTCTCATTTCTTTCTCTCTCTTTCCCCACCTCCCTCTCGTGTGTCCTTATCTTGCAAATACCAGAGATGGATATGGGATTGCCTGGTGAGGGAGACAGCAGTATAAATGCTCTGTGTAGCCAGATCAACACCTCGTTCACCAAACCATCAGACGAGCTCTTCTCCAACCCGTCTATGTCTGCAAATGGCCCGCCAACCTGCACCGTGCCCCCTGTTCTGCCTCCACCACCTGCGCCGATGCAAGGTAAGATAAGACTATAATAGATCAATATTAATTTTGAATTATAACAAGTGGTGGACAAGTTTAAGTAAAACTTTTACTCCATCACTTCTAGCCACCTCCTCATGGGTACAGACGGAAGCTCCTCTCCACTCTCCTCCTCCGGTTTCTGTGGCGATGCAAATGCAAAGTGGCCACAAACGCACGCCATCCGAGGCTGAGAGATGGTTGGAGGAGGTCTCCAAGGCTGTGAAGGCCCAACAGACGCCTCCTCCCGGCCCCACCATCCCCACCATCCCCGGACCTCCCTCCATCTCCAGTCATCAGATGTCCAGTCAGGCAGCCATGTCAGCTGCCCCAGTGTCCACTGTGTCCAAACCTCTTATTTCCGGCCCCTCTGCTCTTTCAGGTCAGGCTCCGATGCCCCTCCCACCAATGTCGATATCATCAGTTCCTCTAATACCTGGACCTCCAGTTTCAGGTCCCCCTATGTCTCTTCCGTCCATGTCCATACCCACCATGTCAGGGCCAAGCATGTCTGGAGCCCCCATGATCCAGCCCTCCCTCCCCGGACCTCCAGGCTCACTTCCAAGCTCCATGCAACCGTTCCCTTTGGCTTTTGATAACACTCCAGCCCCTGTGGGAATGTTTGCCAGTCAGCCTGTCCAACCTGCTTTTGTGCCCATGCAGACCTACATGCCAGGTCTAGCAAGCAGTATGACCTATCCCAATGCCAGTGTGCCTGTGGTAGGGATCACACCATCGCAAATGGTGGCCAACGTCTTCTGCACTGCCACAGGCTCGTCGGGCACAGGCAGCACTATGGGCTCGGCCGGAGGAGGAGGACCCAAGGTGGGGACCCTTGGAGCAGTCGGGCAAGCCCATTCCTATCCAGGCCCACCTAGTGCAGTTGGCCACTCTGCAGGTTTTTCAACACCTCCATTTTCATCCACTCCACCATTATCAACAGCCATTAATGGCCTTGCACCGCACAGCAGCACCACAGTGGCCCTCCAAAACGGGACCTCCAGCACTAGTGGAAATTGCGGCACTAGTAACAGCTGGCCGCCAGAGGGCAGCCAGCTAACAGCTCCGGTGGTTGATTCCCAAGAGGATGACCGTTTTGAGGCCAAGTGGGCAGCCTTGGAGACAAAACCAGCAGCTCAGCAGCCTGGGAACAAGGCATCAGCTGCGACAGCCAACCCATTTTCCAACAATCTGCAAAAGACTTTTGAGATTGAGCTCTAAGACAGACTTGGCCTCCCAAAGCTGTAGCACTCATACTGGAGTTAAAGCCTCAGGAAGCCAGGCACTAATTCCAGCATCTTTGCTTAGAATGGGATGCAGGTCCTTACATTTAGCCTAGGATCCAACCTGTGGCAGCCTAGCAACTTGCTGAATGCCCTCATAGGAGCCTACAATGATCTTGCTTTCTTCATGCTCCAATGAAACACAGAGTAACTTAGCAGCTTGCTGGACTGTAATCTGAGGATCAGGTCTCTAGCTCTCTAGACTTGATGGACTAAATCCTTTCACTCCACCTGCTACCTGCCTCTCCTCCCTGCTTTCTCTCTCACTTCTGGCTTTACTTTACCTGCTGGAAGTCCCCGGATGTACTGCACGTGCCCCCTCCAAGTACAGTGTTGAGGGGGTGAAATGCAGTTTAGTACTTTTTTTCTTTGAAAAGGGGACTCCACTCAGATGCATTCCAATCCGATGAGATGTTTCTTGGCAGTTTTACTTGATTTTGGTGGAGACTTTAGCAAATGTGGTAACGTGACAAGATACGAGGAGAAGCAGAGCAGTGACCTGTTGACCGATGAACAGACTGATGCTGATCTTAGCAAAGCACAGCAGAAGTTCAGACACCCGAAAGGACTAGTCAATGACGTGAGACTCAACCCTACAAATCCAAAAGGAGTTACTGACCAATAGTAGAGATTTATGGCCAAAAGTATTTTATTTATTGTATTTTATTTTTTATTTTAACAGGTTATATGTACTTAAAGATCTAAATCTTAAAGCAGTGTTTCAGGAGCATGTTGTTTTTTTATTTCTATCCCCTATATTTATTTTTGTTGAATCATAAAGAGTAGGGAAACTACAGGTAGCAGGTTGTAAACAGTTGAAGGTAAGCACTGTGGGAAATTGAATCATGTAACAGGAACCAAATAACCAGGGCATACAGTAATGTGACATGTGAGACAAGTGTATATAGCGGCATGTTTCTTCCACCCGTTAGCCGTCAAATAAATATGCTCCACTGCTGCTGCCGAAGCCAGCTGAGTCTGTACGGCTTCACTTTGGCATTGTCGCCCATTTCTGTTGCTAACGCCTAATTTAAAGGGCACTGGGACTTGAAAAATGTCTTCAGGATATCCAGCACACAGACACTCTGGACAATACAGCACAACAGTCCTTTGGACTCCATCTTCACCGGACAAACCCAAGGAACTTTAATAACTCAGTGGATTTAAAAAAGTAAAACTCTGCAACACTGTGCAACTGGTTGGGGGAAAAAGATGCACTACATTCTAACATTCAGAAGTCCTTTTATGTGTTCAAACACAGGGTAAAGTCTCATCATGTACAGTATGATTGTGTATTCACCTCTACTGCACTGCTGTGACGCAGCAGGGCTACACTCACAACTGATTTCTGGACTGTAGGAGAGAAACACGAGCAGATATCGATTCAGGCATGTGGGCTGGAAAAAAAAAAAGCAAAAGAAAACTGGAAGGGTTTCTGATGTCGAAATATTAGGGACAACAAAGATTCAGTTGATTACCAGAGGGGGAAAAAAACAGCGGAGAGGAAAGATGAAGGATAAGCTGTATGTGAGAGGATGTTGCTACAGTGTAACTTTTAAAGAATGGGAAGGAGGAAGTCTGAAGGAAGGAAAATCAGATGTGGGTAAAAAAAAAAAGAAAAAAACAACCCAAGATAAAAGCGAGAGGCAGTTTGCGTGAAAACACGTTGAACAAAGACACATTCATCACCCACGACACGAGCACTGTCTGCCATCTTTGTGTTCCTCAAGGCCAAGCCGCTTTCATTTCAGCATCCTATTCCTCATCTCTTAAAACCTCAAGAAAACAACACTTTTTAATCATGTGAATTTATGAAAACAATGTTGCTTATTATTGTAACTGCAGCCTCATAAACAAGGTTTTTCTCAAACTGTGCGCAACTCCTTATATAGTTAAAACTCCAGTACTGTCAGCAGAGCCTTCAGTGTTTGTCCAAAAGATGCAACCTTACTAAAAGTTCAAGCAGGCCTGTGTAATGAAGGGCTTTTCCATGGGTTACTTCTCTATGTTATTTAAACTACAGTCTGACCACAGATGCTCCTGCTATGTTCCTTAGGAACTGAATTGTGTTTGGATATATGGACTGCCACTGATTAGATTTCCTGCTCATTAACTCCCTACAGCTTAATTAGCTTGTTTGGTCTCTTCCTGTGGCCGGTTTTTTAGAGAACCTAAATTTACATGCCACTGGCCTAATTTACACCACCTCGGCTCCTCCCAGGTTTTACCCCTTTGTTTTCTGATGAATTGATATATCTTCCCCACAGAAAAAAAAAATCCAATCCGCTCCCTCTCTCTACAAAAACAAATCAGATTCCCTCATGAGATCGATGCTTTTATTTTGTTTAAAATCTTTTTTTTTGTTGCCCTCAACTCTTGTTTGCACGCTCCCCCCAAAAATGGTAAATGTAGGTTAATTGTGTTCCGCGTTAAAGCAAACTAAATGACCTCATAAACTTGATTGTAAAACCATAGTTTAGTGATGGTAACAAAGCAAAACCAGTGGAGTTTATTTTTAATCTTTATTTACAGAATTTTTGTATTTAAACCAACATATTTGTATTGTAATTACATTGTACAAAAGATAAATAAAGTAATATAATATTACGCCTGCTCATGATTTCTGGGTAGTGATTGTGGTTTTCTTTTTATCTCATTTTTTGAATCATTTCTTTTCAGACATTTTCAGTCCTTCAGCTGATCTTTTATGCTTAACCCCAAGCAAAGCTGCGTTCTCTTTCTTCTGTTATTATCATTCTGGCTCATACTTGTCGGCTTCGTTGCTGTGCTTTTTCATCAGCTGGATTTAAATGGGTTAAACACTTTTCCCTGGATGTTCTTAAACCACTGTAAAAAACCCTTCAAGCGAGCCGATTTAGAGCAGTTATGCTGACATATTGGATAGTCCTCACCAGCATTTATCTGGGAAGATCATTACGGCTCTCATATCTGCTGGCTATATATGTAACAGTCAGGAGATTGGTGGTGTAGTGCTGCAGACGAAGAGTGAAAAACACCTTTATATGCAACTAAATAAAATGTTATGTCTTGCTTGTTTAAAGCAAAGCTATTATGGTCATTTACAGCTCCGCACGGCAGCATTGCAGGATTCACAGATTGAAATAATCCATATTTATCTTACACGAGGCTTTCATGCTGCCCTTCAGTTCATTCACCGTCTGAACCACCATGGATGAACTGAAGCTTTCAAGTTCTGATTGGATGGCCCTTGCAAGCAGAAGGTTTGAATATCAGGTGGGTGGAGCTTGTGTTTATAGTGAGAGCTATGTGCCCAAGATGGCCATATTAAGGATACTTGCTCTCAGTGAGCAAGGTCCACTTTAATCTGTAGAGAAAAGGAACCGTAAAAAAGTGAATTTTTGGTTTTAAGGTGGGAAATCACTGCTGGATAACTAAGAATTTTAAGAAAAATGTTCTCTTTTTTTTCTTTTTGAACATTGAGTAAAGGTGGGCTCCCTCTTCCCCGCCTGTCATTGTGCTGTGCAAACCAAAGTCAGCTGCAACTTCTGGCTGTAGCTTCATGAGTGACAGACATGAGTGAAAGTGGTTTGAAGGGTAATATAATACTTAGTCCCAAAGACGGACACAAAGGAATGTGGCTGTTGACAGGTTGAAACAGCTGACAGCTCATAGCCTTATTATACTTCCATTAATCTCCTTTTTTGTTACTTTCCTCTCTAACTAAACATCCTACTCCTGACTAAACTGATGTCTAATAAGCGCTGTCCTCCAGTCAGCCAGGACCGAGTGCTGCCGCTCCTCAGGTCACTAATGGAACCAGACAAGGCCTCTTTTCTTCTTAAGGACCGTGAGAAACTGAGTGAATACACACACACACACACACACACACACATACACTCAGCGCTTGAGCAGTGGTTGCAGTAACTCTCACCAGTCCATTGTCCTGTGATCTGAGGACATAGTCGATGAGTTTGTGCTGCAGAGAAGCAAAAGGGGAGAGATCAGCCCTGTTCAGTAGCTTGTGAAGCTTGTCTTCCAGTCATTTTGGATGTGCGTCATGTTTTATGCATGTCAAAATGATTTAATGGCCAACGTTAAAGAAGCCATTATCAGTTGTTCTCAAAAAGCAGGCTAAGGCTTTGTGAATTAGGACAGCCTTCATTGTTGTAGCCATGGTAGCAGTGTGGTCTGTGACATTTGTGCTCCCTCAGGTTAAATCTGGGTTATTTATCAGTTTTACTTTTGGCTTATACATTACAACACTCTACAAAGACAATAACGAACATGGCAAACACTGCCTTTTTGGAATACTGATGTGTGCTCTTAGTTATTTGTGGACTCCAGAGCTAAAAAGTAAGGCCAGCATTGAATTGCCAAAGGCAGCAGTTCTGTTTCTTTGTTGGAGTGTTTTAAAAGACTCAGAGTAGCCCCTCTGAGAATTAATGTTAATTTCCAGGTGTGTGTGTGTCTCTGTGTTATATCTGTGCACCCTATGGACCCAACACTAGCACTGGTAGCAGTAGCTATCGGCTAGTGCGCCTAGTTTGTCCATATACTCTCACTTTAATAGGTACATATGTCCAGCAGCTTGTTGATGCAAATATCTAATCAGCCGATCAGATGGCAGAAACTCAATGCATTTAGGCACGTTGCCATGGTCAAGACGACCTGCTGAAGTTCAAAGTGAATATTAGACAAAGCCCTAGGCATTACAAAAAAACCCACTTTGAATTCACCGTTATTGTAGAAAAGCATTATATAAGTACCAGTCCATTCACAAGAACAGCCAGACTGCTTTGTGCTGATTGGAAGGCAACAGTAACTTAAGTGACCACTCGTTACAACCAAGATAGGCAGAAGATCCACTCTGAATGCACAACCTTGAAGCAGATGGGCTATAGCAACAGAAGACCACACCAGGTGCCACTCCTGCCAGCTAGCAGCAGGCTCACCGAAGCTGGACCACACAAGTCTTGATTTCTGCTGTGATATTCAGAATTTGGTGTTAACATGAAAACATCAATTCATCCTGCAGTGTATCAAACGTTTAGGCTGGCTTTAGTATGTCTCATGGTGTGGGCGATATTTTATTGGGACAATTTTAGTACAGTGGCTCTGTTAAGGTAAATACACTGCACTAAGAAAACACCAGCAAAAAGAAAAGTAAAAAAAAACAACAACCCAAAAACACAACATAAGTGTTTTTGGGGAAAGAGTAATTTGATCAAACAGCTTTACATTGCATCTTTTTCTCCTTCACAACCCCTTCAAATACTGATGAATCCTCCTCTCTTTTAAGCATGTCTCAGTATAGTCCGACTTAGGTTTGGTTTCTATCCCTTCCGCAGCACTTCCGTCATGTTAATGTTCCCCCCAAACATTGTTGTGTTCCATTTATGCTTTTGCAGCTATTTGCTGGTCATTTCTTAGGTTGCAGTGCTGACCATGTATATCCCTTTAAGACCACAGTGTACTCATCTTCTGATGGCTGCTTCTGCAAGAATAATACGTCGCAAAGCTTAAATCATCCAAAACTGGTTTCTTGAACATGACAGTGAGTTCACTGTGCTCTAATGGCCTCCACAGACGCCAGATCTCAATCCAATAGAGCACCTTTGGGATGTGGTGGAACGGGAGATTCTCATCATGGCTGTGCAGACCTGCTGACCGAAATCTGTCGAGGAGTGTTTTCAGGAGCTCGTTGAATCTAGGCAACCCAGTTCTAGCAAGACGTACCAAATTAAGTAGCCGTGTGTGTATTCACTTCTTTAAATCATTCTGTAAAAACTGATCACAAATACGTTTTCTAATTTTAGGGGGTTCAGAACTATCATTTAAATTCAACCAGCTGCAGCGCCCCCACCTACCTATCTACCTACCCGTACTCATTCCATTGTAGGCTGCTGCATAATGAAGTTGGTTGCAACAGTCTACATAGGAGATGGAAATGCTTGGTTGCCATGGTGACGTGGTTGAAGATTCAGTTATAACATCTGAAAAACTGCTGGAATCTGCAGAAAAGGCTTCCTATACATATACATTACAGTGCCAAAAGAAATTAAAGCTGCTGAAAATACAATATAATCCTAATGGATTCTCAAGGTGGGTCAGACAAGTGTGTGTGTGTGTGTGCGCATTTCTCTTTAAACTGCCTATTTGTTGCACACCTAGCAGCAGTGTGAGATCACTCAGAACAGATTACATTAAACCAGATCATGTAACAGTGTTTGAATGACCGTTTCTGTGAATTGTGTTTCACTTCAGATTTGTTCTCTCTCTCGTGCTTCACTGCCTTTAGTGGATGTGTACAAAAGGAAGGCTGTTGTCTCTTTCAGCCCTTTGCATCACTGTGTATGTGCATATAATTAAATAGAGCCTGTGAGGAAGGATGCGACTGAGTGTGTGTGATACCCGCGCATCTGTGCGATAGCAACATCTGATAGCTGTATAAGCACAGACTTGGTAATGGTTTTTGTGTAATGGACCATGGCCGGACTGTCAGTTCTGCACCGGATAATGTATCCATGCTACATGCACACACTCATTTATCCTTCTTATCGCTACTTGATCGCACAAAAAGGCACAAACACGCTCACGTGCATGCTGATATTTCCTGCACGTCAGAAATCTCGTCAAGAGTTTCTCGCACTCCAGGACTCGTTCTCTGCACACTCGTGCGATACGGCCACATTTATTAGATATACTGTTTGCAGTGTGACCTCGCAGTCCTTGAAGCTTGAAGGAAGTAATTACATTGATTAATTGGATGTGGTTCCTATTGATTAGCACAGCATCTGTGTCTATTGTTTTGCACACAGCTGGCTCCACCAGCACGACATAGTAATGTATATATTAAAGACGGGTCTTAAACAAAGCAAAGCAGTGATCCATTTTTGTACTTGTGTACATATTAAATAAGCCATGACAAGCTTCTACTAAGGGGGTGAAGTAATATGCACTTGTCAAAACAAAAAAGCAACAAAAAACACACTAAGCCCTCAGGGGTTTAGCCAACTTCAAATGCCAAGGCAAGAGCGGGGGCCTGGTTCTCCTAACAGAGGTCAGTTTAAAATCAAATAAGACTCTAACCACTTTCTCTTTTTGGCTCCTGATAACAGCCTTCCTCCTGCCCTCCAATATAAGATCTTAAATTGTATTGCCTCAAACAATCAGCTCTTGAGATAACGGATCCAAAGGAGAGCTTGACCGGCTTCTGCACATCATCACAAGCAGGAATTTGTCTCAGAGCCCTCAGCTCGGTGCATCCATGAGTCTCCGTGTCCTCCTGACCTTCTTGTGTGTATTTCCCCTGCTATTCTCAAACTGGACAGGGTAATTTGTTGCGCGATACAGATCGAAATTCAATAATCCTCGAATTAGATGATGATTTATGTGTAAGGAGACAAAGAAGAGTATTGTGAGCAGCAGAATTTCCCTCTGGGTACAGACCAGAAGGCCTTGGACCGGGGAGTGCTGCCTCACTGTGCACAAACACAAAATGAGCACGGGCAGTGAGAGAGTGCTGGCTCCTACCACCCCCTGCCAGCAGCTGTCACTCATCAGCACTGGGTGCAAGAGAAGACCAGAGCGAGTCAGCTCTCGCCCATTGTTTGCTCTCCTCAAATCGCCCAAGCAGTGAAGTAAATCATCTATTTACTATGCCAGTAAACCAGAGGGGACTTTCCTGTGTGCTGTAATACCTAATAAGCCTATAGCAGACGGAGATTACAACTCTTTAAAATGGAGCCATCTCCTCAGTGCTTAGTCACAAGCTTAATCATTTGTGTGACAGATTGTCAATATGGGTAAATCCTCTGATATTTATGTCTTCTTTGTAAATGATATCATGCAACACGAGCCCTGAATATCGTTTTATTTGCTCAAAGTTTGCCATGCAGAGCTTTTCTGTTTCTGTAAAATGCTACAACTTGGGGGAAAAGGCTTTTATTTCACTGAATAAATACCTTTAGAGGCGAAAGTAGAAAAGAATAAGCAGTCATGAGAGGTCTAGCAGTAGAGTGATAACAATGCATGCCTCCCCAGGCATACCTGAGAAGGTGTGGACAATTCAGACAATGAAGCCCATAGACCTATGCACTGTCACTGCAAGGCCAATGAAGGTGCAGGGGGCATAACAAATAATATAGTGATCAAATCACTCTCATGTGACTCTTAGCTACTGAGAAGCATGTATCCATCTCCCTACAGCATCTAGCTCTGTTTGTGAAGCAGTGGGGGTCGAGTTCTGAGCTTCTTGAAAACATGAATAACTCACTGGCTGAGAAAATGCAAATTTCTAACTTCCAAATAGGACAGCTTCATTGTAAAATCCCCTGCTGGGACTCACTCAGGACACTTACCAGTAGGTGGTCTCATACAAAATTTACTATTCTCCAACCGCATTATTTATGCTCATCTGGCGCCCTCCTGTGAAAACACGAAGAATCACAACATGGGCCCAACAACCTATTTCATGCTGCTACAAGATTTGCTCATCCAGTTCTGTTGGAGCTCTGTAATGTCTTTGATTAAGTATGTATGTGCATGTCTTTACAGCCTTTAACGCTAACGCTTAAAATTCAGCTGATACCAGTATCTCAACGCCCACCAATGCATCTAAATGTCCTACTCATAGGGCATGCTTTTTTTTCCTTTTTAAACTTCTTTACACTGCCTAAAATTGCTGCATCTGCAAGCTGCTTTGGAACCCATCTCTCCCACAGCTGGTCCTCTCAGGCAGTCTTCTGACTTAATGACACATCTATAGTCACTGACTGCCTTCTCTATGCAGTGGGTTTCAGTGTTGCTATGCTAAGCTTCCTCTGGTTTTCCATGTTTGCAAGGAAGAGCAGGGAGATCTCATAAAAGCAGCCAAGGCCCTATAAATGATAGCTGCAAATGGAAATTTAAACCTTCTTTTACCAGTTTTAGTTCTGGCTGAAATATCATTAACCACGGCTGATAAATATCTGTATCCACAAGAACAGAACCTTGAATCTGAAGAGAAGGGAAACTCTACCAATACTCATTTTCCCACTGTGCCACAATATTACTGTAATTAATAATTAATCTGCAAAAGTCACTGGAAATCTGCTCATAAAATACTGGTGTGGCGGGGCATGGTCTGCGGTGCTGCTGCAGGGGAGATGGACGCACCTGCACGGCCTATGCAATCACGCCTCGCTGGCATAAAAAGCTGTGCTGCCTGTCTGTGGTTGTTCTTATTGGTGACAGCAACCGTAAAAATAAAGAGATGCTGAAAAGCATTGAACTGTCATCGGGTCTGCCGTGGGTCATTTACAACTGGACATTACTGAGATGAAAATAATAATGGTGCTGTAAGTTTTTGCTTTAAATTGCAGCATAATTAAAACTTTATCAAAAATAATTACTTTGTCAGAGATCTGCTATTGTTGCTTTCTGTTTTGATGTTTTCCTTCCCACTATCATGAAGTGCTTGCTCATAGGAGGTCGTCTGATTGTTGGGGTTTTCTCTACATTATTGTAGAGCCTTTACCTTAAAATATAAAGGATTTTGAAGTGACTGCTGTTGTGATTTGGTGCCATACAAATAAAACTGATAAGTAAATATAATTGAATTAATTCGGTCTTAAACGGTTTGGGCTTTACAACTGTGGATTTAAAAATCATCGCCTTGAGTCTTTAACAAGCCTAGATATTTCGAAATCATACCTTCCTGTGACAAAACCTACTTCAGGATACTCGTATGGTAAGCATGTAACACCCACTTTAAGTGCATCATCATATATTTCAGCAGTCCCGCTCTGATCCAAGACCTGGCACTGAGACAGAGTGAAAACTGAAGAGGCTGGTGGCTTTTTCAGCAGTGACTGGAGTGGCTTGTTCAGACTTAGTGCTTCTGGATTTTTCCACAGTGGTTTGGAGAAAAAAACAAAACAACAAAAAAAACCCACCCAGCACAAATACATGGGGCAGTGCAAACCAGTCACTCAGCTCAGACCACCAGCACCGCTAAAGTGTTTCTCCCAAGTTTCCACATGTTCTGTACCTACAGAACCTGTTTGTACTGAACCAGTCAGTTTTTGAACAGGGCTGCCTTGCCAAGGACCAAATTTGTGCTTGGGAAGTAAACCATAAGGAGATTATGATCTATATAAACAACTCCAGAAATAAGAAAAAAAAATTTCACATTTTGTGCAGATACCTCAGATTTGTCCATCATGTTATTTACTTTGATTTGTTGCGGCATCGACAATCTATTCACAGACGTCCCTCCCCAGATCTCTTGCCTCCATGCTGGTGCAATGTGTAATTGGTTTTTGAAGGACATGAGGACTACTGCATGGATTTACTGTATCTATCTATACTGTATAGATGGTGTCATTGGACACCAGGGAGGGAGGGAGAGAGAGAGAGAGAGAGAGAGTTAGTTACTTGGGAATACGTCTGTATTTACAGTAAGATTAATTCAAGCTATTTGGATTTAAAATCAAAGTGTGGAATGAAGGAGCCCTTATCACCTTTCATCACCTCCATGTGTATTTTAGTCTTTCACAGTAACAGCTTTGCTGCCTTCATTTTCATGTTACAAAAGCGAGCTGCTGACTGACTGACAGGCATAAGTCAAGTCCAGCTGCGTCCCTTTCTATGAATTGTTCACACACACCAGTGCTGGGCCATTAGTTTAGGCTGGATTTCATCTGTGGAGACTGCAGTTGACTCCAAGATAACATGAACACCAGAATACAAAAGCCAATAAACAGAAACAGAGGAGAGGCTATGAGGACAGGTACAGCAGAGTGGAAAGCTTTAAGGTTGAAAAGAAAGTGTTGGAATTCAAAGTCAAGGCAGGACAGGTCACCCACAGAAATCGACCGCATCCTTTGAAGAACTCGACAAAACATCACTTCCACTCTGGAGAGAACAGAGATAAAAGTATCAAACTGAACAAAGATACAGCAACAAGAATCGAAACGCTAGACAACACAAGACACTAGCTTTAAAAAAAACTCAACAAAAAACAACAAACCTGGAGCAAAGCTTTGAATTAAGTTTGGAAGAGACGCGTTTTGTATTGTATTTAATACTCTGAGTACCTAATACTGTGTGAGACGGGACGGTTTTTATTAAATTATATGAATTTATTAGTATCTTGTGCCACTGTTATTGTAGTTTATAGCTCTTTTAATGTTATGACTGTTCACCCAGGGACTGCAGGTGGAAATGAGCTAGCAGCTAAATCTGGGACGAGGCGTTCTTGTACAAGATTAATGTTTTTGTGCTGACAAATAAAAAAGAAAAGTAAGTGTGAAGTGTCCACAATCCACGCTGTTCCAGCTCATCAGTGAAACAGGCAGGAGGTCAATTCATGGCCTGGATGTGCATGACTCACCTGCACTGATGATGGAGGAGATAATCACAGCAGCAGGATGACTTCAGAGGAACACAAATACATGTTTTGTTTATTTTTGTTTTTAAATGCACTGCATTCATGATACGGATTCAAATATTAGACTTTATCACTTTTACCTCCTTGCAGATAACTTCTGCATAACTGCAGAAATGGCAACTCTTTATGTAACGAGACGGACTGTACACACGTGCCAGCCTCTGCTTCTGTCACATTAACACGTTTAGAGTTTGGGTGGAAAGGTCACCTGCCACTCTATAAACAGAATTATCTAGGATTTTCAGGGTAGACTAATTATCCTCTAAAGAGAGACGAACACAAAGAAAAAAAGATGAACAACCAAAGAATGCAGCCAAGATCTAATCTGCACTGCTGCATCGACCAGGCTCACAATAAGGAACACGGAGGGGGAAAAAAAGAGCCAAGCACTGCAGCAGCAGGCTGAGAATACCTCTGAGGACAGAGGCTTATCAATAAGAGCAAAATAGAGGAGAGTAGATTTTAAACAGACAACACACACACACACACAACACACACTATGAGCTCATGTGGGCAGTGTGTGACCCATAAGCCCAACTACAAAGAGATCTTAAATGGAAATGGAAAAACAGAATATAATCTTATTTTGCCAAACAGAAGTGGGATGAAACGTTTCAATTTGTCTGACTCTGTGTGTACTACAAATAAATTTACTGCTACCGTGAATCGAGGAGAGAGCTGTTAAACTGCAGAGCCAAATCGAACCACACTCATTAGCGATATGAAGCTTTTTTTTTTTCTACACAAAAACAGGAGATGGAGTGACTCCAGCAGCAGCTGGCTCACAAACCATCACTACTCATAAAACGTTTTGTGAATACTGGCAGAACAGGAATAAAACAAATAACTAATTACAGGCGGTGAGAACACAATGCTGACTGAGCCAAAATGTCACCCTGAACTGATGAAAATGGGGAAACAAAAAAGATGGAAACGCAACGCTATAGTTGGTTTGGATGGGATGACGGTTTTAAAGCCAGCAGAGTTAAAGATGGAGATGAATGGATCCAGATTACTTCTACTTGACTGCAGTAAAGGACAAAGCCTGCTGTGTGTTATTGCTTTGCTTTCCACCTCGCTCGCTCTCTACTGATGCTATCTAAGGAAAAAACCACCGAGATAGTCAAAGAGTAGAAGAGCGACTCGTTTCAGATGCAGTGCAAAGATGACGTCAAGTTACTCCTGCTCACACATTTAAAGACACAAATCTCTCCTTTGTTTTATTTATTTATTTGGATGAGCCTCATCAAAAACTGAGATTGTCAGTTGCTAGATTTAACAGAAAAGTTGATAAGTGGTTATTTTGAAAACTGGGATAAAGCACTAAAGAGTCCAGTATAATACACAGACAACGTCTCTCTTGAGAGAAAATGTAGTTTTTCTTCCATCAGTGTTTATATCATTTGCATGTCATTCACCATGAGAGCAACTCTATCAGGTGTGTTCTTTGTTTTAAAGCCCTTCAAAGACATGAACTCCCATCAATCGATCGGAAGCAGCAGCAGTCTTGGTATGTCAGACCAAGAAATGAGTCTAAATGCACGGAGTCACAACTATGGACATGCACACAAGACAGCTGGTGATGTCTGGTGCTCAGTGAGCCACTCCCCTCACTAAAGAATTCCCTGACCAGAAATAAACTGCACATAACGTCATTTAATCGTAGTTTCTTTTAAGAACTTTAAAAAATTTAAACCAGAAAAGAGATCTAACTCTCTGAGCCTGTGCTAGAGGGGTGAGCCCAGCTCTCTGAGCAACACCACACATTCACACAAACAAACACACACACACACACACGCTGCTCTTAGTGACAGTGGCAGAAAGAACTTAATGTTTGAAGTACCTATGTTGACAACTCCTGTTGCACAAAATGGTGAAAAAAAAAAAAAAAATCATGGGTGCGCTGTTGCTCTTTCAGTCATTATTGTTGGCATTTTTGAGTGAAGCTTATGAGAACAGAAACATGACTATGACTGAGCGACAGAACGCCGTCACTCTGCTAGATTGATGAGAGCAGTGATGTCTGAAAAGGGCTTGAGAGAGCTACCTGGAAACATCAGTACTTCACTACTTATAAAACCCCAGAAAGGCAAATCTACATTAGTACACAGGTACTTCTATATAATGGAATGTCTAACATGACAACAGCTACATATTTTATACTGCAGATACAACTTCATGAGAGGATGGAGGCTATAATCATGGCTCTATAATTAGGCACAAATGATCTCAGAATTTGAACGTACGGAGAAATCTCCAAAAGCAAACCGAAGAGGTTGAATAAGTGGGTGTTAAGATTCCCATGAAGGCACACACTGCTGCAGTTTGTGTTTCTCCAATTTGCATTGCATTCTGCCCTGAGTACTGTAGGAGCATTTTTCCCCCACTATCATGATTATACATGCTCCTTAACCAGGACTTGCGGGTTTGATGGTTCAGAAGAACATGTCACCATGTAAGTGGTTGCAGTGAGTGGCTAAGTTTTAAAAGATCCTTCAAACTTTTAAAATCTCCCACTATTCCCAGTACGTCCCTTTTACTCGTCCTCCTGTCATATTTAACTAAGAGCATATTCAAACTGAGAACCATGGTGCTGGCCTGTGCAAAGAGAAATTAATGAGCATGGAAGACCACCCTCGAGTGCAGTTAAGAGTTCAAGCTCTGCTGTTATAATGATAACTGGGGGAGATGAAAGTTCATTTTTAAAAGCAGTCAGTTGAAAACACATGTCCAGCTTCCCATTTCTCCAGTTAAAGCATTTTGATTGGTCAGTAGAGGCTGTCAATCATCTCACGGCTGAAATGAAATCAGTTGCTCAAGAAGGCAAAAGAGACCGAAAGCAAATCCCGACTGAGCGGTGGAATCCAGATGGTCATCCTTCTACATATCTGAGCAGCTCCCGTTTCACATAAAACAAAGGCTGATTCCAGACCTGCCATTTAGTCCCCTTCCTGGTTTCCAAGGAGCAGCAGTGCCAAGATTCACAGTGTTTTGTAGCCCATCTGAGAAAAACTGAGTGCACTTTGAGAAGTTTGCCTGGTGGAAAAGGTCACAGGCTGTCCGTGCGGGCGTGACAGCTGTCACACACTCTGACCGGGTGGTCCCAACCTCGAGAGGGCACGGGCTTGTTGTGTGTGGAGCAGGGCCCGCACACGCCCTGCCCACAGGCCCTGCAGTGGTGCTTCGACATGGCTGGAGTGAAAGGTTTGGAGCACTGGTTGCACTTGATGATGTCCTGGTCTGGCACCCAGTAGTCTGGCCGAGCCACATCCTTCACGAAACCTGAAGCGGACGGGCAAACAGAGAAGAATGAGTTTAAGATTTTAAATCGGAGATTGGCTTTTTATTTTTTATTTTCTTAGAACATAAATGCATTGTTCATTGTGTGTGTGTGTGTGTGTTGGGAGGGGGGGACTTTTCAAAGCATTGACTTCTTCAAAGTGGAAGTCATCTTTTTGTCCAGTGTTGTTAACCAAGTTACATTAACCACCTAAGATGGCAACATGTAATATGTACCCATCTATAAACAGCATCTCCATTACAGTTCATTCACACCCCTTTCAGCTCCATTAAAGAAAACTCCATCTTTAGGTTTGTAGTCTTGATCAGTCACAGTTGAGGCTTGTATTCCAGTAAACAGCTTGCATGGAGGGACAAAGAGGGACTACATTTTCTGAAACACAAACCTAAACCTGATATTTTTGCCTGTTAATTAGTTTTTTTAACTGATCTGGATTAGCAAACTATAACCACCAGCCTTACACCCAATACCAGTTATCCATTATTTACAAGGCTATTCTCTACACTAGAAGCACCAAACCCCGGCTGCTGTCATCAGAGGAGAGCTGATATATCCAGCTATCATCTGAGAACCTATGTGGTCACCATTGCAGTGCTTGTCCGGTTGGTGATTCAGAATCATTTATTTTAATCCCTTTGCTCACATTAGATCCTATATATTTGTTTTTTCCTTCCTGGAAACCGTTCACTGAGGCTGACTTCATGCTATGTCCTTCACTCTGCAGGAGCACTCAGCCACTCAAACATCAGTTACACAATAAACTCTTGTGCCAAGTCTGAGGCTTTTACTCATCTGTGTTTTAGAGCAAGGTTGAGCAAATCCCAAATTGTGCCAAAGCGTTCTATTATTACCTCCACCGATGAGGTCATGTGACTCTTTGGATTTGCCTCTGTCTGAAAGCAGCATTATATAAAAATATATGCATTTAATACGTACTACACGTAGAGTTTGACAGAACTTAGAAGTTATTACATTTTTGATCTGGATTCAAGAATTTTTGAAAGGAGTCGAGACAAAAATGGGACATTTCATGTCATATCTTTACAAATGCATATAAAATCAAAGTTTAAAAAAATAGGTAGGTAGGTGGTGTCTCGATCTTTCCAATAGAACATCAGATTAATCAAGACCCAAACTTTCTGCTGAATGCAGCTGTGTTTCTGCTTATGATCAGAAGCCTATTGAGACTTTGGTACCAGCTTTAACTTAAAATCACTGACTAACTGAATTTGTTGCCGCTGTCACAGGTAAACTGGCTCTTGTTGCACTGATGTTGAAGCTTAGCGGTCTGGAATTTCATCACAGTTCATCAAACTAGTTTGACTTTAATTATACATTAATTTAAACTGATACTGGTGGATAATATATAATTTTAGTGGTATTGCACGGACATGCACTCAGTCTTGGTGGATGACAAACACCAGTATGCAAAATCACTCTGAAACCAACCGTCCAATCATGTCCCATTAGCCTATCCTAACACACTCATGGAGTGATTGTGCTAAAACCAGGTATTAGAATTACCAACAAATATCTGAGGGGTGAGGAGACAATATAAAACAAGCTGCAGAGCACCAACACGACGTGTAATGGTGAGAAGAAAAAAAAAAAAAAGCCATGCTCACAGAGAGGGTAGTCCACAGCTGTGGTGACCATGTCCAGTGTCGACTGTGCCACCTCCGTCACCCTGCGAGCTATCAGACCACGAGGCTCCACCTTACAGACTAAACAAACAAGGTGCGTGTGAGAGACAAAGAAATCAAAACACAAAAGCAGCAATTACAACAAGTCAGGAGACATCCGGCATCAAATGCATGAAAACACACAGTCTCACTGTTCGGTATGCACTCTGTACGCTGCAAATACATGACACAGTATTTGCCCCCCTCGTGATACCATGTTTTTTGTTTTTAATATTTGTCACACTTAAATGTTTCACAGCAGACATTTATTATTAGACAAAGATAACCTGCTTAAATACAAAATGCAGTTTTTAACTCATGACTCATCTCATAAGGGTTATACAAACCTACCTGGCCCTATGTAAAAAAGTAATTGCCCCATCTTTTTAAATCAAGAATTAACCACATTTTTGTGGAGACTGACTTTGATTTTACTAGTTACACCCAGGCCTGATTACTGACAGACCTGTTTAATCAAGAAATCTCTCAAATAGAACCTGTCTGACAAAGTGCAGTAGCCTAAAAGATCTCAAAAAGCAGCACATCATGCCACAACCTAAAGAAACTCAAGAGCACACGAGAAACAAACTCACTGACATCTATCAGTCTGAAAAGGGTTACAAAGCCACTTTGAGACTCCAGTGAACCATGGTGAGAGCCATTATCCACAAATGGAGAAAACTTGGAAGGGTGGTGAACCTTCCCAAATGTGGCCAGCCTGCCATACTACTCCAAGAGCGCATCAATGACTCATGCAGGAGGTAACAAAAGACCCCAAAACAACATCTAAAGTACTGCAGGCCTCAACTTGTCTCACTTAAGGTCAGAGTTCACATTGAGTCTTATTGTGGAGTTCATGACTCAACAACAAGAAAGAAACTGGACAAAAATGGCATCAATGTGAGTGATAGCCTGGGGCTGATTTGCTGCTTCAAGGCGACTTGGCTTAATTGATGAGACCAATAAGTGTGCCCTCTATTAGAAAATCCTGAAGATCAATGTCCAGCTATCAGTTTGTGCCCTGAGGTTTAAGAGCACTTGAGTTATGCAGCAGGACAATTATACAAAACACAACAGCAAGTCCACCTCTGAATGGCACCCCCCCCCCCGAAAAACCCCCCAAAACAAAACAAAAACACAGCAAAGGTTTTGGAGTGGCCTAGTCAAAGTCTGGGCTTAAATCAGACTGAGATGCTGGGGCATGCCCTTTAACAGGCTGTTTAAGCTTTATAACCCTCCAATGCTGAATTAGAACAATTCTGCAGAGAAGAATAGGACAAAAGTTCTTGATGCCAAGGGTGGCACAACCAGTTATCAGGTTTAGAGGGCGATTACTTTTTCACATGTGGTCAGGGAGATCTGGATAACTTTCTTCATTTAATAACTAAAATATGCATTTTTAAAAATTTACTCAGGTTATCTTTGCCTAACATTAAAATTAACAGCACTGTGTACAGAGATGTGCATGTCACATAATGTAAATTATGTAAACAACGTAACTGTGGGTTCACCTGTAATTAAGTGCTTGGCAACTAAAATGACGAACGACATTTGTCTAATTTAACTCTAGCCTTAGGCTCATCCAGCAGTTTAACTGACAGCTTGTTTCCGTCATACCCTGGCTGTTGGTGTCAGGAGGACCTCCCTGGCGGTAGCAGGCCTCACACACCCTGACAGGACTGCTACCCCAGCCCCTCTCTGGCACCGGCATCCTGTGGCTGGAACAAGGATGGCAGAAACCCTCCCCACATGAACGACAGTGATGCTTCCTTTCCGCCTCCTTGAACTCCTTCTGACATCCATGACAGGCCTGAGGGGAAAGAGGGAGGGGGATACAGAGATGGCAGATACGACACAGAGAGACAAGTCAATGAAGACCAAAAATGTAACCACTTATAGCTGTTATAGTTATTCTAGTGCCTTATGTTGTGTTTCTAAATGTTAGCTGTTCATACTCACAGTGATCTCTGTATTAGGTCTCCAGTATGGAGGTGCCACCTGGTCAGTAATCCAGCCAGTGACGGCTTTGGTGGGGCCAGTGCCGTACTCTGACACTGACTGAATCACATAGTTCATCCCATCCAAGACCCTCTGGGCAGCATTTTGGTGGCTGGTCAGAAAAGTGTCAGACTGACGAAAGACAAGAGTATGATCTCAATTAAAAGCTTGATAAAGAGTATGATGGGCAAGTTAAGTGCCCATCAGTGATTCCACCATCATTTCTACAGTCACAAGTGCAAACCAGCTGAAGTGAATCATCTTAACCTGCAGAATTCCTTGCAGTTTAGCATTTAATATCAGAATTACTGTATGAGGCCAATAACTGGGAACTCCCAGTTGCAGGAAGGAAGGCAGTGATGGTGTTATAGCATGGCTCAACCTTAAGTGTTTCACTTAAATTTACATGTGACAAAACATGCGAGCATCCTGTTTTGTCAGATGCACAAGTGAGAATAAAAATCATAACATAGATCAACCAAGCAGCACTTCCTCTTAAAAAAAAGTCCCCCCCCCCCAGGTAAATAATGAGCCAAAAAAAAGGAAAAAAAAGCAGAAAATCCCCACCCTCCCTCTTGTACATTTTAGACAGTGACAGAACAACTGAATGCAGAAGTTAAAGCAAAATTGTCTGTGTGCAGAGAAAGCTTAGCTGCAGGCTAGGACTGGGCCATATCATACCGTTCACGGTAATACCGGTGTAATTTTGGGTAACGATAGGAAAATGAAATATCGCGATAGAATGTGGGTAAAACGCGCATGCGCAGTGCCTATGTTTACATACGCACATGGCGGCGACGCAGAATGAGAAGAGCGAAAGTGGATCATTAAATGAAACGGATGAACCAGAATTGATTTGTAAAAATGCTGCAACTTCAGTGGTGTGGAACTGGTTTAGCTTTCGTCCGTCACATACACAACAAAGCACTATTTTTAGTAGAGCATGCTAGCAGGCCGTCGTTATTACCGTGTTGTTTGGAAAATACGGCACACTTAAAATCAATCCTTTGATTTTTCTGAAAATTGTCAGTGTCCCTTATAATCCCGTGTGCCTTATGTATGAATTCTGGTTGTGTTTACTGACCTCGAAACGATTTTATGTGGCACACGGCGCTCGAAAATCTGTCAAATGTTTCAGTACGACTTTGCTAAGCTACGAAGTGATACGTACTGTGCTTCAACATAATATTACTGTATTGTGTGTGTATAAGCTCTTTTTAAGTTTTGTGGATATTATACATGGTTATGCTGAGGATATGTCGGCCAATTTCCACTGGAAATGCCTTTTGGTTAAACTGTCAGCAAGGAATTTGCATTTGCACTGTTAATTTTTATATAACTTTAATGCACATAAAAAACAGCTGCTTGTTTAAGTGAAAATACATTGATGGGGTTTTTTGCATTAATAAAGTTGTGGAGTTGTAAAGTATTTTGTCTAGTGTCAATTATATTGTCAGTTATATCGTTATCGCAAATTTTCAAATGTATATCGTGATAAATATTTTTGGTCATATCGCTCTGCTCTACTGCAGGCTCTCTCTATAGCAGCAATACCTGCAGCACGCAGGCATGAATCCAACCTGATGGCACAGGGTGTACTCCACTACACCTCAAAAGTTTAGTTGCTACTTATTTAGATTATCAGAACTAAAAGTAAATATATTAAATAACACCCTAACCCCTAACTAGACAGACTAAAGAAATCAATTTAACTATTAAACAATAATGTTTCCCTAGGCCAGTGACAAAATATGACAGCAGTGTACTTAGTGTCAGGACAACAATGACTAAAACATTTTGCCTCTGCTTAATTACAGGCAACAAAAATGCAAAACAGTATTTCAGTACTGCGTGATTATTTTACAAAGACTAAAAATATGTAACATAAAACCAACAGGTGCTATTTTTTACACTCTCCACAAATTCTTTTCATTTTTTTGTGAAACAAAAATTATTAAATATAAACATGAGTTAAGCATGTTTTAGTACTCACACCCTCCCAGACGTGCTTGACCTCTGATCGCACCACACCACTCTCTGGGTCCTGGTTTCCCATCCAGTACTGTCTGCTGCGGTAGATTACCCCACAGCTAGCACACTCCAACACATATCTGAAAGAGGGACGAGAGGAACAAGGCAGCAGACAGTGGAAATGAGATTATTGGCTGAAAGGCAAAGAGGAGTGTGAGCGTCCGCCTAAGTGTGTATATGTGAGTTTACATACCCTGACCAGGCGTACTTGGCCAGTCCAAACCAGGGATTATCAGACGAAGCTGATGTTTTGGGCACAACAATCACCTCTCTGCCAGCTTCATAGCACCTCTGGACATGCAACAGATGTAACAGATGTAAACAACAACAACATACAGGTTCACCAATACTAGCTGAGAAATTCTGTTCTTACCTTACAGATGAGGACCTTGTTGTTGTACTGGTGTGCATACTGGCAGAGTCCATCTGCCATGTGGGGAACTCTGTCTCTCAGGTGGTTCATTCCATTTTTACAGCGAATGCTAGAGAGTCACACCAACATGACAGATATTAGAGTTGGTGAAGGAGAGGGGGGATTTGTAAGAATGCTTAAAACCTATGGTTACAGTGCACTCATTATGATTTTTCACACACACGCTGCTCTCAGGTTTTAGGAAAGAGGAAGGAAGAAGAGTAGCTAAGAAGCAAAGTAGGTTTCTCTTCACCAAAAATGGAAAAAGAATTAGCACTTATGCATCCCACTGAGGAGGTAGTTAACATCCATGAGAAAAGCAGAGGATTCCCATTTTAAAAGAATATTGTTCTCTACTGTGATTCAATCACAGAGACAGTAAAAGATTGCTGTTCTGAGATGGAAAACTTGAACTATTTGGATCAAACTAAATGAGAAAAAGCTCAGGAAAGGTGGGGTGTGGTTATAATAACAGTCCATCCAAGGTGATTAGGTAATCTGCAAACACCCAGCGCTGGAGATCAGTACAGTTTCCAGATCAACAATAATAATAATACAGGTATGACACACACTTCTCAAACATCTAAATATTTACATAATTTAGGAATTATTCATCTTTCCTTTTTTCAAAAAAGTGACACATTTCATAACAATGCAAAAACAATGCAAAGAGTTAAAAAGACAATTACATAAAGTAAAATTTCAAGCCTCAAAGAATTTGACCTTGTGCTTTCAGGTTTAGGTTGAGCATACGTTCACATTTAAAGGACCAGTTCTAGCTCTTGTGTGTAGACAGTGTTACTGACTTACTTGCAGCTGAGACAGAGAGCTGAGCAGGTGAAGTATTCATCTGGGAAGAAGGAGTACAGTGTCATCTTTTCATCTGATAGTTCTCCACAGAAACGTTCACTCAGAGCCTGGGGAAACAAAAACAGAACGGATTAGAAGACAGAAAACTAGATGGGAGCTGAAAAAAAGGCTGAGGAGACACAAAGGAAGAATTAAAACAATCATATGCTTTTTCTTAAAGGCCTCTAATATGGTGCTTCTTCACTTACTTCTAGTGCGTGAAACACTATTGCAGGCTGGCGGGGGGACCGGGTATGAGTGTTCTTCACTTGCTGCTTGATGGCCTCTAGCAGCCCGCTATAGTTCGTGGGCGGCGTGATCGTCTGAGTGCCTATGTACTGCACTGAGCTGAAGGCCTCTGTCCCCAAACCCAGGTCATGAAAACGCTTCTGGAGGAGTGTGTCTGCATAGCCGGCCATCTTTGAGTCTACAACAGGAAAGAAAGACAATAACATTTAAATTTGTGACACGGGAAATTAAAACCAAGGGAAATAATTATCCTAAAGTTGTGCTTGGAAGTACCTTGGCCCAGGAGTTGCGTGTGTGTTGTTTCCTGGAAGATGATGACTGCAGGCCCCAGAGAGGACAGGGGTACATCCAGACCACAGCGGGTGGACAGGGCCCTTAGCTCTGGGGTGAAATGCTTCAGGTATGCCCCTGAGGCACTACTCAGGAACTGGAACATGTCATTGTGAAGACGCTCTGCCCGTGTGCGATACACCACTATATCCGACACTGCCAGCACCTGAAATTGAAATAAAAATGTATCTACAAATAAGATGACTTGTTTTTATCATGAAAACATTGGAAATGAGAAATAAAATGAGTTTCACTGTTCTGTTTACATGATTAGGATATAAGCATTACCTCAGTAGAAAAATTAACGAAGACAACACTAGAACTCAGAACACAAAATCACAGACTCCTCCAATTATTCCACCCAAACCAAGCAGCAACCGCTAAATTTACCTTCAGCAGCAGCCGCATTCTCTGGTTCTGATTGGCTGCGGCTCCCAAGAGGCCCTCTGTATCCAGCGCAATGAGGCTGAGAGTGGGGTTGTAAGCAGCCCAAACTCCCACAGTACAGGAGCTGGGGGACTTGGAGGTGTAGAAAACAGTCTCGCCATCAAATAGGACGTGGTTGAGCGTGTGAGACTTGCCATCACCGGTGTTTCCAAAGATGGAGAGGACCTTGACGCCCGCTACGTCAGCACAGCCAAGTCGCTCCACGAACTCGGCCTCATCCCGGACCTATAGGATGAGAGGAGAAAGAGCACCAAGAGACACGCTGGTTACAGAGATGAGCTATTTTGTGGCACCGTGATACAATTGAGCAAATTACTTTTACTGATTCTTTATGAACAGTATTATTTATTTAAAACAAAGAAACCAACAACAAAACAAAAAAAAGAACTGCGGGGGATTAGTCGCTTCAATCTTAACGCTAGTTGTTCATACAGATTATCTTAAGTACACAAGAAAACATTATCTCTTGTACTTTGTAACACAGTGTGAGGGTGTCTTCCATGTGGGTCAGCTGTGCTGTATGACTCACCAGGGACTTTCCTAATAACAACCCTGTCTGCTGTTGTGCTGCTCTTATTTACAGCTTAAACTTAATGTTTTTCACAGTATTATAATCAAGACACCATCCACACGTTAAAGCCACGGGCTGTATACAGACAAAGGCTAAAAACACAAGGGGCTAAACACGACGAACATCCAAACACGCTGTTTAACGTCGCATTAGCAAAGCGCCGTGAAGTAGCTAAAGCCTCAACAAACTTGCTTCATTAGCTTCAAGACAAAAAGCTCGATTTAGCTCTGAAAGCAGATTTGGCTCATCCAACATTTTTTTCTTTTCGTCACAAAAGATAGTTAAGGGCCTTCCGTAACAAGAGTCTTCCCCTTTCTAGCCTAGCGGCTAACTGTTAGCCGCCGTTAGCTCAGCTGATGTTAGCTAACTTTACCTGCAGGTTTTCTTGCTCGTCCACGAGCAGGAAGCTCCGGCCGCCGTCGTCGGGTCGGTCCTCTGGCTTCAATGGACTGATCGACAAACTATCCATTTCTTTCATCAGTATATCGGACATCGTTGTTTACTTAATTGAAACGCATTTGTGGCAGCGGCACCAAACAGCAAAGCGAAAGTTTCACATGACGCCTACCTGTCGGTCAATCACAACAACAGCGCGTGGACTATAGGAGGAGCCAGATGGGGGCACGCAGGGCAGCGACGTAAGACGCGCTTGTTTGACTTTGGTCTGTACATGAGCACCACCGTGTGGTCAGCCGCAATACAGCACCTCACATGCCATTCAACAAACTTCCTTCATCAGGGAATGAGAAAGCATAAAATAAAACCATGTGGACCCATGTGCACGGTCTTTTGTAGCCTGTAATATGTATTTTTTTTCTTATTTAAGATTAATGATGTAAACCAAACACAAATAACGTTCATCTACCATTTCTTGCTACGTTAATATAAAATAACACATTTATTATTCTTCACAACTAAAGCATAACGCACAAAATCAAAGTTTCCTTAACTGACAGAGAGTGTTTTATCGGAGCGGTGCTGCCATGCTAGAGCTGCTTGCTAATGTTCATTAAATATTTGTTAGCACAGATCTATAAATATCACATGTCACTGGCTTCAGAGCGGCGCCACTGCTGCTAACATGACATGGAGAAAGAAATTCCAGCATTGCTGCTCTAACGGCTCTGAGTCCTTCCTTCCTTCCTCCCTCCCTTCCTCCCTCCCTTCCTTCCAATGTCTAGGGAATGGAAAATGCCAGCCCAGGCTTTGGCATAGTCGCTTTTAACACCCTTGTCTCTAGCCTGTGTCAAATAAAATCGCCATCTGGGACAGATCCAGCAAAAGATGTAGTATGGGCAAGAAAACGAGCGAGTGCGGGAAGGATGCAATAAAGGATGGCGTGGTTAAGGATTTAGAGAGGGTCCCAGCCTTTCTCCGGGCTCAACTATGAGAGACAAATGTCTGAAAGAATCAATTATAGGCCTACTCCCAACCCATCACCCCTGATTAATGAATAATTAAAGCTTCTCATTGCAGGGCTACCTAACATCCATGAGACTAGCCATGAAGCCGCTAAGATTGCGCAGAAACAACTTCTCTTGATTTTCAACAAATGACTATACAGACCTGTCACAGTTTCCTTAACAAAACAGGCAAACATCTTTGTATGCAGTTAGTTTGTGCTTTTTGCTACTCGAGTATCCAGTTATTCCCTTTACAGTGCAGTTAAGGTGATACCTGACCCAAATTTGCACCCATATCCACAATCATACCTCTGTAAACAAACACAATTTAGTGTTTAGCAGCTATAAGAGACAGAGTCATCATCACATCCAGACAAGGGAACGATGCTTATAGGAGAGACTGACAGACAGTCCTGCAACCCAACCTTAACATAACTGTGGTGGATTTTTTCTTCTTCTTTCTTTTCTATAAATTCGGATGGGGGGTGTGGGGGGGCATTGCCCTAACAAGTCCGAGGCGGGACCGTGGTCCACTTAAACCGCTACCCCCCCTGGAACTTGTAGTACTGTGCTCCTCGGTGCGTCTCATGTTGACATGCATAAAAACTACACTTCCCCAAAGCTGTCACAGAGCGCTCCCGCCTCCCATTGGCTGGCCGCTCCAGCCGCAGCCCCAGAGAATGAATGAAATTGAAATAGCTGCTACATTACATGTACAATACCGGGCTCTGCAGTGTTGCATTCTATCATACTATATCAAAATGGCCACAGCGGTACAGAACCCCCTCAAATCGTAAGTACAACACGTTTCCTGAGTGTTTGCGCTTTTTTCGGGCATTGTGCATGCTGTCACTGTCAATTTAAGCCCCTCAATTTCCCACATATTTCCCCAGCATGATTACCAACGCGTCTATATGCATGCAGTGCATACAGCGGAGAATGAGATAATGTCAGGAGAGGCGAATGAGCCCCGGAGAAAAGTTAGATTTAAAGCTGATGGAGGTTTCTGGGAGGTTTTTTGGGCATGAGTGGTGGGGGGATTATTGCGCGCTCCGATGCAATTCATATAATCATTTCTCTGAGCCAACAGCAGCGTGTGTGCAGGGATATGGAGGAATGCTGGAGGTAGATTTGGGTGACCCGGTATGTCCCTTGCCAGTGCAGCCAGCCAAGATCACGGCCAAAGCCGGGCTGGAGTGGCAAGGCTGTCCGGGAGGAAGGGGGATGGTTTAGATGGCTTTACAGTACCTGTGTGTATATTTTGTTGAAGGGGGGCTGAGAGGGGGTAAACAGGTAGACAGAATGAAGTGCTCCGTTCCCGGGTTTTTAGGCTGCAGCGTTACCTTTACCGCTGGACCTCTTGGAAACGTATAGTGCGAGGTAAATAACGCTCCTCCAAGACTTGCTTTCATCTTCGGCGCTTAGAATAAAGCCTGGAATCCAATCCAAAGCCCGGCGCTTTACATTTAGTGCAGCTACATCACAGCGGACATTTATCTCCACTGACGGACGTTAAAGCGGCGGGTTTCCCCGTGAAGTTTCTTCCGCGATGATCCCCTTTGTGCAGTTTTTTTTTGGGGGGGGGGCGGGGGGGAGAGTGGAATGTCTTTTTTTTGTTTTTTTGTTTTTTGTTCTGAGACTGGTTTCAGCGGAATGCAGACGCCTGCTGCCCGCCTCGGCTCCCGGCCAAAAAGGTGGCTGATGTGCGTCTGTCAGCGGGTACACACGTTCAGCCAAAACAAAAAAACAAAAAAACAATAGCTCGAGTACCTTGGAGTGTTTGAGCACACAAACGCTCCAGCTCAGGCAGTTTGAAACAAAGAAAAGTCACAAGACCTATGTGCCAAAGGAAGGAGGGGGGGAGGCACATCGGATGCTGTGCAGGTTTTTTACCTGAGCAGGGAGATGGGATATAGTGTCTGTCTGTCTGTCAGCTTCTCCGAGAGGCGACATTTCGCGCATTTCCATGAACGACTGCCCTGTACGTGCCTGCTGTGAAAAGCTCCTCACACGAGAGAGGGAACTGGATTTGTAACGGTGCTGATTGGTCAGCGAGCCCTGATTGACTGTGATGGTATTTTGGGGGTGTTTTGGTTCAAAGTACTTGCGCTACAACGCAACGCAGGGACCACAGATATAACGCAAACACGCAGGAGATGAATCATTTATTTTTGGTTTATCTATGCTCTAAAGGGCAGGTATGTGGCAATGCCGATGACGGGAATGGACGGGTGGAAAATGATGGAGGCTCCTCTCCTCTCCTCCACAGGATGCTCATCCAAGCAAAGAAAAAGTGTGTCCAGATTGTTCCCAGAGGCCCTCAGTGGCACCATGTCAGGGGATTAAATTGACTCATTTGCATGGAGTACACACCAAGACACACAGACAGAGAACACAGGGTTTGGGTACGAGGAGGAGAATAGAATGGGTGGAAAAGTGTACAAAAGACAGCAGAGTAAGTGGTTAGAAAGAGTGACTAATGAACTACAGCCCAATTTTGAGTGGTGGTCTTACACTGATTTCTTTTTAAGTGCTTCAAGTTAGACAAAAACCTCCATATTGTTAGCCAGTATCAACCCTGCAGGGATGTTGGATTCCCTTAAAGCACGTGAGAAGAGGACAAAGCTGGATGTATTTATTTATTTATTACACAAGGCCACAGCAATCAAAGCGGCCTTTAATATCTCACCAACTGCATAAATGCCATCATTACGCAGTGTGGGTTTAACTGTGTTCCAGTTACCGCTCTGCAATGGGCTTTTAAACAAGCCCTTGTAATTAGCATGTCTACAAACAAACTTGCTATTAGAGGCTTACAAATTAGGGACCCATCCAGTAAAATGGGCCAAACAACCAGCAAAATTGGGTTCAAAGTCAGCCCTAATAGGGTGGCTGAGCCCTGCGCGCCTGGAGACGACGCCTGTTGTGCCCATGAATGTCCCCAAACCTTGCTGGATCTCTGCGGTGAATTGGCATTAATTCAGTGTATATAAATCTTTGGGAAGCTGCTGGTCCCCACTGTCCAGCTGAGTGTGAGTGGGACACTGTGACAGCCAGTATACGTGCGTGGAGGTACGGTGGAGGGTTCATGTGCAACAGCAAATGAGGGGAGGAGAACACTGAGCTCCATCCGATCTGCTGGGCATTTCCCTACCAGCCCCTCTCCCTGTCTATCACTCACTCTCTCTCTGCTGGATTAGACTCGTTTATAATCTCTCTTTCTCCCTCCCTTTTACTTCCTCTCTGTCCTCCCATCACCCTGCTGCCCTCTCTTCCACTATATGCCTCCCTCCTTCTTCACCACTTTCCCAATCCATCACTAGTTTTGCCATCTCTCGTTTTTATTCAGCCATCTCCTTTCTCTCTCTCCCTCTCTCTCATTTTGTTGTCCATTTTCCTTCTTTTCGGCCTCAAACCATCTGAGCCCTCTCCCCTCCCACCACTCTTCTTTACATTGTGAATCAAGGCATGGCCACTCTTTTAATAAACTACATCGATGGGAAATTCCTACGCATTCTCTCAGATCCCTCGAAACCCCGTTATATAGCTTACAGCTAAGAGTTCCTTAAGATGTATCTACTGTATATTTGGGCCATCCACTGCCAAGAAAGGGCTTTTAGTATACTGTCACCACATTATATAATGTTTCATAAGAGTTATGGTGTTTACAAAAGACACCCTGAATATTTGGGCTTCTGGATGTGTGCTTATAAGTCATCTTTAAAATCCTCTGCAGATGAAAGTCTTTCGGGAAGAGAGCGCAATTAAATGAAATTTCAGACTTTGCAGCAATCACTTAAAGGCACAGGTGGCAAAACTGATCAAAATGACAGTGGATGGCGCGTGCATTTCCACGATATTACTTCCCTGTGCCGGTTAGAGAGGGAGATGTAGATAGTTGTGCCGTGGCACTGGCAGCAGTCGTGGTGGCAGGGCCCTATATGATATTATTTCTGCCCTGCCTGACTGAGCCGAGCTAAATGAGTTCCGTGTAATAACCGGCTCTGTGTGCAAACAGCCCCGCATGATGGCTGAAGCCACAGCCTGAGCATCCATTTCTAGATCTTTCCCTCTCCTTTCAATCTCTCCCTTTCATTCCCTCACTCGCTCATTTGTGTGGCATCACGCGTGTGTACGGAGGTAGACAGGAAGGCACACAAACACACACACATGCACACACTGTTGCACTCTCTCATTTCCTCTCGTACTCTCAGTTTTTTTCTTCACCCGTATGGGAGTAAGCCTGAGGTCTGATGTTTTTAAGGGTATTTCTTTTTCCGACTTATTCCTTTCATCATCCCCTTATTTAGACTTTCTATCTGTTTTACTTTTTTTTTTTATGAAGACAGGATAGAGAGAAACACACACACACAGAGTGAGAGAGAGAGAGAGAGCGAGAAAGAGAGAGACATAGATAAGTATTTTTAGCTCTATGACCTATTTCTCCAGTGCTACCTAACTGACTGTCAGTCAGCTGCATTGCTTTGGGACCTTGCGTGATTTCCAGCTAGGAAATTTGGAATTTGTAGTCCTGTTTGGTTGGAACTTGAAGTCCAAACTAAAGGCGTGGTAGGAAAGGAACCGAATAAATTAAGCCTCTAGTCTCCTCAACATTATTTCTTCTCTCTTGTCAGTCCCCATTTATATTATTCCCAGTGTCTGTGCGTGTCCACTGGTTCCCTATCAGAGATGTTGAGGGAGGAGTCAACAAAAAACCCAATGCCTGCTTTCCTCTGCAGCACTTTAATAAGGATGCACAGTGGTGTGGGGAAGAGGGGGTGTGTAGGTTTGGTGGGGTGGGCTGGGGGCCACTAATAAACACACACACGTAGCCACACATGCAGACACACGTGCGCACCCAGATACAGAGGTAGGGAATCCATCGCCTTAATAAGAGGCCAAGTGCAGTGGTGATAAATCTCACCTGAAGGAGCTGTTCACAGGGAGATTGCCTTACCCTGATGTACTGCCCTCAATGCACACTGCAGCCAGATATATACACCCACCCACGCGCGGGGATGCATGCGCACGCAAACACAAACAGTCAGCGCGCATAAACAGGCACGCACGAGCGATAGCCGCACGCATATGTAGAGACAAACAAACGCAAGCGGCAATCGTGAACGGACACATGCACATGGTGGGCCTGTGATTCACAGATTTAGAGGGTCTCTCGGAGAACCACACCCAGCGGACTACCAGGCAGACGCACAACTCTTCATTAAAATCGCATACAGCAGGTAACACAAAGCGCTGACAGAAACGACACGATCTGTTGCACGGCCCTGCCTGTTTCTACCTCCCTCCGTCAGATCTCTCGTCATGTTCAAATATGCAAACAGTCAGTTGCAGACACACACACAAACACCCGTGCACATACACACATGGCCAGACCCAGTGCTGTGACAGCCATTCGAGGAAACTGACGCTTTCCAGCTGGTAGCGTGGCAGACGTCCGCTCCTGCACAGACACAGCCACACTCACACTCCTGTCTGTCCATCTGTCTGTCTGTCACTGTCAAACCGAATGTGCGGCCTCTTTGTCTTTTTCTGACTGGCGTGCACCCTGTCAGTCACACGCGCACACACACATGCGCACACGTTTTCATTAACCTGCATACAGGAGTAGGACTGCATTAGTGCATGCACTCCAAATGTATGTGTCTCACTCTTTCACCCTGTTTTTTTTTTTTTTTTACTCTTGATCTGCGTTTGCCAGACTACATCTCTCTACAATACTTCATCAATATGCATGCAATATCTGCTAGTGTGTGTTCACGGGCAGCCATCCACGCATATTTCAGTAGCCCAGCCTAGATATACTATATACACATACAAATATCTATATATTCCTACTACTGCAGCCTTGCAGTCTTCAGAAGAACAGAAAAATATGTTGCTGTGCACAATCGCACATGCACACACAGATTGAAAGAAGAGAGAGAGAGGGAGAAAAAAGACAAATCATTCGACTGAGAGAGAGAGAGAGAGAGAGAGAGAGGAGGAGAGTGGAAAAGAAATTGAATTGGGGATGGTGAGGGTGGAGGGGCATGAGGAGGAGGAGGGGTGAATTGGTAAGGGTGATATTGCATAGTTTAATCTGTTGAGTTCAGCCATGGAGGGGCTGGGGGTGGGGGAAGGGGAGGCACGGAACAGTGGTAGGCCGCCTGATATTAGTTCTCCTCTGCGAGCACACACACACACACACACACACACACACACAAATCTCTGTAGGCTGGCATTTGTGTGTGTCTGTGCACAGATGGACAATGTTGGATAGGACAGGTGTGTGGACAGGTGTACAGGCTTGAGTATGTAGGCACAAGTGTTTCTACAGGCTCCAAACTCAACCGAGACGCGCACACAGCTACCAGCCACGCTGTCGGCAGCATTTGCTAACAAATCTTAAGTGCAGAACACAATCTGCCCTCAGCCCTCAAAAAGCCATTTACATGTGAACTACTTCATTTCCTTACAGTTTAATTACCTAATTCCACCCAGTTGGAAACCGCCATTGAAATGAAATCCTTTGTTGGAATGGACGTTTTTTGTAATTTCTGATTCCCTCATATTTTTTCCCCCCAATAATATGACTTCACCTCTAGGGGGAGCCCTCTGTTTCCCTATCGGTTGGGGAACCAGCTAATTGGTGTGGTTAATTGCACCATAATAGAAAAATGCTGGCGGCAGTGTACGTGCGTTTGAGCGCCAGTGCAACGCTGGGCCGAGGCTCAGTGTGCGCTGAAGTGGACTTCTTCTGCTGGATGAGACTTGAGGGATCACGGAGAGATTCAGACAATGGCTTACCCAGGGTGGTCCTGGTGGGGTGGCTGTGCTTTTTTTTTTAAGGATGCTTCTGTATCTACTGCCTGTCAGCTGTACCAGTGTGTTTATTTGTGTGCGTGCTCCCAGTGATACCAGTTACTTCAGTGTTTTCATGGAGGCCTCTCCCTCCCTGCTGTTTGCTTAGTGCAGGCTGAGGCAGACAGCTCAGTGTGGGCTTAGGATTCATACACACATATACACACACACACTCACAAACACACAGTCTGCATGCTCCAGGCACTCTCATTCTCTTTTCTTATCTAATCTCGAGCCTGTGTTTGTATTTGTGGCTAAAGGTTCATATTATTACTGCCTGTGCATGAAAGCATCTCCTCTGTCTGCATGCCTCCTCTTTGTTTTTGTGGCTAAATATTGCCCATGCAAATGCATATAAACCCATTGGTGGTGTTACTTTATGTATGTCTGTGTGCAGGCACCCTTGCACAGGTGTCCTTTCTAGTTTTTGTGCCCTTGCATAGTGCGGATCTGCTTGATTGTCATTTCTGTCATGTCTGCATGGACATTTTTGGTAGTCAGCTCCAGTTTGTTGGAGAGCTGGCTCCACGCCAGTTCATTACTAAAGCGGCTACTATTTCTCCCTGCTCTTGCGAGTCTGTTTGCATCCATTAGTGTAAAATATAGCTGAAATAAACCTGAAATAGAAATACATGTTGAAAAATATCACAGATGAAAACGATTGGAATTGTAAAATTAGTTTTCACGCTGATTGAGGCATATAACCCCTGTCTTCATGTGTGTGTGTGTGTGTGTGTGTGTGTGTGTGTGTGTGTGTGTTCACTCATGTGGAATCAGGTTTCGGCTTTTCTTAATCGGCTGTGTGGTTTGATGATAGGCAGTTTGGTTTCTCTGTGTTTTTCCCTGCGGTCTGTGTTTTCACCAACTGCTTGGCTGGTATAGGACCACAGTGGCCACAAGCCAGAGAGGTGCAGATGTTTCCCTGTCTGTGCTAAACATCTGTCTGGAGCAGGGGCGTCAAACATAGGGAGAGGGGCCCAGATGTGGACCGCCAAAGGGTCACATTTGTCCCACTGCATGGCTTTGCAAACTGTGCAGCCAAGTCATACCTGCTACTTGTCTGGTGTGGTGGGGCCAGCCTTACTGCACAGGAGCAAAAATGCAAAGGACAATGTGAAAAGTATTTCTAGAAGTTGCTTGAATGATAAAAACATAAAAATAATATTGTTGTTCAGTTACACGAATTCTACATATGAAGACGTGTAGAAGACATGTGCAGACACAAGGAATGTGGAAAACTACAGCCGCAGAGTTGAAATTGCACTTTATTTAAGATATTTTGGAATCTTTATGGTCTGTTTTTTCTTCAGTTAAATCATGAAATGATAAAATAATTTAGGAACAAATAATACATTACTCTGGGATGAGACCGCAGATCCGAGCAGAGGAAATGAGCTTCCTCCGAGAGGGTTTTTGGGCTCTCTGTTTCCCTCAGCAATGATCCTATCTCTGGTTTCAGTGCTGAGTGGCTCAGAATTGAACCGCCGTGCCTCCACATCGAAATGAGCCACTTGTGGTATTTGACTAGAATGCCTCCTGGACAACTCCTAGGTGAGGTGTTTCAGGCATGTCCAGCAGGGACGGAGGCCGGAGGTACACCCAGGATGCGCTGGGGAGATTATGTGTCTCGGCTGAGTAGAGCTGGAGGAGGTGGTCAGGGACAAGGAGGTGGAAGGATGACACTAAAGAGGGGTAATGGTTTCACCCTTTTTAGCTATGGCCCGTTCAAATGTGGTCTGTCCAGAATACATGGCCATGAACTAAAAGGCGACACCCAGGTCTGCTTTCTTCCTTATTGATGTTTTAAAAAACTAGTTCAGCATTTTGGTAAATGTCTCCTTCCCTCTTGATACCATCTTTTCTTACTTTACAATGGAGTCATGCTACTTGTTTTCAGTCTAAGATAAGCTGACAATCACCTGGCTACAACTTAATATAACAAACAGTTGCGTCTGTCATGAGTGGCTTTTAAAGCGCCGACTGTGTCGCACCTGCAGATCCACAAGGGAGCACAGGGTGTCCTCTGGTGAATTGAGAACAGCTTCTCTTTTTTCTTTTTCAATTTCACTGCTATTCAGATTTAATATTCTTTTTAGCAAGCTGGCCAGCACAAAGGCAGACAGAATTTAAGGCAATATTTGGCGATCACACTTTTTCCTGCTGTTGCCACCCACTCAACGTGATTTCTGAATCAAATCTAAGAGCCAGCGATTATTACTTTTCAAATCGATGTTGAATGTCGGACCAACGCTCGTTGCTATTTGCAGCTGAATTGGGGGTTTTACTCTCCAGAGAAATGTTTGTGAGAGCTCCAAAATTTAAAAAAAGTGTCCGAAATAAGCTTTCCACACATCCCCTCCCCCTCTCTGGTACAGTGGGGATCTGCTCTTTTTCTCCCAAACTTTTCATTCCCCATCTCTTCCTGGATGTCACTTTCTTCTGCCTCGTGCTCTCTCCTCAGCCCATCTCACCCTGCGTCCTCTCTTTCTTCAAGTGGCGTCTCCCGGCTTTCTCTGCGGGTATCTTCCCCCTCGTACAGCTCTACTGCTGTACGAGCCTTCAAACTGGCAAACAGTCATGCGGCTCTCCTATCACAATATAATGAGATTGCAAGCGCCCAAATTGAAAGAAGCCATTTTCTACAGCTGTCAACTTATTATCGAGGAGGGACCGACTTATTCTGGCGCCTCTAAAGGCAGCAGGAGAGAGAGGGATGGAGGTGATGGAGAGATCGAAGGGAGCAGGTTTTGAAAAGTGGATGGGGGAGGAATGTGGAATGAGGAATATTTTTTTTTTTTCCGCTCTATCCCGCTCTCTCTGGTATTTCAGTTTGGTCACTAGCACAGCCTTGAAGTCCCGCTCTTTTATTCACCATGTTCCTGTTAATATTTTAAACAGCACCGTTGTAAGGCTTTCTAGG
This sequence comes from Oreochromis niloticus, assembly GCF_001858045.2. NCBI lineage: Eukaryota > Metazoa > Chordata > Actinopteri > Cichliformes > Cichlidae > Oreochromis > Oreochromis niloticus. The sequence continues at coordinate 8,700,247 of NC_031979.2, forward strand.
CCTGTGAACGTATGCGCCCGTTTGAGCGCCTCTCATCAAGTGTGAGTGTTTATTCTCCGTCCTCATGACTATTTATACGAACAGCAGGTTATTTGTCTCTGAGGGAATGGATTTCTCTATTTTGGCCAAGCTTCTCCTGGCCTATTTAAAATTCAGGCATTTAGGTATTGCTTTTATCCGAAGCACCTCCTAATGGGTGAGCGGTGTCTGAGTGGCTCTGTGGATCTAACCTGTTATTTTCTGGACAGGCCTCTAGTGCAATTCGTTTTTTTTCTTTTGCAGTTGTTTATTGTAAACTGCAGGGAGGAGCATGGGCACAGCTCTAAAAGAAAAAAGTGAAATAAGGTGAGGAAAAGTTCTGCTGACGCACCTTTTACACGGCCGTGAAATACTTTGATGGTCAGATATGCATGACCGCCTGAAGGGACGGAGCTGAAAGGAGCGTATTCTCCTCAGCAGAAGGGGAGCAGCAGCTCCTTTCCAAAGACATGCAAACAGACATGAGCGCAGCATTGACGCCCCAGTCGCATCCTTTAAATGTCATACGTTGGCCCGAATGGTTGCAGAGCTGGTTTAGGAGGTTTTGAAGATTCAGTGCACAAGCTGTCAGTCCTCACAAGCATCTGCTGGGTCTGATGGCAGTGCTGAGTTTGTTCTTATTTCCAAACAGGACAGCTGATTCTACTTGACATTGTCACAAGAGGGTTTTCCCTCGTCTTTCAGACCTAATTCTGCTTTCATTCTGCGTTGATTGGGGTAATATGCTCTGTTTGTGCGTCCATATTGAGCTGTAGCGTAGTGTGACGTTAATCCAGCTTTTTATTAATGAGCCAGGCTGGTGAGGTTTTTATTCCTATGAGCTGGTTTACTTTTTGTCTGCCAGTTAGTTAGTTATTATATTAGTGAGTTAGTTATTCAGAATGAGCACAAATTTGACTTGTGGGTTCTTTGAGAAGATCGCCTGAAAGATGTCACAAAAAAACAAGATTACAGAAAAGTAAAAAAGTCCCCCAGTAATCAGACAAACTGACCTGATATCCCCATGTTGGTGTTGTTCCTGGATCATCACAATTGTTGTGGGTCTACCTTCAACATTGCAAGTGCCCAGTCACATTGTTGTGTTGTCACGGTTTTGTGATGTGAAAATACTAACAAATCAAACCCTAACCTTAGCCCCTGTAACCCTACCCAAAATCACAGTGTGGTAAACCCTAGCCCTGATCATGGCATGTTTAATCCTAACCACAGACTCTGTAACCCTAACAAAGTTCATGGGGTGGTTAACCCTAACCCTGTAATTCTAACCATGATCACATGTGGTTAACATTAACCCATAATCTTTATTATTACTGATATATAATCATTTGTGTTTTTTACATCCTTATAACAAATTGAATCCATGTAGTATGAATAACTGACATATGACAAATAACAAAAAGAATTTTTAAAATTCTGTGCAGCTGCTTACATGGAACATTGTTTTTTTCTGTTTTTGTCCTTTTCTATTAATAAATTCTTGTTATACCACATGTTTGTAGTATTGTTGTTTAGTGGAGGGCCAGAAACAAGCCAACCAGAAGAAGTTGGAAATGGTTAGAGATATACTGTGTGTACATGAGGTTGTTTTTGTGCTAAAGGACTAGAAACCCAGGTGGGTTGTGATTAGAACCATACACCTTAGTTTTATTTGAAGATAAACCAAACAAAAACTCTTAATTCCCTGTCCATAGTCTTGTAACCCTAACCACATCCTAACCCTGAACCTTGACTTAGATTTTTGCGGCAAATCTACGTCCTAACTGAAATTTTAACTAGAAATTCCTCTTATCCCTACACGTCTATCCATGCCACAACCTTCCATGCAGTTAAAGTTGTGGTATGCCTACGTGACCCTGGACCAAGATCAATTATGATGATCCAGGAACAACACCAATGCAGGGATATCAGACACCCTAGTGACCACAGTATGTTCTGTGTGATGACAGGGGGAAGTAATGAGACATACTCCTTTATTAAAGCATTGATTTTGACATAAACAGGAGGTAAGTATAGGTGATGCTAATGCCATTAGCTAATGCTTCTGCTCTATTTAGGTCCCAGCCTCAAATAATGTGGCTGCTGTGATAAATGTCAACAAAGTCCAAATATAGGGCAGGCTGAGCCGGATGGATGATTATCAAAATATCAAACTTTAACACAATTTTCCACATCTAAAACATAGTCGACATAATATTTTTCATGGCCATCATTGTTCCCTGAGCTTCACCTTGTGTTTACTGTTATAACCAGTCATGAAAGGGGTTCTTTAACCTCTTAAAAGTAAGGAAAAAAAAGAGGATAAAAGTAGACCTTTCATGCCACGCCGCAATATTTCCATAAACGTTTGTGCGAGTTCTTCTGAAGGACATTGTTTAATTTAGTGAATTGTTGAAAGGTACGTGTTGCCTGTTTAAAGTGAAGCTTCATCAGCTTTACACACCAAAGTCTGTTGACAGGTGTTTGCGGATTATGTGTGTGTGTCGTTTAAAGTCTTATGCGCCTCCAAAGGGACTCAAGTGATGTCCTTTGAGTCAGCATCAGGTGGGGCTGCAGACTAAAAGAAACCTGAAAGTGAAAAAAAAACGTTGTGGGTGTTGAAATGAACTTACTATTCCTCATGGTCTGCTCCTCTTCTCCACTTCAGGCTAGACGCTCAAGGCTGCATTAGCCATTACTAGCATAACAATGTCTGAAGTGAGCTGCCGAAGGTCAAATTGCATTGTGGAAAATGTGGGTGCCAGGTTGTGACAAGACAGAATTACATGTGGAATTAAAAAAAGAGTATTTCTGGCTCTTGTCCAGGCATTCTGATGATTTTCTCTTTTTAAAAAGCCTTTATGCGTCTGGCAGTGGCTGAATCGGTGGAGGAAAACTGCATTGTGGAGAAACAACCGAATAACACACAAATCTACATCTAATCGTTTCAGTTAATCGGCCACGCCCCTTCAGTGGTTGCACAGAAACAACAAAAAAGAAAAAGTCAACAAATCGCTACCAGCCACTACCCTGCACTGTCTTTGTGAGCTCGCTGTTGGCCCTCGACGTGTGCATGCGTGTGCGCGCACTCGCGCAGTTTTGTGTGTCGTGTATCTATCGTCTGTATAGTAGAGTGACCTTGATGTCTGTGCTCAGCAGGAAGACGCTAGAGAGGAGTGATTAACAGGAGAGAGACAAAAAGAGAAGAGAGAGAAGTGCAAAGAAAGATGAAAATATAAAACACAAAGGGAGGAGGAAAAAAAGAACAGCAGGAGAACAGGGGGAGTGGGAAAGTTAAACACGCAAGTAAAAAAAAGAAAGAAAAGAAAAACAGTCTTGGAAACAAGTGAGAGAGAGAGAGAGAGAGAGTGAGCGAGTGAGGGAAATGAGTTGTGAAAGAAAGAGAAGCCAAATGAACGGGGGGGCAAAATAGGGTGGGGTGGAGGAGTGACTCACCGCACATCTACTCACTTTTTTCTCCTTCTTCTTCTTCTTCTTCTTCTTCTCCCTGCAGGCAATCTGGAGGCGCAGTCATCAAGAACAGGTACGAAGGGGTGTGGGAGAGGGGTGGGGTGGTGAGGTTGAGTGGAGGGAGGGACAAAGGGAAGAATATCCCACTGCATGTTAATCAAACTCACACTTGTACAGGTGGGAAAATACTGTGCATACATTGTTCTTGCAGTGAGAATAAAGTGTTATATACTCTCTTACTGTACAGCATGTGGGTGTGTGTGTGTGTGTGTGTGTGTGTGTGTGTGTGTGTGTGTCTGGGTGTGTGGTGTTAACAGTGAGTGGTCGCCAGCTCGTCTGCTGTGACCCAGGTTAATAGGACTGTGCATCTCCACTGCTCACCTACACACACACACACACGCACACACACACACACACACACACACACACACACACACACACACACACACAGACAGACAGACAAAGACTGTAGCTGTCCATGACTGGTCACCCACTGCCCCTTTTGATGGTTTAGGTGTGTGCAAGCTTCACGTTGCTCCTTGTTCTACTTAAAGCCTTCCTCTTTCGACTCACACGCCTGGGGTTTTGACTTTTCTGCTAATACTGGACCTCCTCTTGTCCTTCACCTTTAACCCCTCCCTATATCCTCCCTCTTTGTCCTTCCCCTTTGCTCTGACTCAGTCTTGGAGAGGAGTTTTATAAGGAGGCCATCGAACACTGTCGCAGCTACAATGCCCGTCTGTGTGCAGAGCGCTCCATGCGGCTCCCTTTCCTGGACTCCCAGACCGGGGTGGCCCAGAGCAACTGCTACATCTGGATGGAGAAGAACCACCGTGGACCAGGTTTGTGTATGTGTGTGTGTGTGTGTGTTTTTTAGTGTTTTTCCCACCAGAGTGTTATTCCTCTTCTTCTCCTATGTTGGTGTGTGTATGCCAGCTGTTGTGCTACACAAACTGTTCTCTCCAGTCGCTCATCACGCTTCTTCCTTCCTTCCATCCTCTGCTCTGCTTGTTTCTGTCTTTCCTTTTCATGCCTCCTACCTCTCACACCTCAACTTTTTTCCCCCCAAAGGGTGTTTCCTCATTGCTTTTTCCTTCTCTGTAACATCAGTGTATTTTGGCACTGAATCAGACACCCCTGTAGGCGATGTTACGCCGCTGGCACCAGCTATTCCAGAGACAACACACTTATGTGCGTGTAGTTTTGTGCAATGCCTGATGCATTAACCATTTTGGTTTGTACAATTTATTTATTTATTTGTTGCTTTCTATGTGAGTCACTTTTAGATAAAACTTTATTTTCAGTGTAACCCAAAGTAGAATTGAACTCACTTATTGAATTTTTAAAAGAATTTTGAATTTTGTGTTTGTAGATTTAAAGTTGTTTTTCTTTAATTTCACTGCTTTTTGTTATTGGCCAAATAACTTTGAACAAAAATGCCACATTTCTAAAACCACCAAACAAAACTTCATTGTTCGTTGCATATTTTACACACGCACATTAACCCAACACAGCACCATCATACTTTTCTTTCGCGCCGTTTGGTCACACTGAGATCCAATTACTACTATTACAGCATGCAATGGTGCACAGAGGACAATATGATTTTTCTGTAGTGTCACATGCACATTGACATTTGTGGCCATCAGGGCTGTAGAGTGGTGAATGACAGTTAAATAAGTTACATTTTTGTAGTTTGGTGGTAGTTCAAGTAGTTAAAGAGGACATGAAACACCACTGAGCCCTCCTCTCAAAAACTGACATATATGTAACTCTGTTAAGCTGGATTTAAGAAATAAGTGCTTAAAGTTAAAGTTTAAAAAAAAAATGTTTAGCACCATCTTCTGACATCACGTGGTTGGTTGGTTGGTTGTGGTTAAGAGCCTTACATTAGAGCAGTGTTTCCCAACATTTTGGAGCCACGGCACATATTTCACATTAGAAAATGTCACAAAAAACATATTGACAAAAAACATACACCAGTTATAGCAGAATTGGCTCACTTTGTTCCCAATATACCATTTTTGCTTTCTTCTGACCACTACTCATGCTAGGGCCTTCATCTGGGTCGGAATTTTCTCCAGGACCCAGGTCAGATTGACACCTTTTGCTTTTCAGATATTTATCTATTGCTGTTACACCCTGCACTGTTGCATGACAATGTAATTTCTTCTTCGTCTTCTGTTTAATTGGCAGTTGGCAACCCATTTAATTGGAGCAAGAAGTTGTAGTGCCCTCTAGTGGAAGAGAATGTAATTGTTTTGCCTGTTACTCACGCTCGTCACTTAGAGTACCAATCAGGTGAAACCGGATATCCTTCCACGGGACACCTGATCATTTCTCATAGCACACCTATGCGCACAGTGGTTGGAAAACACTGAGCTAGCTAACGTAAGCTAATATAAGTCTATTATCATCAACCAACCACATGACGTCACATTCCGTACGGACAGAAGATGGCGCTAAACATGTTTTAAAAACTTTAAGCACTTATTTCTTAAATCCAGCTTCACAGACAGTTACATCTGTGTCAGTTTTTGAGAGCAGGGCTCCATGATGTAAATTAGTGTTTCATGTCATCTTTAAAAACACAAAAAACAGTCAAAAGTAATCTAACTACTGAAACTACAACTTGGGTCATAAAAGAAAACAGGAGATTTTTTTATTTTCAGTTTTAATTTGACCATTTGACCATTGCAAGTTTCCACTCTAAGTACATCTCTTTCACTAGTTATGGCCTCTCCTGATTTTGTCCGCTCTGAAGACATGCCCAGGGTAGTCAGCTGAGGGTCTTTTGTTGTATCATTTTTTTTAATATCACGTGTACATTTGTTGTGTTTTATAAGCACCCATTCACACCCAGTCACAGAAGCACTTTTTTTTAAATGTTTTTTTTGCCTAAGTGCTTTCTGTCTCACATTCACACACATTCAAACTCCAGTGAATGCATCAGAGAGCAACCTGGGTTCAGTATCTATCTGTATACTATACTACAGCCACGGATTGAACCATTAACCTTTGGATTACTAGTTGACCTACTCTACCTCCTGAGATGAGCTGCTCTTGCCCACTTCAAAACAGCTTCAATTCAGAGCAGTTTCCCAACAACACCAACTTTCGGATGAATTACCATGAGATCAGTTTGACACATAAATGCAGGGGTACATTCACAGGGGTCACTGGTGGTCACAAGATGGTAACAGTAGGTAACACCAATGGCCAGTGGTCCCTCTAGAGTTTCCTCAACAAGGCCATTTGGGCTAAAGGCTCACAACACCCAGCAATGATAGTACCAGTGATGGGATGTACTGAAGTACAGTTATGTTATTTATTTATATGTTCTACTGTTTTCTTCTTCTACTTCACTATAATCTGGATGACTGAAATATTTGCAAGTTGCAACTCGTACAATTTATTTTAGTTCTTATTTTGCCGAGTATAAAAATAAATCTTCCAATAAATGTATTATAGATAAAGTGACACAGCAGTATATAAGTAATTAGCTGTAATATAAATATTATATACACTTGAAACAGTAATAATCACATGTTGCTGAAAAGAAATCTGCAGAATACTTCATAATTAATACTTTAAGTAAAACTTTTGCACTGTTATTTAAGGATGAAGACTTTTACTTAAAGGGTGTAATGCCTTTCACTACTATTTAAAGCAGAAGAATAAGAATAAATGTTTAGTTGTTATGTAATGCTACCTTTTCTGTAACACCATCTGTGTCGGGCGCTGCTCTGCACACGAACTCTCGAGATAAACTAAAATAACCAACCTGAATAAATAACTGGGAAATGTTGTAAAATATAAAATGTGTTAGCGTTTAGCACCGCTGTGTCTAGAGTCGCTCACAGTCTCTGGATGTGGGCTGTCTAGTTAATGATGTAAAACACCAAAATTAGTTACTTGGTAATTTATTCCAGCACATCAGACTTTGACATGCCAGAATTATGATTATTTAATAACCTACTTTCGTTCATGTACTAATTAATGTATCAATCACGCCAGTATGTGTGTTCCTCTGTATTTCAGGTCACGCTCCGGGCCAGTTGTACACATACCCCGCTCGCTGCTGGCGCAAGAAGAGACGGCTAAACATCTTGGAGGACCCGCGGCTTGTACCGATCGAGTTCAAGATAGGTGAGTAGGAAATGGGATGAACAGAACTCTTGAAAGAAACTGCAGAATATCTCAACTATGTTAGGTGTGGTAGACATTGCTTATAAATTCAGAGCCACACAGAATATCTCTTTTCTTTGAAAACTTTTTGGATGTTATTGTATAACTAACTTCAGTGGAGTGATCATATTTGTAGAAAACTTTAACCTCATATTTAAATAACTTGGATATTTTCTCATTTTACCAACATTTTACAGCAATCGGGTAATGCTTTGAGAAAATTCAAAAACAGCAATTTTCCACAAGTGTTATACAATCATGTGATGCTAAAATGGTCATGATCATTTCAGCCTCTGTGCAGTAGAGATGCTAAAAGTCACTGCAGTTTCATGAACAAGCCAAATTTCGTGTCCTCGGGGCTCTGTCAGCTCGACTGTGCACGCCAGCGTGAAGTCGAGCTCTCTGCTGCTTTCTGATTGTAATCGTCTCGTTCCGCAGACTACGAGGCATCTTTAAAGAAGGAGGGGGGGATCCCAGACGGTCCCGTGCTGGAGTCGCTGCTCGCTGGGGAAACCCTGGACAAGAAGGTAGAAACCAAGGAAGAAGAGCCCATGAGCGAGTGTCAGGTGAGACGCTGCTTCCTCTTTCCTCTGTCGTTTCTCTCTCTGTAGTTCTTTGTTGCTCTCCACGTCTTGTTGTTTTCTTCTCATGTCAGGCTGTCTGTCTTTTTTTATCCATCTGTGTTTGCGTTTCTTTGTCTGTCTATGCCTTTTTGTGTGTGTGTGTGTCTCTCTCTCTCTCTCGGAGTGTGCGTGTTGGCGGTAGCATGGGCTCCTGCGGCTCCTGACAGCGTGTGCGAGTTTCCCATCACTGCACTTGCGGCTTGTTGTTTTACGGGGATCCTGCTCAGTTGTTTCACAGACCAACTTTAAAAATAGTTTTCTTTTTTTCTTCTTTACATTAAAAGTAAACATAACTTATGTGCAAAAACTTAATGCCCATCTGTCTGGAGTATTTCACCAGCTCGAGGCTGCCGCTGTTGAACTCTCACGGACAGCAAATCAATCAGCAGTTGAGTGAATAGCGCTCACAGTGGCCCTTTGAGAGCTGGAGTCGTGTTTAGGGCCTCTAATCCGGGGCTTCCCCCAACTCCGGCTCTTCAGCAGGCAGGCGTTATACCGTGTGTCCCATCAAACACTCAGCTGTCAGCTTTTCACAATTTTCTTACTACAATATTTGAGCTCAGTGTCTGAGATATTCCACACACCGTTACATGAATATATTTGAACAAAGCTGGTGTCTTTGTTAAAATAGATGTTTAGTCCTACTAAACCTCTTGCTAATAGAACGCTAAAAGCCTCTCATCCAAGAGGGGCACTCCACTGATTTTACGCATAGTCTTCAGCTTATTCATCACAACGAACTCTGCACAGCCTGTGAAGTTTCTAATGACTAGGCTGTAATGCATACTCAAGTGAAGCTTTTTTGGGGGAAAAGGGAGATTTAGGACACAAAGGAGTTCAGTAAAACAAGCTATCAAGTTTTAATATAGGAAGTGGAAGTATGCTTTTGTAGGCTGACCCAAAAGGAAGGGTATGTCTGACAATTCTGCCTGCCTTTGCTCATTCTGTTATGCCCCCCTAAACCCACGATTTGCCCAGTTTTATTCTATTTTCATGATCTACCTGTTTAATTGAGAAAATTGTGATTCAAATGTTGTCAGATTTTATTGCAACGAAACGGTGAAAGTATTGGTTATGTTCAGTGTTAATAGTGCTTTCATGCTGGGATCATCCAAACAAGTTAAAATCAGCAGGAAAGTGCGCAATTTAATTTAAACATACGGGCTCATGCAGGGTAAAAGGAAAAATAAATGACTTAAGTGATAAAAGGAAAGGAAAGGAAACTAACCTGTCCATCTCTCCCTTTCTGTTTCTATATCTCACCAATAGAAGCTGCTTGTTGGGGATTTCCCTCATGAGCTGGAGGCGGACGACATGGATGAAGATGTTCCGAAGCGCAAGAACCGTACCAAAGCACGAGTAAGGAAACAGTTACATTCTGTCTTTTTCACAGAAATTACTTACTTGTTAATGTGGAAGAGCAGAATCAGGAAAAAACAAATGACCTAGTCTGAGCTCAGAGTTATCAGCTCTGAATCTGTGTCCTGTCTGTAAGACATAAAGGCACGCAGCGTTGGAGACGTGACAGTGATTACTGGAAACTTCACATAAGTGTAAAATATAAGTTAGAAATCTTTTCGTGCTTTCTCTGTGTACCAGACTTTGAAGTGAAGTGTCATTACACAAAACTAGAAGTTATTGCAAATAAATGCAAACAGATACAGTGATTAAAATCATGCTGGGAAGGCCTCTTTTATAACATCTTTGATTAGATCAGACAGGTCTTTTTTTCCCCACACTCTTTTTGGGCATCCTATGGGAAGATAATCAAGTGTTAGCAATGCATTCTGAAAGTCACCACACACAAACTCTCCCTCTCACACACACAGACACACACTCTCACACAAACACACACACACACACACACACACACACACACACACACACACACACACACACACACATACACACACACACACACACACGCTTACACATACACCAGGGTTGCTAATTGGAACTGTTGCTCCCCTGCTAGGTGTCATCAGCCCCCTCCTGTTGGAAGTGGAGCTTTACACTGAGAGCAGATGATTAGAATGCAAACGTGTGTGTGTGTGTGTGTGTGTGTGTGTACTGTGAAACACCCAAGTGAGGAGTGTGCTGCTATGCTTCCTTTATTGTGTTTGAGTGTACAAAACTTAGTACATAATAAGTGTGGAAGTTCAAACTTTTATGATTATATTACATGTATTTTTACAAGTGTGTGTGTGTGTGTGTGTGTGTGTGTGTGTGTGTGTGTGTGTGTGTGTTCTCTGCAGGCCTATGGTGTTGGGGGCATGAGAAAGAGACAAGAGCCGCCTGCCATTGAAGACAGAGACAAGCCTTATGTCTGTGACAGTGAGCGTCACATTTTCTATGGATTCATTTAAGTTTCTCCTTTCTCGTTTCTTCTTGCAAACGTAGATAAATCTAATATTATACACTGCGTGTGTGTTCCAGTCTGCGGGAAGCGCTATAAGAACCGCCCAGGGCTGAGTTACCACTACACTCACACACACCTGGCAGATGAGGAGGGTGAAGAAGACTCAGAGCGACACACGCTACCCTTCCAACGCAAGAACAACCACAAGCGTGAGTCTGCACTTATGTGTCTGTCCATTTGCAGGTTGTTGAGTTTTCAAAATATTTGTATTCAGAACAGACTAAGTATAAAACATTTTCAGGGTCATACCAACCATCCTTCATAATCACAGCTGATTGCCTTGAAGTTACCCCAGTGGCATTAGGGATGGGTACAGTGCTGACAAAGCCAAGTCCAGTGTACAATTGTGTGCATTTTATAATAAGATTTAAGCTGATTTTTCAGCTCTCTCTTATTCACATTTCAGAACCTTTTTCAACCCCAGTCAAACAATGTGAGCTTCCTTAGTAGAAGAGAAAGGGGTTAAACATGCATTATAGGACACACTACACCCTGCAGTGGGACTGAAAGTTTGCACTAGTTTGAGTCTGATGGACGCAGATTGTCACACTTTTGTTTTCTGTTAACTCCAAGTCTACAGAACGTGGCACATGACACTTCAAAATTAGCATGACTGCCCTGAGGCAAAGTTAGCCCTAGGCTAATTTTGCTCTTTTTCTTTTCTTGCAATGTTTAACCTTTCAGTGATTTGGCTGCTGTAGCCCTGAGCTAATGTCACTGTCAGACCGCATTCAAACTTCTACTATTACCACTGTATCAGTACTGTATAGAAACTTTTCAGAAGTGACAAGATAGCGATTTCTGAATGTACAAATGCATCATTATAATGTAGTATACTTGCTATTCATAGGGCGGGATGAGGGAACACCAAAACAAGCACATGATTATCAGTCATGCCAGTCGCAATGATGAATGTATATTTGAAATAAAGCACAACCACAGTGTTTAATATAAGCCAAACAACAGATGCATTTTTGTATATGTTGATTGTGTGCCTGTGATTTGTGCCTGCTCTGCTACATGCTTTCAGAGCGTGCACACACAGACCAGTCGCTGTGAGGTTCCCGCCACGAATCTGGGTTTGACAAACTTTAGCAGGAGCTGAAGTTGCTGCTTTTAGATGTTTTATTTACACCTGCAGCTTTGTATGGTTTCCTGCAGCAGCAGGATCAATATGTGCACCTCAGACAATGTTCATTTTTCACATGGGACACAGCAGGAACTTAATTATTAATTATTTCCAACACATAGAAAGGATGGGTCATGACGTGTGAACTGTTGATCTCTTCGGTAAAGTTCAAAATATTGTTCTTAAATTCTCAATCACTACTTGCAGTAGTGATTTTTTGAATAACTGTGAGCCTGGGTGTTTACCGTGACTAATATTAGCACAAAAAGTGAGGACATTTGTTTTTGGTCAATCCTTTTGTTGTTGTAACAATGCTTGTCTAATCGATGCAATAAATCTCATACTGTTGGAAAGCCCGTGTATTTCCCCTTACATGGTGCCGGATTTGAAAATTAATTTGCGGGTTGAGCAGCAGAGTTGCCAACTTGCCAAGTCTTCTCTGTCAACGTCAAACAGCTTCTGCTATTCACTAGCTGGGACCACATCCTCATTTTAGGTTTGACAGCATTTCTAGTAGTTAACGGCAGATGGCTTGAACATGAATTGAGGCTGTGGGTAGAGGAAGGCCTCAGTGGCGGTGGCTCCCAGGCTGGGCAGATCCCCATGTACTAATGAGAAGTGAATGAACTGAAAAAGGGGAGGGAGGGTGGGGCACAAAAACGAGAACAGACAGCTTGTAGAGCCGGTGGAGTAATATATAGAGAACCGGAAGGGTATGGAGGTGTGGTCCCAATCCTGATATTCAGATAAGTTATCTCCTATTGACTCTTGTTTTGAGCTCCTGGTACCCAAGATGCTGACAATTAGGAGCCTGATTGCTGCCTGATTAGCATTAGTGGTCAGCTGGTGTCTGCTCCAAGCATGCCAAGTTTGACTGATCTGGATAGGGCCTGTGGCATAGAGCAACTGTAAGATGATGCTCTGCAAAACCAAGATGCAGCATTATTTGGAGCGAGCACTAGTTCCATATAACAGTTGATATCGGATATAGGCTGTAGAGTCGGTGTCCCAAAAAGACTGCGTTTCCTCATCCTGTCCACATTTAGGAACCACAGTCTTCTACAGATTTACAGTCAAGGTGTGGAGGACGATATGGCCGACAGCTCTATACCCAGACAATCCAGAACAGACTGAACATAGCCACAGAGAAAATCTGGCAAGTTTTTCATTAGAGCAACTCACATACTCAACTCTGCTGCTCAACCCACAAATTGTCCTCACAAACATGGCACTATTTAAGTGGAAATAATCAGACTTTTCAACAGTGTAAGATTTTTTGGGAAAAATGGGACCAGATGGTAATAATGACAGCACATTTAACACATTTACTGTGAGATTAAGACAAATTAGATATGTTATCACGTAGAAACTGTTTTGTGTATTTCTGACAACATTAAAAAAAGAACTTTACACTTGTGATAGACTTACACCATGCCATCTCTCCTTATGATTTCAAGAGTTAAAGTAGCAATTCATCTAATTAAATTCACCAACTAAAAATGAGTACTTAGTCAAAAAAGGTCTAATTCATGCACACTGCATGAATTAGATGTAAGGGGCACTGGGAGATCTGACCAGGGCACTGAAAGTTAGAGAAATGAAATTACCCAGACTGTAAAGGTTCTTCTACCCAATCATCATCTATCTTACTTAATCGTATACTTCAGCATTTGCTGTGAATGCATATCAGTTGTTAATGAGCTTTTAACTGGCGCTGATCAACTTTAAAGAAGTGCTAGTTTACAAGTCACACTACAGTAAGGGGCATTTCCATCACACTCTTTAGACATCAACTTCTAGTGTATGTACATTTTAGTTTACAGGATGCAATATGGCTGCAGCTATCAAGGGCCTAATGAGAATCTCTTAATGCAGTGGTCCATAATATCATGAGGTAGTAATGATGATAGCGCTCGCTAATGCCTTCAGCTCTTCTTGAAGAGAATGTCGACAGCTATGCTGGGTTACAGATGAAATTTTTTTTCAGACTGACTAAAGTATCTAAACCATTAACTAGCGTTTTGTGACATTCATTAGCTCCAAAATATGAACTCTAGTGTATATAGTGATTTTTCTCTAATCTCACAACATTCATATTTGTAGTTCTGACTGAACAAAAAGGAATTAATAACAACAAAAACAAAATGAAAAAATATGGGTAGCTGCACTGGCATCTTCCAAATTATTCTTTTTAACATTAATATTCAAAGTTTTGCAATGGGTATATGCATTCCCATTCTCTGTTTGTATGGTGTGTGTATAGTAACACAAATGTTTAAGGTGGTGCGCTTAACAAACATTACACCTGCATTAGCATGGTCATTGTGAGCGCATTTCCATGATGATGTTACAATTAAGCTTAAAGCACAAGTGTGTCCAAGTGCTGTTAAAATGTCAGAGTTTAAGAAAGGAAATATAAAGTGACTAAACCCGAGTAAACACAACACAGTTAAAAGAACTTAAAATGCAAATATTTAATTCAATTCAGGTTAATTCAGTTTTATTTGCATAGGACCAATTCACAACAACAGTTGTTTTACATTTTAAGGTAAAGACCCTACAATAATACAAAAAACCCCCTAAAAATCAGAGAACACCCTATGAGCAAGCACTTGGCAACAGTGGGAAGGAAAAACTCCCCTTTTAACAGGAGGAAACATCCAGCAGAACTGAGCTCAGAGAGGAGCATTTGTCTGCCATGACCAGTTGGGGCTTGAATATGGAAGATATGTAGTCCTGCTTGTGTGTGGCAGTTAATAACCGTGCTGCAGCGTTTTGGACTAACTGGAGTCGGCTAAGCACTGACAAATTGACACCTGAATAATGATTATTATAATAGTGAAGCTGGATCGCTTTTTTAATGTTTCCGAATCAGAGAAATTGTTTCACTTTTGCTAGTATCAGAGATGGAAGAATCTAGTTTTAATGACTGTGTTAATGTATTTGTCACAAGTTAGATTATTGCAAATGGTTTTTAGAATTTCTTATAGGGACAATATTGTAAAGGTCAAAACACAATGACTTCTGTTTCCTGTTCATTTAAGTTAAGAAAATTTAAAGCTATCCTTCAAACAATCCAGTAAGGTCTTCAGAAGAATCGGGAATTTACGTTTTGGTAGCATATAAATCCGTGAGTCATCTGCATAGCAATGACATGATTCACCGTGTTTTTAAAAAGCTGAGCCCAAGGGGAGAGTATAAAAACAGACTGGGCCAAGAATGGACCCCTGGGGGACCCCATATGAGCACAGGGTTATTGAGGAAGATGTAACCCCCAGTCTAACTGTAAAACTTTTGTTGGTTAAATAACATTTAAACCATTTTCAGCACAATTCTTTTGATTCTGAAGAAGCCGAGAAATAAGAATACTATGAAATACAATATTAAAATCAGGGCTAAGGTTTTAAAAAATTACATGAATGAATACTAAAATGACAGAATCCTCTAGGTCAGTAATTTTTATCGTTAAGAGGTTTTTTAACACTTTTAAAAGCACAGTTTCAGTGCTGTGGTGTGCTTGAAATCCAGACTATTAGTCCTGTTACAAACTGAAGCAAAGCTGTAAAGTATGTAAGGTGTTATACAGTTTATTTTAGCTCATGCTGAAGCGTCCAGATCACAATTCTCAGAATTATATTCATATTGGATTAATTAGACACCTTGTGAGTTAAGATGCAATGCAAATGCTTCCTTCCAGTGCAGGGACCAGTGAGTCCAGCAAGGCACAAATTAAACAAGCTGATTATTCGACTTTAATGAAGAAAGATTTTTTTATGCCTCAATTTTTATGCCTAAGCCATACTTTAACCGCTGTTCACTCAGCCAGACTGATTTTTTAAATGAATAGCTGCATACCTGGTTTGGCAAATGCAGTAAACTGTAGTTTAGAAACACTTGATGTAAAAAGGCCCATCACATTTGATAACGTCAAAGAAATCATGTTCACTGCCCCTATTTTTCACTCGTTTTTCTTAGAAACCATTTAAACTTGTCCCAGGAATGACACAGGTGTAACAAACATAAATAATGGTAGCTTTCCTGTTGGTTTTCCAGTGAGGCTGCACATACAAAACAGAGCCCTGTTTCCCTAAAGCATTTTAAGGCCCATTGTAAGTCTGCTGACGACAGTCTTAGTAAAAAAGATGCCTTTGGGAAATGGAGCCCAGGCCCAGGCACTACATGAAGCAGTTTATTAGACTGCAGTCAATATATATGTAATTGCTTACAACTGTCTTTAACACATTATTGTGCATCATGAAAAAAGTCACACCTCTGTGGACATTTATTCTCTTTAAAACTCACCTCGGTTTCCTCTCATGCCACATTATTCCCTCTGTTATTTTTACCTATTAAATAAAATGAACTGTGAGACGTAAGTGTGAGAATTATTGAAAACTGGCAGATTTCCTGAAGCTATAAAGGGGCCTTCTGTAAAATCTGGAGGGGCACAGGTTTGTACAGACATTATATGGCACGAGAATGTCCAGAGATCACCTCTGCAGTGTGATTCACT
This sequence comes from Oreochromis niloticus, assembly GCF_001858045.2. NCBI lineage: Eukaryota > Metazoa > Chordata > Actinopteri > Cichliformes > Cichlidae > Oreochromis > Oreochromis niloticus. The sequence continues at coordinate 8,716,605 of NC_031979.2, forward strand.
GAATGGTACTGTAGTATATGCAGAACGCTGCTGTGGGTGTTTGGCATCCCAAGCCTGCACTTAGCACAAGGCTACAAAGGCTCTGCTAAACCTATCATGGGTACGATAAGAGAGCAATAAGTGCCAATGAACAACAAGTAAAGCAAATATTTAGGTTTCTATGAACAGGTTGTGAATCAGGCCTCGACTCTTGATCCTGTCAGCTCCAGCATCAAAATTGCTCGGCTTTTTTTCTTTGGCTATTTGTTCTCATCCCCCGGGCCAGTTTTCTATTGCCGTGTTCGGCGTTCAGTGTTGTCTTCTGTTTGTGTGCTTTGTTTGTTTTTTGAAGACTTCTTTTAAGGACAATAGCATGCATTTATCCTACGGGAGATTGTGTTTTGGTCAGTAATCATGAGTAAATTGGCTACAGTTGTTCACAAAAAAAAGGAAAAAGAAATAGCTGTGGACATTTGAAAGAAGAGCACAGACGAATCATCCTCTTTCTTTGTTCCTCCTGGTCTTAAAACAAGCAATTTGCTCAGAATAGAGCACACAGATAAACACACAAAACACACACATCCACATTATCTGCACTGCAACAATGTCCACAGTGAAACCACGCTGCCTCAATTAATTGGCAGTGTGTGTTTTGTGTTTTTAAACTGGCCGTTTGTCTGACAGAACACAACAGTCCTTTATATATATATACTTTATATATATATATATATATATATATATATATATATATATATATATATATATATATTTCTCTCTATATATATCTTTGAGTGTGTTTGTAAAATGTGTGTGTGTGTGTGTGTGTGTGTGTGGCCAGGCTGCAGTATTAGGTCTCTCCAGTGGAGGAGAGCAAGAGAGACAGCATTTGAATTGTTTAATATCCCCCATCACTCCCTCCCAAGCAGTCAGAAATCACACACATGGTCACGTGAACACACACACACACACACACACACACAGTCAAACACACATGCATGCACGCACATGCACATGCACATGCGGCTTCAGAAAACGCAATCTTCTCTGCTGAAATGAAAAAGAAAGCTTAGCCTTTTGGTTGGTGTGTTTGTATGTGTGAGTGTGTGTGTGAGTGTGTGTGTGTGTGTGTGTGTGTTTGTGTGTGTGTGCGTGTGTGTGTGTATGAGAGAGAGAGACTCCAAATGCACAAGTGCATATGCATTTGCAAGACTCTGTGAGTGTAAATGCATTGATGTGCGTGTTTGTGTGTGTCTATATATGTGCACGTGTGTGTGTGTGTGTGTGTGTGTGTGTGTGTGTGTGTATGGGTGCAACATTTTACATTTACCCAGTCTGCCAAGTGCCATGGAAGAGGCTCCACCACCCTCCACCCTCCATCTTTTGGTATATTGCCACATATGTAATAATATTAATACGGCTTCCCTTGAATGAGAGCAACCCCGCATGCATAATTCATGCTATATTCTGGCTGTCTAGACACTATAGCATGTATGCAGCATCCCCGACACACAAGGGTGAGCCGAAAAACACACAAACTTATTAGAGAAACTATAAAAGTCTGTTTGGGGTTTTTTTGGAGCCTCGCCCCTCTCTGCTCTCTCTCGCTCTCTCTGTTTTTCCATCAGCGTGATAAACGACAGATTATTCCACGAGGAGATGAGCTTTTCCTTCCCTCTTGCTCTCCGAGTCCATCTTTCACCACTTTTCTTTTCCTCATCTTGCTCTGCACCCCCCTCCCGCTTTCCATTCTCTCTCCGTTTGCTTCATCCATCTGCTTTGGCTTTCCTTATAATTAATTTCTTTGTTTGTGTGTACCATCGCTAAAATCAACCACCGTTACTAACCCTCCATGTATTCCTGGATCCTAGCTGATATACTGTTTACTCAAAAATGAGCCGCGCCATTAAAATTCATGACCGCACAACATACTATGTTTCTCTTTCTCCAAACAGGAGAAGAAGTAGAAGAGGCTGGAGGTTAGAGCAGAATATTGAGAGGTGGGGGTCTTTTTTTGGCATTGGTGTGATGGTTGGAGGGCTGGGGGTAGGAGACGGAGACGAGAGGGAGGAGGCTGAGGGGGGAGAAGTAAGGGGGATGTTTACTTTAGAGGTCGGCCCTGCACTATCCACCTGAAAATTGGTTTTGTGGACATCAATAGAGAAAAGCAGGAAAAAGAGGGAGCGAGACAGAGAGCGAGGAAGAGTAAAATAATGGGAGAAGAGTCGGGATATAAGATGGGTAGATAAAATGAGAAGAACCCAAACGGAGCAAAACAGCACCTGTGAATACAGGAATGGATGAGTGAGTGAAATAAAAGAAAAAACAAAAAGAGAAGGGGGGTTGTGTGGGAGGGAGTGGGGAGGGAGGAGAGGGGGACGGGGGTGTAGTTGTCATTAAAGCCTCCTCTCTCAAATCAGAACTGAGATTCAGAGGCCACTTTATCTGGACGGACAGACGGTCCTACGGTGTAGAGCAGCAGGGACACAGAATGTGTGTGTCTGCGTGTGTGTGTATGTGTGTGTGTTATTAAAAAAAATGCACCTAACACACGCACAATGCATGTCCATGATTGTGCGCACGCCTCTCTGTGACACTGAGCTGCGTGAGAGTGCTGTATGGCCAATCACACCCAACTCCAAATTTGTGTGTGCGTGTTTGTGTCTGTGTGTGTGAGTGAGACATGTAATTGAGCCCTTTGAAGGTCAGTATCCCTCTGTTCCTACTCACCATTGTTGGTTGTTGTGGTTTTTTTCCCCACTTACATTTTTTTTCTTGTGTTTCAAAATGGCCTCCCCGCTCTCCTCCTGCTCTCTGCAGGCAGAAGCGAAGCAGGAATTTTGATCAACCAAACACTGAGAACCTGAAATGGCCACTACCCACTTTGTGTCTGTTGTCATTCAGCTGTGCTCAGCAGTGCCCCCCCTCTTTCTACTTCCATCTGTCTTTCTCTTCGGAATATCGGAAAAGGTGATTTGAGGTGTTGGAAGACTCCGGCAGCTCTCGTGTTTATTGCGCTGACATTTATAGCAGTGTCACTGGGCAGATACAGATGTGTGTCTCTACTGGGACTAGTCTTTGTCAGTTTGCTGAGTCTCGTAAGATGGGAAGTCTTTGCACTAAATGCTGTTTGCTACCAAAACCTGATGGCTCTGACTGTAAGTCCTAGGGACAAAGTGGAGCAATGGCTTAATGTTTCATGCACTCATTTTGTCTATGTTTAAATGCCCTTAGTGTTTAATAGACTTCTGATTACTGTTAGCTTCATCTTATAAGATTTTGAAGCATGTCTCCTAAATTTCTTTCCATGGCCAGAGGTTTAATTGCATACATGGTCAAAAAAAAACAAACCCTCCAGCTTAAGAACACAGTTTTAAAATGAATGTATTTTTCGTATTACTTTTTTACGGATATTTTTTCCCCCTTTTTTAACCACACATAGAATTTTACAGTTTAAAGACATTTTTTTAAAAATTCTGTAAAAAAAGACATCTTCCATGTTTTTCCAAGATTTTTTTTAATAGTTCTTTTTTAACAGTCTTATGACATTTTTTGACAAACTCGTAAAATGCATACCTGTGATTCGTTTTCATGGACACAGTTAAGCCCAGTTTTTTTTTTTCATTTCATTTTTTTTGCTCTCATATCTCAGCCCGTTCAACGTATTGCATTCATATCTATTGCTTTATGTACATTCACAGGAAGTGAAGTTTTATTAGCTTGAATGGGGCAAAAAAGTCTGCATCTGGAGACTGTAGGGGTTGGTGGCTTATTAAGTCATTTCATCTGTCCCCAGGACCCACAACTCGAGTCCCCTGGAAGCATTTATAGACATTTTCTGCCGTTACTTTGACACTTCATTTGTTGTTTTGTTAAATTTAGCCATTAAAAACTTCTCAAGTTTAGGAACCAGAGCCACTCTGTTGTGTTTAAGCAATGAAACTACTTGTTTAGGATTAGAAAAATGTCTTTTTTTGTGCAGATACAACAGATGATCTTAACACTGTGTTCCCTTGGTTGACCTGTCCTCTCTGGGGAGTCTAGAGAACACATGTGGTACAGCCAAAACACTACATCCTACTACATTAAAGACATGAATCCTGTGACAGGTAAAAATGGAAATATATTCTCCATTACATCAACAAAGTATAGTTTTTCCTGATAATCTCATGTTTTGGAATGAGATCATGCTGGTCTTAAACACCACCTACAGACGGACATCCACTCTAACCTAAACACATGGCTGATTTTAAGTTTCAATTCAAAGACTAATTAAACTTTTAGCTTAAGTCATGTCCTTTCATTGTGCTTTAATATGCAGGAAACGTATACGTTAAACTTGCTACATTGAACTGACCTGACTTGGTTGAAACAGCAAGACATAAAAATAAAAAAATGATCCGATTATAAGACAAATTATAAAAAAAATCTTAAAAAGTAGCTGAATATTCACCGCAATGCAGACAACTTCATTAAACTGGAAAGGTTGGTGTATATTTTTGTGTCGCTGGTGCATCCATCAGAACATTGTGCGTATTTTCCGATGGCACATGTGGAAACAGCATTCATTGCTTTCTGGATGTGTTCTGAACTTTTCATGTACTCGAACGTTCCTTCTCAGCTTTTGATTGGTTGATTGTTGCCGCTGCTGCACGGCGCAGGAAAAAGGAAGGGAGAAACGGCTGTTGCCTAGCAATCCGGTTGCCATGGATACCGCCAGGGCTCCCTCCTAAAGAGTACACTGTTATGTACATTGAAAAGAGAGAGAGAGAGAGAGAAAGAGAGTGAGAGATAGATGGTAGAGGAGGAGGGAAGGAGAGCTATGGAGAGAAGAAGAAAAAGGATGGAAGGAGGGAGAGGGGGAGAGAGAATGAAAGAAGGCAGGGTGGAAGAAGTTGAAGTGGAGGGAGAAGGAGCAGGAGGGGGTGCAGAGTTCATTAAAAATAACATAAAGAATGGGAGAGAGACAACAGACAAAGAGAGAAGCAGAGCGACAAGCAGAGAGTTAAACAGACTGAGAGAAAAAAAGACGAAGAAAAAAAAAACCCTCTTCATGATTCATCATATAGATCCCCTCAGACAGTTGGAGTGGTGAAGGCAGGGTAATATTGGAGTCTGCTTCATTTGGTATTCTGTCTTAAGATGTGGTGTTGTGGCTTGCTGGATGGTTGTTCTGTGGTCCCTCAGTTGTCTTGGCCATGTTTGGATAAGCCTCCCACACTACCACACCACAACCCCTCCCCTACCACCGTGCCAAATCCACGCTCACCCTCCATCCATCTCCTGCTGTCTAGTTTTCTGTCGGTGAATGGATTTACCGCAGCCGTAAAACTTGAGCGCTACGTCACGCTTGTAAATTATTGACGGAATAATGCAAACATTAGAAAGAGCGAGAAGTAAAAGGTTTGAGGGATGCAAACTTTTTGCACTTGGTCTAAACTACTGCGTTGTTACTCCTGGGAAGCTGCCAAGCCCCCACGCACAGTAATGAAGCCACTTGCAGCTCTTGTTTGTCCAGAATAAAATTCCAATTAGTAGTTAGCACAAGCAGCATTAAACGCAAAGATAATGCCACCACTTACAGAAACTCACACTCTTGATTTCAGTGTTGCGGTGGCACAACAAAATGCAATCTGTGCTCTGCTTTTTTTTGACAAATTTTTGCTCTTGTATGCATATCTATTCTTTCTTTTCTTTTTTCTTTTCTTTTTTTTTTTTACCCCCGGTTGGTCATTTTTGACATTTCCATGTGAGAGCGCAGGGCTGACACTCCTAACATAGTGGACCATGTGAAGTAGGGCCCAATTCAAACAGGATTTCACAGTCACATTCCCAGCTGGCTCTGTCCCTGGAACAAAATAGGATTAATAATTTGCATTTTAACTCTTTGCGGACAGGGACACAAGCCACGGAGCGGTTCTTTGTAAGAGCGTGCATGTGTGTGCACAAAGTTTTGCACGCATCGGCATTTCCTGCGTGTGCACGTTTGTGTGTGATTTCTTTACATGCATGATTTATGGGGTGGTAGTGTGCGTCTGTGTGTGTCTGTTTGCTAAATGTGCACATATCAGAATACTGCAGAGCCTGACGGATTGTACGCTTGTGTGTGCGTGTGCCTGTGTGTGGTTGTGTGTGTGTGTGTGTGTGTATCTTTGTTCCTGTGGGTCAGTGTGATTACAACGCAGCCATAGATCAAGTTTTATTATGCACCAAAACTGCCTCTGTCCTCTTTACTTTGCAATGTCATCTTTGAGAGCACAAGCTCACATTGCACACACACAGAAATGCATGCATCCAGTCCCACAATGCATTGGGAGTTACGCAACCTGCTGACTGGACATGAGTAAAAGTGGTGCTTGTGTATGTGTAGTTGTATGTGTATAGGGGTGGGGTGCAAAAAAGCAAAAAAAAAAAAAAAAAAAAACTGGGGGAAAAAACAGAATAAGAACAGAGCATGATGGCACCGGTGCAGGCACCAGTGTGACAACAGATGGATTGCAGGAAAGAGTTCCAATTTCCTCTTTGAGAGTAAAGCAGAGGGGGGAAAAATAGAGAGGCCAAATAAGGAAGAGGGAAACAAAAAAAAACAGAAGAAGAAGAAGCACAATGAAGCAGAGTGAAGAGATCGAATCAGAGGCAGAGGGAGCAGCAGCAATAATGAGAACGCATGAAAGTGCAAGGAGGAAGACAGGGGGAGAGGATGGAAGAAGGAGGGAAAGGAGGAAGATGGAGAGAGAGCGAGAGAGAGCGAGAGAGGAAGGAAGCTAGTGACTTTTCATCTGTGACTGACGGTTTCCATCTGACTGCATCTCTGCCTCGTTGTCTGCATAAAAAAACCTCTGAAAATGTCTTCTTGAGCATTTGGGATTTTGCATCTGTGTGAATGTAGTCTGACGTGATTTGTGCCCTATATGTTGCTTGTTTCTTTTCCCTTTGTTTCATGGTAAAACTGTACGATATCTCAGACTGTAATTGCATGTGTGTGCGCGTCTGTGTGTGTGGCTGCAAGGGGTTACAGGGACTCTCATTCATCACATTAAAGAGAGCAAGAGGGGGATGGGACTGAAACTGGACGGCAAAAGTTATTATTAAAAAGGCTTGGTTGTAAATCTCGGTGTGTGCGCGCGTGCGCTCTACTGTATGCGTGCGGTCGCGGGTGTCTTTGCCCGTGTGCGCAGACGCTGGCGTTGTGTATGTGCGTGCATGCGCTTCTCCCGAGAAGCTCTCCTCATTAAGCAGTGAGGCGACAGGAGTGCAGAGTGTGTGTTTTCACACGCCGCTGCTCCGATACAACAGGAGCCACTTCTTCTTTTTTCTATTTTACCTCCATACCTCCTCTCTCCTTTGTGCTTCCTCCTCCTCACCCTCCTCATCCTCTTTTCTCTTTCTTTTTGCCTCATCTGTTCCCGAAATCCTCCCCTGCTCCTCTCTTCCCTCACCTTTGTACCTGATCCTCATGTCTTCTTCCCATCTGCACCTGCCCTACAGGGGCGTTTGCTGCCTTCGGTGATCGTAAAGACCAGACAGACGCTGGGACGAGAGCATTCAGACATCACTTGTTAATTCCTGTCTAAACCTCAACCTTGATTAATCAAGTTTTGTATTTTTGTGACAGTGGTATCCATGGAAACGCGCGTTTCTTTCTCAATGGCCGAGCTTACCTTTTTGTGTATCTGCACATAACGGCGGTAGGACAGAAGAAGATGAAACATCATAGTAAATTCAGTCAGTTTGAGCAGATGTCATGCCAATACCATGCTTGAATGTGCTGAATAAAAAAAAAGAGGAAGGAAAAAGGAGTGAAATTATGAGAAAATTTGAAGGAAAAAGTGAGGTGGAAAAGAGAGAGTGCGAAAAGTCAACAGGTAGGCCTGTTATCTCGTGTGTGGGGAGGCCAGGGTAATTCCCTTTCGGATGAAAGCGCTAAATTAATGAGGCTTCTACTGTGGTCAGCCAAAGGAGGAGATTATCAACCAGTCAGTCAGGCTGAAGCGCTGGTTTCATGTTAGCGTTGGAGGGAAATGGAGAAAAGGGGTGAAGGAGGAGGAAGAGACGCTGGAGGTGTAAGTAAGAGAAAAAAGAGCAATGCTGGGGAGAAGAATTCAGGGTTAATTTGAGCAGCGCTCACAGACACAGAAGTCATGACTTCTTCATGGCGCCTCTGTATTTTTTATTTCCTTCCACCATCCATATGATCTTTAAATAAGGAGTTAAAGAGCAGAGATTTCTTTATACTATTTCCATTGCATGTGACTGCAATAAACAGCAGCAACAAAATGATTTATTGAAATGTATTCTCTTTGTTACTAACATTTATTGCTCTATGAAAGTCCAAATGTTTGGATTTTCTCTTTCTTCTTTAAGTAGTCAAATCAAAAGGCTCAGATTATCTGAGTAATACATAACCACAAAGGTGAAAACAAGATTTTTTATGACTAGATAACATTTTTAGCTTGTTTTTTCAATGGGCAGTGATGTGCATCTAAAATGATGCTGCTTTTTTTGGTATTTATCTATAGGAAAAATGCACGCTCTGGTGAGGAATCAAAACATGAAAAAGCAACTTAAAAATAACACCTTCTCCTCTTTCTTTGTGAGAAATCCCCAGTTTCATAAAACCATTAATAATAGTACTAATAACGATAATTTTAAAAAAGCAAACAAGACAAAAATAACTTTGAGCGAATACAGTTAGTGTGCAAAAAGTAATGTGACACACCTCAGCTGTGCAGACACAACGGCGTGAGGTTGCTCGGAGGGCGAAAAAACACAAGGTTACCGAGGAGCAGCGTGAAGGAGGAAAGGAGAGAGAAAACGAGACGGGGTGGGAGAGAGAAATTATAAGCACGGGGATGGGGAAGAATGGGGAAGGGTAGGTATTGTAGCAGGGGGAGAGGAGGTGGGGGTGAGGAGCATTTGAGGATTCATCTCTTGCTGGATAATTCCCAGGAGGATCTCTCTCCAACACTTGAAAGCTGTGAAGTGTGCGGTTCTGCTCATACTCCTCCTGGTAATTGGAAGAGGAGGGGAGGGTGGGAGGGAGGGAGGGAGGGAGCGAGGGAAAGGACAGTCAGGTATAGGAATGAGATATGGAGGTAAGAAAGAAAGGAGAGGAAACGGTGGTTGAGGCAGGTTAAAATTTTGGAGATGGAGGTGAAGAGAAAAAAAGGGGACGGGTGGGGAAGAGCCAACTGCACTGAGGGGTTCTGGAGGAGGAAGAGAAGGAGAAGGAAAGGTACCTGATGATTGCCAGTCTTTTCATTCTTTGGTATATATCTCTTTTATTTTTGCTCATTAGCTCACCCCCCTTTATTGCCTCGCTCTCTCTATCGCCATTCTCTCCCTCCTTCCCTCCCACTATTTGCCGGCAATGGCGTGTCTGTGGTTGCAGGCAGCTTCTGAAACATGGCCACAGGCGTTTAATCATTGATGGAGTTTTTTTCCTCCACGCAGGCAGGCCAGCGGGCAGCCCCGACTCACTCACATGCATCAGGACCTGCTGATTCACTCTCAGGGGCCTCCTAGCACACACACACACACACATGCAGAAATACAAAGGCAAACAAAGATCTGCACGTGCACACCCAACTACAGAGACACAGATGAAATACAGTTTGAATGTGTTTCATTCATGTGTGTGTATCCACATGTGTGTCTGTCTAGTTTATCCCGCCAGGAATTGTGCGGTCCAGTCAGCAGCAGTGAGCCCAAATAAAAGCGGTGAAGATAAAAGCAATTTATTTGACCAGAACAAGAAGACAAAAACATGTTTGCATTGGCTCCAGGCCTGCAAGCCGCATATGTCTCTACAGCTTTATACATCCTCCTGCAGTAAACATCTGGCTGCACTGGTTTCTTTAGAAGTAAATACACTTAAATAGCTGCGGCATCCTCATCCAGGATCATTGCGCTCTTGATCGACTGTGTCCTGTGCTTCATTTTTATGGAGCAACAAATCGTCACACGGTTTGCACATGTGGCCCAGGATCCACGCTAGCGTGTGGGAGCTTGAGTTAATTGGTCCAGTGCTTTGGTTCAGACTGGAAGGTCTCTTTAAGTATGGTGGTAACACCCTCTGACTTTTCCTCCAGTCTTACCATAAGCTTGACATTTTTATTTACAGTGAATTCGTAACAGGGCATCACCGTGATGGGGTGGCTAGCACTGTTGTCTCACAGGAATCAAGAAGGTCCACCATCTGGTCGTAGCCTTTCTGTGTGGAGTTTGTATGTCACCCCGTGTTTGTGTGGGTTCTCTCTGGGCAAAGACTTGCAGGTAGTGGAGTTATTTATTCATTTACAATTACCCATTGATGTGAACGTGAGTGGGAATGGTTGTCTCTCTCTCTCTGTGTTAGTCCTACGACAGACTGGCAACCTGTCCAGGGTGTACCCTGCCTCTCATTCTGTGGCAGCTGGGACAGACTCCAGCCACCTCGAATTGGATAAGTGGAAGAAAATGAATGGATGGATGGATTTGAAACATAGCAGGACAATGACTTATCACTCTACATCTGTGCGTTGAAAACACTTGTACAAACATTTAGATGAGCTGAAGCAAGCACTCTGCCGCTATTCTGAATACCTCTGGGAGCTATTTGGACAATTATTGTGAAGTACTGTCTATTTGTTTTGGACATAAAAATTACATTTTAAGAATCTCCAGTCAGTTCTGATCCACTAAAAAGTTTGCCGTGTTTGCTCGATAAAAGGTTTTCTAAACCTTTTTTTCCCAAGCAAGGTAAATTTTACCACCATCTTTGCTCTTGCTGTGATTTTCATTATATGTATGTTATATGTAATAAATGTATATTTACTCGCTGGGCCCATGTCCTCATTTTAGGTTTGTGCATTTTAGTAGATAAGGTGAGGCTTAGACATGAATTGATTTGCAGTTTGGAGAAGGCCACGAAGGGGACTGGCGGTGGCTCTCGGGCCTGGCAGTTCGCCATGTACTAAATAGAAGTGAAGACGTTAAAGAATTGAAAACGAGAGGGAGGGTGGGGCACGTAAACGAGAACGAACAGCTTGTAGAACTGGAGGTGTGGTCCCGCTCCTGAAATTCAGATACTTTATCTCCAATATATGAATTTAAGATTCTTTGAATGGGATGTCTGTCCCTGATAATTTTTCTGAATGAAATACCTTTGGTCATCAGCAGCCATCAAGGATAGTGCTAGCCTCAGCTGTACTTTATTTTGCTAAGTGGCAAATATTAGCATGCCGGCATGCAAAGCTAAAAGGGATTTTTGTATGCCTGGGCTGTGTTCAGATTTTCAGATTTCAGTTCAGATTGTAACAGACAGACAGCAGTTTACAGTAAGCAGCAAGTATAATGACATGGTGGGAATTTTATGATGATTGATGAATTATTAATAGCTACAAAAGCACTAAAACATTGTGCTAACATGCTAGCACACAGACATGATAGAGGTCTGATTGTAATATTAATCTAAGATAACTGCCCCATCCCTAGATTTGCTGTAATGTACTTAAAAATGTAAGAACTGTATTTTTTTACATTTATTTAATTTTGGATAAAATGTAATTTTACCACTATTTAACTGCAGCTTGGTCAATACTATAGTAAGAAAAAAACAGAAGAATATATTGGTGATTATGATTTTTTGTGTTTCATTTCATTTCATTGTGTTTTCATTTCATTAATTGGATCCACAAAAGACCACACTGGCTGGCTGATGATTTTTAATTAAGGGGGGAAAAATAGGGCAGGACATATCTGTCTAACCTTTGCCAGCACACCAGCCTGATGATGTGCAGGTAATTTTTTTTCTTCAATTAAACTATCATCATTTGAAAAAGCTGACACCAGCAGATCTCATTATATCACCACTGGCAGAAGAGATTATTGAGAAATATGAGGTTGCAGCCATTTATATTGAAATGCTAGGGGACTGCATAGCCACTGTTTTATACATACAGTAAATCTACTGTCACTGCTATCTCTGTTGATAGTCGATAACCCAATATAGATGGTATTATTCATGATTCTACAATATAGAGTATGAAAGTGCATAACCAGGCTCAGAGTTACGGTGCACAGTACTAGACTGTTCTCACGATATAGAGCCTACTGCTTATGGTTTTGCTGTAGCAGGTACAGCGCATCATTTCTTTCCTCTCCCATGTGTCTGCCTTTATGTTTGCCAGTCTCTCATCTTGATCAGGAGTTTTTTTTTCTTTTTTATCTCTCACTGGGGATTAAAGACGTTCCCTTTCGAGTAGAAACCCAATCTCTTCCTCTCACTCCACCTTCCCCTTTCCAACATCAAATTCCATCAAATTCACCCTCTCCTACCCTTTCCGGCCTAGCAAGACTCCACCCTTATAAATGGATGGATTAATGATCTCTCATAAGAGCACAACCACAGTATTGCTTATAGTGCTTCTTTTTTTTTTTTTTTTTCCTGCGGGATGAATGGTTTTCCACTTGAGCTTGTATGTGTGTGAGTGTGTACCTGTATAATCCACTCTATTGTATCTTCACCAGTGCTCCAGCCTGGTGACTCATTGTGAAGGACCCGTCCGCTGCATTACATCTTTGAGACGAAAGCACACATACAAATAGTCTGCAGTGGTTATGTGATTGCTTCCATTAAAGTGATTATGCAATCAACAGTAGTGAGACAGGCAGGAGACAGACAGACAGGCAGGAAGACCAACAGTCAGACAGAGAGATAAGGGGTACGTGTGGATCACACACACACACATACAGTGATACTTACAGTATATACACAGCACTCAGGCAGGCAGGGGGAATTTCTCTTTTGTTAATAATTATTATGAAACGGCTTCACATGGAGCACTTGCCTCTCCGTGCTCAGCATGATGGCAGGTCTGTCCCGGCACCCCCCAACACACGCACGGACACGCGCACGCATCCACAAGCACACGCACACATGCACGGGAACACACGGTCTCTCTCTTTCTGTCTCCCTCTGCTCTCCCTCCTCCTCCACTCCTGACAATATTTGCCAGACCCCAGGGGCTCCCAGCGGACGTTTCCTTCTGTTCGCTCCCACCCTCCCTGGGTGAGCCAGTGTTTGGAGAGTCCCAGGCTCCAGAGCAGGCCTGCATTGGTGCTTATTTTACCAAAGTAAATATATAATAATGAGTGGTGACCAGGACTTAGTTACATGTCTCCTTTCTTTTTCTTTGTTATCTCATCATTTTATCTCTAATCACTCGTATTCTGTAATACTCCATTGGCCATGCTTCCCAGCACACCTCAGTGATGGCTGCTTTGTTCATCTGATATGACTTTTATAGGTTTTCCCTCTTCAATCTGTCTCACTGTCGAGAGACTGATACAGCCTCTTCACCCCGAGGCAACATTTCATAACACTGACTTATGAATTTACACTCTTGCTCTTCATCCTCTTTTCCCCAGGAGTCCAGTTGGGAGAAAGTTTTTCTTACCCCCTTTTTCTTTTTCTTCTCTCAGCCAAGAAAGCAGCGGATGGCTCAGTCATTGCCAACGGCTACTGTGACTTTTGCCTCGGAGGCTCAAAGAAGACCGGCTGTCCTGAAGACCTTATTTCCTGTGCGGACTGTGGACGCTCAGGTAGGGCACCGCTGAAGGGGATAGTTGGCAGAATGGCTGTTAAGGCACAGTTTTAAAACATTCAATTTCTTGGCTTAAGATTTCATGTTTACTACTTAATGTGGCCCTATTTTGCTAATTTCCAGATTTTTATTCTTGAACTTTGTAGCTTTGCACGATTGGCAGTTCAAAATAATCATTACTTGTCATATACTGAACCTCGTTACTGACCAAGTTCATTCATGGTTTGATACACTCCACTTCAACTCCCCTCCCTTTTAAGGCCACCAACTCTTTAAGGGAACTTTCCTCTGATTGGCTGCAGCTCATTAAGAGACTTTTTAATCATGGGGTGGGTGGGGCTTCTGTGCTTCAAATGACCATATAAGGGATGACCCTGAGCAAAATGCATTGGAACTGTATATGACAGAAAGTAACAAAAAAGCACAATAGGCCCATTTTAAGTAAAATAAGTTTTGATTCTTTTCATTAGTGCTTAAAATGGACCATACCAGTGTTTTTTGTTTTAGCCCATGTAATACAAATGATGTACAGTAAAACTAGAGTCCTTACTAGCCATTTGATTCAGTGTTTCAAACTGCAAGTGATTATCTTTAATTACACTACCTAAAAATCAGTTTGCACAGACTTGGATATAGCTAAGGGAAAGTAACCACACTGAAACCTTAATGTAGTAGTTGCCCAGACACTAAAATGGTCACAATACCAGAGAACACAACATTAATACAGCCAGGTATCATCACACCATGATTGTCAGTGAGCTGGTGGCTTTTCTTTTAAAGAGCTACTTCCAAAACTCAAAGAGGTATAGTTGTGGTCAGAAGTTTTCATATGTTCATCATGAGCATGAATGTCATGATTTCTTTGAACTGTCCTTTTTCCAGAGAATGATTATACAGCACACATTTTTAATAATTTTAAAAAACAAGAGCTGGGTGCACAACTTGTAACAGTATAGATAGAGGCTCAAATATATAAATATACCCACACTAATCAATTTAAAGCCCCTTTTCCATCAGTATCTACTGATCGACTCGACACGGATTGCCCAGGTTTTCAGGGTTTTCGATTATGCCATAGGACCGGGTACTTTTTTAGCACCTACTCGGCTGCTGTTCCAAGCGATCTGAGCAGGTGCTAAAATCTAACGTTGTCCGTCTGCATGCCACTGATTGACTGGTCAGGAGCGTCACTCGATGACTCGTTCACGAAAATGAAAAACGCCGTTTTTAAAAACCTGGCAATGAGGGAAATGGCTACAAAAAACAACGCCGTGATCCCCGAGTCTGACGAAAAGCCACAGACTGAGCAGCAGGTATATCGTCGCCTTGACGTCCACCCTTTGTTGTAGCATTTGTGTTGCTACAACAAAGGGTGTCAAAGCGGGACGCTGTGACACGTTGCTATGATGACAACCATGTACGTTAGGTAGTATTGGATTATAATAGAAAAACAGCTGATCCAAGTCGAGTCGTGGTGATCTGTGGTGAGTCGATTCGAGTAGGTACTAACAGCCCCAGAGCATGATGGTACCACTATCATGCCCAACAATTGGTATGGTGTTCTTAGGTTTTGTAGCAGGGGCATCTTGCTTGGTCCATTCTGAGTCCATGGTGATGTAAAACTTGTTTCACTGTGGACCATGACACTGGTGTTCCAGCAGTTTCTAGTTCATGTGTTAGGGTTGAGCCTTGGGGGTTCATATGTTGTTCCTGAACATCGTAATCAATTTCCTTTCATCTGATGGTGACAGTTTGAGTTTTCTTCCAGAATTTAGCAAAGCGATGACACATCCAAATAACTTGTACTTGCATACAGTTGTTTGAACTGATGATCCTGGAGCCTTCAGTTGTTTAGAAATAGCTCCAAGACACCTTTCCAACCTATGTAAAACAACAGTTTCCTTCTTAACTCTTCAATGAGTTCCTTGGATTTTCCCTTTGTTCTGGGTATTAAGTATCTGAGTATTCACAGTGAGTGCTGCCAGACAAATTCTTTTTTATGCTGGTGAAGAGAAACTACCAGTTGTAGACAATCATGATGACTAATGAGTTAATAAGTTAATGGGCCTTGTCAAGTTAAAAGAGCGTAGAACCTTTAGCAGCACTTATTAAAAGATTTAATTGAGTGTCTGTATAATTTTGACCCCATGTGGATTAGAGAAAATCCAAAATAAATTCAAACTTGTGCACCAACTTTTTTTTTAAAGTCATCAAAGATGTATGCTGTGCAATCACTGCACCCTAGAAAACAAACACTTGCCCAAAATGACCATCACATTCATGCTTCTGACCACAAGTTTAGCTGTGAAAAGAGCACATTACCTCTTATAATGATGGTAAACGATGCAATGGGAAAACAACAGCATCACTAGCCAAAACTAACTGTGGTTAAATAATAGCAGATTATTGCTTTTCTCTTTGATGTAATATCTCATGATTATAAGTCACTGGAAGTTGAACACTGTATGAAAATTGATGGAAAAGGGTGGCTCTCTGGAAATCAGAAAATACATTGAAAGCAAACAACTTAAGCAACATGATGTGTTTTGGGAAATGGTGGCTGTAATGTAAATTGTTCTCAGACAGTTTCTCATTCCTAATCACATTTTTATCCCGACTTACAAATCAGGGCTAACTGCATTCATGCAATTCAAATGTATTCATTAAAACAACAAAACCTAATAATGATTGGATTTTTTAAAGAAACTGATTCTTCATGGGTTATAATGAACAACAAATATGGTTGGTAAAAGGTTTTTGCTGACGTCCATAACCAGAAATAGAGGAAACTTTTGTATAAAGGCGTGGAAATTATAAGTTGATGTGCATTATGAGAGACAATGTTGTGTATAACTGAAGCTCTTATTCTACAAATTTAATGTGGTCATTTCTGCTGATCACAACACTCTGCTCTGCGGTTCATGCAGATATTTTGCTGGCACTGAAATATGAATGGAACCAATAAAATGTCATCTCAATGTGACCTTCTTGTCTGGCAAGAAAACACAAAAGTGTTTAGAATATTATGTTCTGCCTTCAACACTAGCTTTTTGTACATCATCCAAGTGTGATATTATAATGATTGTCTGTTTCTTCTTTCCTTTGATACGAAGAATCTGATTTTATGAGAGAACGACCCCCCCCCCCCAGCATGTATTTTGACTGTGAATAGCAAGGAGCATTTATTTTAGTGGAGAGAGTAGAGAACATATTTGTTTTAATGTGCTTGTATTTTTGTTTTTTTATTATAAGGTTCATTTTGTTTTGGTGTGAGATGTGTTTGTACATTCCGGTTATCTGTATAAAAGCAGATGGTGCAGAATGTGTACTTATAATTTGACTGCATGTACTACATATTTTTTTTCTTCTCACATTTATGTTTGAAAAATAAAGAAGAGAGAAAAAAAAGGGTTTATGTGATTTGTAGTGAATGGGCTAGTGCATGCAAGACACTGGTATGGTCCTTCATAACTGGATGGTCAGAAAGTGCGGATGACATAACATTTCTATTGTCATAATCATGTAACAGTAAATATCAGGAAAAATTCAAATAACTGCAGAAAAGAAGAGATAGTTTGTTTTCCAAATGACTGAAATGTGGACTTCTGTTTATGACGACTGTTATTACTTTCCTGTCATTTTATTTAACTAGGGCAGCGTGTTCTATATAAATGCTGAATGTAGCCACTGGGAATATCCTGATAATCTTACCAACACAAAGAGCTGATCTACTAAGGCTAGCTGGCAATCTTGGTTAGCAAGGTGCATCCATAAAGCACCAGGCTTAAACTAAATTCTACTTGCTGAAAAACTGCATTTATATATGTGTTTTAGGACAACCACACTTGGAACAAGTAAATAGTCTAACTGAAAACCTGAGGGTTTATCAACTAGTTTACTCTAAACAGTACTGATGATGACTTGAAATTAGTGGCTGAGAAGATCATGTGGTCAAATTCAATGGAGAAGTAGGCTCATTTTCTCATAGACTTCTATGGAGTTGACCTTCTTCTTGCTGACATTTCGAAAGAATGCAGGTTTAAGGCACTTCTAGCTTCATTTTTCAGACCCAAAAGCTCTGCCCATCTTTTATATACAGTCTATGTCTAAGACCAAGTTAAAGCAACTATATGGATCAATTCACATGCCAATAATTGTGGTTATTATGAAGACCGTATTTTACATTCTTCATTAATATGCAGGGGGGAACGACAACCAAGCAAGCATTCAGTCGCTTGCAAAATACCTGCTAAGTTCTCCTCAAACAGATCACCTGAATGAAGCAAATGAATTTACAGTTGGAAGAAACAGCTGGATGACTGTCCTCAAAATACAGACAGAAATAGTGAACGCGTGTCTGTGTGCCTGTGTGCCTGTGCGCGCGGGTGTGTGTGTGTGTGTGTGTGTGTGTGTGTGTGTGTGTGTCCGTGTGTTTGTGTGTGTGCACCCAGGCCACCCGTCCTGTCTGCAGTTCACAGTGAACATGACAGCTGCGGTGAGGACTTATCGCTGGCAGTGCATCGAGTGCAAGTCCTGCAGCCTGTGTGGCACCTCTGAGAACGACGTAGGCTCTTACTTTCTACTACACGTTAAATCTAAGCACATGTGGCTGCACACACACATACACACACGCACATGCACTTGCGTACAGTTCATACACAATGCCAGAAAAACTTAGGCAGAGGAGGTATAAGTGAATACTGCTGATATTTATTTTTATAGTCATCCGAGGCCGATGTCTGGCTCAAATACTTGAGTGCATGAAGACGGTGCATGGCTGAAGGATGGTGTTATACTGCTGCCCACTTAATTTACCGGGATCAAACAAATTTTACTGAAAACCCTTCCAGAAGTGCAGATTTTTTTTGAAGGTGCTGATATTTACACAGACTGTAATGCAGGACTCAAAGTGCTGGTTAAAGCATCTAGTGTAAATGCAACAAAGAAAGAGAGTTGTTGATCCTGTTTTTACCGCCTGCCACAATAAAGGTTGAAGTTATGAATATGAAATTAAAAAAACAACCAGGGACATATTCATCACACCCCAGTCGCTTGATTATATAAATACAAAATCATTGTTAAAGCACTGCACACATTATGTTTTGCCGCCGCAGTCCTCGGCTTTTCAAGACCGTGCGCACGTGTGATTAACGACACTAATTCTCTTCTTTTGCAGGACCAGCTGTTGTTCTGTGACGATTGTGACAGAGGCTATCACATGTACTGTCTGAGCCCTCCGATGTCTGAGCCGCCAGAGGGTACGCATGCACACCGCAAAGCTACACAATGTACCGCATCCTCATTTTTAATCAGACTTCACAACCTTCGCAACCACGAGAACGTTTTTATCATTACAGAGACGTGGAACTATCTGTGCTGTAGGTAGGATGAGGAGAGTAAAACCTGTAGTCAGAGCAGTCGTGCTGATTTTTAAGGCAGTTTTAGAGAATATGACCCTCAGGACTCTCGCTTTTCTTTTTTTTCTTTTTTTTGAATGAATGTTTTAATCTGAATACGGCAGTGGCTGCGATTACAGAAATGGAGAAGGTACTTCTGTTTAAATCAAACTGTCATTTGCCACATAAGATGGCTGCCTCAAAATGTTTGATGGCGTTGTCATGGAAATGAGTAGTGGAAAGATAATCTGTTTCCATGGCAAAAGTGTCACTTGGCTGAACATACAGTAGCGGTGCCACTTGTGTTCAACACGCACTAACAGTGTCAAGCTCTGCCCACACATGCGATGCTTTCGATTTACAGGAAAACATTTTTTAAAATTCAGCAGCAGTCAGTTTATTTCGGGTCTCCGCACACGCATCGATGATAAACTTTTATTTGTGTACCACCTTTAGGCTGGGCTCACTTTGAAGCGTTAAGGTTGAGGAGAGCATTTCAGCATCTGTCTCGACTTTATGTTTAATTAATGTCACAAATCCTGAGCAGGAATCCAAACCAAACTAGTTGTCAGATCCTCTGCACCCACAAACCACAGGCACAGCGTGTGGTGTTTAAACACGGAGCTTTAATTTACAGTGTTACTTAACGCTCTGTGTGAAATGAGGGATTAATCCACAAGGCTTTACAATAGCAGTGATTGAACTCCCAATCTGTGTGTGTGTGTGTGTGTTGTACAGGGAGCTGGAGCTGTCATCTGTGTCTAAGACAACTGAAGGAGAAGGCCTCAGCCTACATCACCCTCACTTAATCTGCTGAGCTGCGCCTCTTCCTCTTGGCCCTTCATCCTCTCCCAAAACCACTTCTCCGTAACCCCCCCTCACAGTGCCTGTGAGCCCCCCCCTTCTCCTCTTCTGATCTGCTCGCCGCTACTCTCTCTACGTTCTGTCCCCGCGACCTTTGACACGACTGAGCACACAGCAACCACGGCGATGCATATTCCCGAAACGTCTTTCCAGTGGCAAGCCAACCTCCGCCCCGTTTATTTATTTATTTTGGTCACTCGAATTCCCTGTTGTGCTTGACCTGAACCCCCCCCCCCTCATTCTTGCTCTGTCTCAACAGAGGAATTCATCAGCTGGCAATAAGTTTGCTAGCAAGACACACACTTCAGCCTGCCAAGGGCACTTCTGAGGCATACTACTCCACAGGAACCCTCATAAGGGCCCTCGGATGAGCCCTAATGATCTTCAGCTGCAACTCAGTCAAGTAGTGAGCGAGAATTAATAAGATGGATAGGTGTTAGGCAGAGGACAGGGCATTGAAGACCCTGGATAACCATGGAGCAGTATGTTTCGGTGTTAGCCAACTGTGAAATATACACCCAATCAAAATTTCATTTACTCCCTCTGTCCTTTACCGTGCACGGCAGAGCTGAGACACTGAACTCTGCTCCATTATTTGTCTGCAGGGTTTCCTGCTCCATGCAGTTTTTTTAAAGGCGGAGTGAATTGTACAGAATTTCGACTGATTCTCCATCTACGCGCTCATAAAACCTCACCCTCGCCGGACACGTCGGAGCCTCTGGTCAGGAACTCAGACCATCTTTGACCTCACCCTGTCCTCTCTCGTTGCATGGGGTTTTCCCACAAAATTAATGATGCATTTTGGGATTGACACCGGTGGTTTTTAGTGTGCGGATGTGATCCTCTGATTGAAGGAGAGAAGGATTTTTCTCTTAATCAACTATCTCTGATCAAACGATGTATTTAAAAATACAATTTAGGCTTAGCGTCCCTCACAAATCCTTTACCTGACCTTTGTTTGCCCTTTCCCTCGATGAAACAATGACTGTGAAGCCAATGCGAGACTAAAACGCTCCTGGTGCTTGGTGTGTATTATCTGTGTGTTAAGAATGTAGGATCAATGTGTGGACAATGCAGATCTTTGTCTGGCCTATGCGGAGGCCAAAAAAACATATTTTTTAATGATTCCTTTTTTTTTATTTCTTTTTCATTCGCATGTTGTTGTTTCAATTGTTTTTTCAAAACTTGTAATTGAAATCGAAGAGAAAGCACACTTAATTCGCAATAATGTGTTTGTAATATGAACTCTTTTGGCCAAACTGGGTGTGTGTGAGTGTGTATGTGTGTGTGTGTGTGTGTGTGTGCATGTCTGTTTGTGGGACTTTATTTGAGAACTACAATAATTGTAGCCATTTTCAAGCTAGGCAGGATCTGTGCGAGGATCTGAGTAGCAGAGAGGTCAAGTGGATGTAAGGAAAGTCGGCATTTTCTCGTCCAGGTATTCTGACAGAGTGAAGACAAAAAGAAAGTGTTAAAGGAATTGTTTCATCATTTCACGGTGGCTTATATGCCAGAGTGCATCTTGAAGTGACTCTGGAAAGTGTGGAAGAAATGAATAGTATGGCACATAACCCACACTGAACATCATCATTTTTATCATTTACAACCTTTGGTTTTATATTACACATTAATCTATAAACATTAGAGGTGCTGGTAGCCAGGATGAGAGGTGAAACATCTTCAAAAAACGTAAAGATGTCCAGTCACCTTTGATTCAAGGGTCTTAGACTACCATGACCTGGATGAGTGAAACCCTACACAGACATACGGCCAGGATAACTGTTTCCTACAGTGGCCCTGAGAGGTCAAAGGCACTGCAGCTAAGAAAAATAACACCAACACATACTAAAATGTTGTAATAGCACACAAAGCAAAATTGAAGATGAGTAAAACACAATATAAATAGAAAAATACAACAAACTTTAAATAGAATACTAAGTTAAAAAAAAAGAAAACACTAAAAAAAACAAGATATAATGAAACAAAACACAAGTATTTTTTGTGTAAGTCACATGATTAAAACAAACCTTGTGTCTTTTTCTCCTGAACAAAACTTAACACAGATGAATCCTCAGCTTCTTTTAAGCGTCTCTCTGTGCAGTCCTTTACAGGTTTTAGTTAACGTCTCCCCCAAAACACCGCCATTGTGTTTTGTGTGCTTTTGCAACATTTTTCTTTTTTCTGGTGTTTTCTTAAGTTGCACTTTATTTGACCTCTCAGGGCCCCCGTAGTTTCCCCAGTCTTGACATTAAGCTAACTGTCCCTTCCAATGACTACAGAAAACTTTATACAGTCATTGTTCCCATCACTCTAACTTCTCTTTTATCAGATAACTAAAAATTTTTAATAAATAATATTTGCAATCCTGATTATAGACTACAGGCCTTAAGAGGTGTTGTCTTTATAAAACTGTATGCCACCTTTAGCTACACATAAGTAGATTTTTATGTGAGTACTTAATTCTCTCACAGTCTCTGCCATTATCTGCACAATTATCACCACAGAATAATGTCAAGGGGTCATTGATTTTACATTAGCGGATATGCTAAGCTCTGTGTTGCTAGCATAGAGCAATACTCAGTCAGGTTGCCCTTTCAAGATCAAACCTGTCTAAAAGAGAGACAGTGTCACCAAAATATAAATAAATTAAACTGTAATGGACATTGGTTAACATGTATACATTCAAATGACATATGACAGCCTCTGTGAAGCCATCTGATTTGTTTCTTTTTCTGTTTTTTTGGTTGATAAGCAAACTATGTTGTTGTAGAAGTTATGCTAACACTGCTAGTCTGTGCTAATGATTCTGGGTTAAGTGCGGAGAAACGTGGGTTTAAATGGTCAGCCAGCATGCATCTTCGTGGGCTTTCACTGAAAAGAGATCTTTTATTTTTCTCTTAATGAAATGACCCGTTATAGTGTCCTCAACCAGTTTAACTGGGTTTCTCAAGGCAACTTAACAAGCATTTTTAGAAGACAGGTGAAGTACGAGTGCTGATTTATGGGGACATTTCTAAATGATTTATTAGTGTGGATGTGAGGTTTGAGTTTGGAGACAATAGCTGTAAATATGGGGATTGAATTAAGGGCAACAAATTGCCATTTTACACAGTGTTTCATATTTTTGTGTACAGGTAAGAGTATGAAACGGCTCAGACTCGGCCGGCTTCGGCTTGAATGAACGTCTCATTTTAATGCTGCATCATGTCTCTGAAAGGAAATTCACAGGATCAGATGGCTCGCTAGAATGTATCTGAACTGTACTCGTGTTTGCCATCTGATGCAGACGGGCAGTAGGTGCAAATACTGTGCTACCCCCTCAATTCAATTCAACTTTGCATGAATGACTCATATTTTGATAAAGTCGGTAATGCATTTTTAAATAACGACGACAAAAACCTTTAACTTATGCTCAGTTCCTGTTTGTTTGCTTGTTTGGTTCTGTACCTTTAAAAAAAATTCTTTTACATTTTGCACAGCGTGGCTACATTTGCTCTCCGTGTGCGTTTATGCCTCTTTGTGTGAGTGCGTGTTTCTATATATGTGTGTGTATGAATGTATGCGTATATCCACAGAAGGTCAGTGAAGAAAAAAAAAAGAAGAAGCAAATCGAACCAAAATAGTGTGTTATTTATTATTCTGCAGACATTTTCTTCTCAGTGGAACCAGTTGCATGGCACAGCACTGCTTGAGGATTGTAATGTTGAGTACAGATTACAACTAAAGTGCACTTGAGTGTACACTCGGATTATACTGTATGACTTTCTGGTGTGTTAAATTAGTGTTACATTTGCTGACAAAACCACTAGCAACCAATAAAAAGAAACGTTTATTTCCATTTACAAATCAGAGCTAACACCTAGACTTGAAGCATGTCTGTGTGGAAATAGTTTGATGATGAAGTGGAAATGTTTAATGGTGATTGTTAGATTAAATATAATGGAAATGTTTGGGATTTGGATGAAAATGATGATGTCATTGTGACTGAAAAGCCTTTATATTTGGAGCTTTCCTGGCACTTAAAAGGAGAAGCATGGTGGAGTCAAACTAACTTTGATTGTACTATCTGGGGAGGGTGGGGAAGCCATGTTGGGGCTTTGGAAAGTTTAATGAAACTTGAGCCTTCTCTCTGTACAAATGGACGAAGCAAAGCGATGGTGGTGGTAAGGGTGGGGATGTGGGGTCCAACAAAGCCACACCAGGAACCTCCAGGTCTCAAGTTGATGCCATTACCCCCGTCTCCCCCTTCCAGTGTCATTTCAGGCTGTTGGGGTGGCTCAATCAGAGGGTTGAGCCTTTGGGCCACTCTAGGCCACTGTTGTAAATTGTTGTTCTGTGATCTTGCTTGCACTTTTTTTGTTGTTTTATTTGTTTTTGTTTTTCTTTTCCCAAAAATAAGAAACTAATTGTAAGTATGTATGCGTGCGAGTGCGGGTGCACTTTTCGTTTTCAATCTTTGCATTTTTTGTTTTCCAATGTGACTGTCTGTTGTAAACAACACTGGATAAAGACGAGTTTTTAATTTGTATTTTTTACCTCGAGAGGAAGATGCAATCTTCTTGGACATTTTTTTTAACCGCCCTCCTCTTTTCCTCCCTCTCTTTCTCCTCCTCCTCTTCCGTCTGGTACCTGGGAATGCTTTGAAATGTGGACCGTGACCGCATTGCTGTCATCACTGCTGTCAGTCATTCTCTGTGAATTCATTCGGCTTTCTCAATTTACCCAGTTTTTTCTCTCTTCCCTCGACTCATTTTTTTCCATTAAAAAGATGAGATTGAAAAATGAGCTGTACCTTTTGTGTGTGCCGTGTGTGTGTTTGCATTATTTGCTCCAGTTCCTGTGGTGTAAATCACTGAATATTTGTGTGTTCTTGGACAGTAGTCAGTCTGTCTGTCTGCTCGTCTGTATTGCTGCCAACTAGGGCAGCTTACAAGTCTGTCTATTTTTTTTTCCTTAGGTGGGGAGGACTAGTCCACAGACTTCTTCTCTCACATGCACATACTTATGGGCTTAAAGCTGAGGCCAAAGTCGACCATTTTTTTCTCCCGCTTCTATTTCTTCCTTTCCTTTTTCAGTCTTCAGAAGAGAATGTAATTGCATAGTTTCAGTTAGAAAACACATGTCTCTTTTTAAAAAAAAATTTTAAGGTACCTTTTCATGTGTTTCAAAAAGGGGTAAAAATGCCTTTGAAGTGATAAAAAGAAATTAAGGGATGCCATTGTTTGGAATGAATAGCAGATCCTGGAAAACCTGGGAATGGGGGACAAAGGAGCCCCATTGTCCACAATTGTTTTCCAGCAACACTGCAGAAGAAAATACACTTTGCTATTCAGGGCAGGTACAGTTTTGCTATTTGTGATGTATTCCTGGAGATGAGACATTCATCATAGCTGCAGTGTTGGCCAGACCTGGCTGAGCAACAGCAGCGGGGTGAAGTCAAGCCGATCAACAGTTCCATTTTTTGCTTCCTACCACAAGACAGAAAACCAAAAAACTGGTGCATACTCGATTCCTTGGGGGTTTTTGGTGAGAGGGGGCTGGAGGGGGGGATATAGGTATTTTTAACAATATGCTCTGAAAAAAAAAATTCCTCCATCCATCCATCCTTTTTGGAACAGCTCCAACATTATCCAAAATCCTGCACAGCACCATCCTGTGCATACAGAAACCCACACAAAAACACTTGTGTGTCACACACAAAAAAATTCAGACGTGTGCACACCAACAGTGTGTTTTTGTGTGTGTGCACACACACACACACAGCCTAGAGCCCTCATCTTCTTATAAGGTTCATTACTCTGACCCCAGTCTCCCTTTCATATCTCTGAGGACGTTTGTGAGTGAGTGTGTGTGTGTGCTTGTGCTTTCCAATATCCAATAGATTATCAGTATGTATAATTATTTAAGCCCAAAGAAAGTACAAGTGTGTTTTATATGTGTGTGTATTTGTGTGCCTGTGCGAGTATGTGCATACTGTATGAGTACTGTACTGAGTGTAACTATGTGTGTGTGTGTGTGTCTGTGTGTGTGTACATGTGTGCATGTGTGTATGCCTTCCCAGCCAATTACCACATCTCCCAGACAGACTGAGACTGCCTGGGCCTTGCCAGCCAATCGGAGAGGGGCTGCGCACTGCCGGGCTGGAGGTGGTTGCTATGGTAACCAGGAGGCCTGTTTGCATGGTGGCTGATGGAAGAGTGATGGATTACAGTAATGGGATGGAAGGAGAGAAGGAGGGAGGAAGATAGGGAGCTGGAGGAAGTGGAGGGAGGTAGAAGAGAAGGAGGAGGAGGTGAGAATGGGAGGAAGAGAGAGAGAAAATGGGGGAGGTGAGGAGGGAGGGAGGCAGACAGACTCATACATAAAGATATTGGTAATGTATGAATGCATCTGAAATGAAGCGACTTAAAAAGATGAAAAAGAATGAGAGAAAAATGATAAAGGGAGGGTGGTGGAGGAGTGGAGGGGGTGGTGGGGGGTTGGGAAAATTGGGTTGGGTGTGTGTGTGTGTGTGAGATTGAATTCATCTCTTTCCTTCTTCTGTCTGGGCTGAGACGTGTGTCTGGCCATCTGTCCTTGCAGCAGTCAGAGACGTAAGTGTGTGGAAAGATGCAGTCTCACCTTTTTGCCTCCTCAGCAGCACTGCAGTCAGTTCGTGCAGGAGCTACCTCTGTGCTTCCACATCCACCTGCACCAACTTAAAGTATGATATCAGGGGCCAACATGATGCAACTCCTACAAGTCGGATGGAATTGGAAAGTTGCACGTGTTCTGACAAGCGATAACAAATTTTTTGTTGCTTGTGCAAAAAGCTTGAGATGGAAAAATCACAATGCGATTATAGGCATTTTATTTTTTTGTTACAGAATTAAGTCTTGATGCCTTTTTTGTGTCTTACTGTTATTACATCTCCTGTTTGGGACTATATGGACTTCAGTGCTGCAAGTTTAAAGTAAAAATTGTCAACATAGCACTGATGTTCAAGATCTGAAGGTGACAAATACAGAAATATGTACTTTAGGCTCTTTGTAATCATCTACAATGTAAATGCATTTAGTCTGACAAGAAGTCTGTCACATAAAGACGTGAAAATGTCACAATTCACAACTTTTCAGACTCATAACTTAACAAATAATACAAAATAAGCATCTTTTCTTTAGCAAATGTAGTTTTTTCTAGTTATGCTCAGTGTATGAATTTCATACAGATGGCACTGGCTCAAATTCCTATATTATGAAAAAAACAAAAATCCAGCTTCCGCTAATCAGTAATTTTATGGGATGGAATTATTCTGAACATCTACTGAGCGCGCCTTAAGTACTCGTCTTCCATCCTCTTGTGAGTGTGATGACCCCCTATTGGACTAGACTACATAGAGGTTAAACCCTTGTTAGGCCTATAATGAATAAACTACTCAAAACCTCTAACTGCAAAAAATAAAGAGATGTTTTGGAGGATTTGTGAGGATAATGCTGCACAGAAATTATTGCCCTGGATAAAGAGCTTGTTAAGAAAATCTGTCATTTTTGTTTTTTGCTGCCTTTTATTTTTTTTTCTTCTAAGCTAATTTCTTTAAACAAGACTGTGTTTTTAAGCATTTCTCATTGGAGTCTCAAAAGTCACGAGGAACTCAGTTTTAATGCGAACAGCTGAACTTATTAACAGTGTAACTGGTTAATCAGTGATGTGAAGATCAACATGAATAAAACCATATAATTTACTTAACTCATGAGGCGCTAACAGTGAAAATGTGTGCTCATTTCCACACCTTTGAAACAGTTATTATTTCTGTCTGATTTATACTCTCTCACACATACATTATTCCTGTCAAACCACACTCAGTTTCCTCTTATTTATAGAGAGCGTCTGAAGATCCTTTAGAGCCAAGGATTAGGCTAAATCTGCATCTGGGGAACCCAACTCCCTGTGATCTTTCCAAGCGACAAAGCACCATTCATGTCAATTAAAGATCCAGTCCACTAAAATTAACTTCTGGGCAAAATCAAAAACATAAAAGACACAACTAAAATCCATCATGGCTGCAGTTTAATAGGTCCTCTTGTCTCTCAGAGTGTCATCTTTAATGATTATCGTCCACAGGCCTCACTTTGAAGATGTTTATGGCTTTGAAGCAGTCTATTGAGACAAATCTGTAATTTACTTGTTTGGGGCTGCTGATAAAACAGCTAATCAATGAGTGGATCAGCAGTTTGCAGAATGGGTATTTTCAAGGTGGGTAAACATTCGAATAATCTGAACAGTGTGCAAAAAAGGGGGGAAAAATACTTCAACTTGAAATCATAATTCAACACTGCAACCTAGAGGCAGAGCTAAGCAACAGCAGCCGTGCGGCAGTAAATCGAAAGAAACCGTAAAGCTTCACTACCTGTGCAACAGCCACTGTTCAGCCAGGCAACAAAAACAGAAAGCATCACTAATTTATCATCCACTCTTAAACAAAGAGAATAAAGAATAAAGGAATTATTAATATTAATAATAATAATTCTAATAATGACTCCAAAGGGCACACGTGTGCCATGTCTTAATGTTATGTGTGTGGTTTATTCATTTAATTCGCTGCCGTCTGAATTTTCACACTTTAATAATCAGCTAATTAAGCTTTATGAGTCAAATTCTTTGTTTTCTGTCCCTTTTTTGTCTTTAATAACTGAGTTTAACTGTGTTTTCTCATCTCTGATGTTTACACTATTTACATCTGAAATTAGATGGAAAGCCAAACAGGATGGATCATTAATTACTACATTCATTTGTTTCCCTTACTAATAAACCAATTACACTGAGCAAACGCAGTTATAACACTGCATACTGTCATGTACTGTCTTGCAGTCATGTTCAGTGAGCTTCTTTATTGTGTTTATAGCAGAGAAAGGAGAATGCATGAAGCCGACTCTTTATGTTATCCATGTGTTGTGTGTTTTCTTTGGCACCAATCAGCCCCTGTGGCTTTACTCCATAAAGCCATTGTCAATATTTCACCTTTTCTCCCTCAGGCAGCCACAGTCCAGCACCCATGAAATATTGTGAAATTAATATAATACAGTACCTCTGAAGGCTGGAGGACATTTATGCAAATACCCTACAAGGAGAACCTAACTAAGCCTAGGAGCGAGGCTGTGGCAGTTCTCTATATTACTGAGCAGAAACAAGTTTGTGAAAAGACTAGAATCATTCTTCAAAAACTCTGGTGCTGGTATTAAATATTTATGTATTTTCCCCCCCTAACTTCTTCCCAGACATTTATTTGTTGCTTTTCTGTCGACTGCAGTATAACTGAGCATTTTATTATACTGCATACTGTTCTTATACATTTATATAAGTGGACAAACATCACTTTGAACTGAACATTACTGTAGTATTTCTCTTTAATGCTACTTTATGCTTCTATTCTGCCAAATGTTTAAAATACTATTGTTTTTACTGCAATTGACACCCTCAGATTGCAATACCATATGAAGATGACAGCTCATTTTCACCACTCAACTACATTGATGCGAATATAGATAGCCCACATGTAACAACACTTCCCCTTCCCACAAAAAAATGTAAATTCATCAGCTCAGTTCTATTTCAATGGATCAGCTGATTTCATTGCAAGCCCCAGATCTGATATATTGGACCCTATTCAAGCAGTTTAACTAGTCCACAATTGCTACAAATTTGCAAACTGCTTTGCAACCCACCTCCACCTCAGCTGCCCTTCATTCTGTGTCTGATGTAATTATCCCTCCCTCCATCCATCCATCTTCTTCCATTTATCTGGGTCCGGGTCGTGGGGGCAGCAGCCTAACCAGTGAAGCCCAGACCTCCCTCTCCATGGCCGCCTCCTCCAGCGTGTCCTGGGCCTACCCCGAGGCCTCTTCCTGGTGGGACATGCCTGGAACACCTCACCCAGGAGGTGCCCTGGAAGAATCCTTGTCAGATGCCCGAACCACCTCAACTGGCTCCTTTCGATGTGGAGGAGCAGTGGCTCTACTCTGAGCCCCTCCTGGATGGCTGAACTCATTACCCTATTTCTAAGGGAGAAGCCAGCCACCCTTCGGAGGAAGGTGGTGGTGTTTCTGCTGCTCTCTGTCTGTGGCTCGGCATGTATGCACATGGTATGGCAGCCTGTCCCAGAAAAGAGCAAAGGAAATAATGATGATAATCAGGTGGAAATAATCTCCATTTGACTTCAGTGATTCTGTATTACATGTTAACTAAACATGTAATACAGTTGTGTAAAAAAAGTGTTTACCCCTTCCTGATTTTTTTGTACGCTTGTCACACTTAAATGTTTCAGATCATCAAACAAATTTAAATATTACACAAAGATGACACACGTTAACACAAAATGCAGTTTCTAAATGAACGTGTTTATTATTAAGAGGAAAGAAATCCAAACCTACATGGTTCTGTGTAAAAAAGTTATTGTCCCTTCCTGTTTTAGCATAAATAAACTGTGGCGTATCACATCTTTGGAAAGCTGAGTTCAATTTCTCTAGCCACACAAAGGACCGATTACTCCACACCTATTCTCAATCAAGAAATTATTTAAATAGGACCTGCCTGACAAAGTGGACTAAACCAAAAGATCCTCGAAAGCCTCAAAAGACATCGTGCCACGATCCAAGGAAATTCAGGAACAATGAGAAAGTAATTGAGATCTGTCAGTCTGGAGAATGTTATAAACAGGGGTGCACATAAGTGGTCCGCAGGGGCGCATTCGCTGTCAACATAAAAGACGCGCACCAGATAAGAAGTTGCAACGCGCGTTTGCGTACATATAAAAGGCACTGTTTTTGTTCGCTAGAGTGGGATTTTCACGGCATATTCTGCACCACATCTCTGTGCGTTCATCATTTGTTTGAAGCCAGCTCACCTCCTGCAACCACTTTTCCGAGAATACGCGCTTCTTTTGCAGTTCAGACTCCTTCTGACATTTCTTTGTAGGCGGAGGAACACCAAAGTAATTGCTTAAAGGAGCTTTCTTCTTCGACATCTTCAAGAGTTCTAAACAAATGTCTGTCCTCCTCCAGAAAATCTTATGTACGCAAACGCGCGTTGCAACTTCTTATCTGGTGCGTGTCTTTTATTTTGGCAGTGAATGCACCCCTGGTTATAAAGCCACTTCTAAAGCTGTGGAACTCCAGCAAACAACACTGAGATCCATTATCTACAAATGGTGAAAACATGGAACTGTAGTGAACCTTCCCGGGAATGACCAACTGACCAAAATTACCCTAAGAGTGCAGCAACGACTCATCCAAGAGGTCACGAAAGACTCCAGAACAACATCCAAAGAACTGCAGGCCTCATTTGCCTCAGTTAAGGTCAGTGTCAATGACTCCACCATAAGAAAGAGACTGGACAAAAATGGCCTGCATGGCAGAGTTCCACGACAAAAACCACTGCTGAGCAAAAGGAACATAAAGGCTGGTCTCAGTTTTGCAAGAAAACATCTTGATGATCCCAAAGACTTTTGGGAAAATACTCTGTGGACTGACGAGACAAAAGCTGAAATTTTTGGAAGGTGTGTGTGGAACATAGAACAGTAAAACATGGTGGTGGTAGTGCGAAGGTCTTGGGCTGTTTTGATGCCTCAGGACCTGGAAGACTTGCTGTGGTAAACAGAACCATGAATTCTGCTGTCTACCAAAACATCCAGAAGGAGAATATCCGGCCATCTGTGCGTGATGTCACAAAACGGCCGGAGGCTGAGTACCAAAATCAAACCCACGTGCAGAGAACCCAAAGCGGAGGCTGAGGAAAGGGTTTAACAAAGTTTTATTAACTGCACCAGGATGCTGGCACTTGACTTAAGGCTTGACACATGGGGCGTGGGGGTCCTGGCTAGGTGAGAGGGATAAAGCAAGGGGACAAGTCCAAGAAAGCGATGGGAGCTGGCTGGTGATTAGGTATGCACTGGAAGAGAGGAGAGCAGTGTTAAAACGGTAGCCAATGAGGAGTTCTGGAGAGGGTGGAAGCTATGAAAATCTTCGTCTTACTGTGCAGGTGGGAGATGAAAGTGTTGAAAGAGAGGTGGTGCGGTCCAAGTGGGTTTGGTGGTGTGTGTCAGCTGTCCTGAGCGGTGAAGGTCCCGTGGCAGTGTAAGGACAGGAGGGCAGGCAGGTGAGGCAAGGAGATAATTCTGAAAGCAGGCAGGCTAACCAGATTTCCAGGATGAGTTGTTCAGTGTTATGGAATTCCCGGGAGCAACTAGAACACAAGATCACAAGGTTAGTAAAGCACTTGAGAATCACTGACATGAAGCGTGAGGCCTGGTTACCAACATAGGGTTGTTGACGAACTGGCGAGGAAGCGGTGTCAGCAAGCAGCTTAAATCTCCAACCTAATTGCCTCAATCAGCTCCAGGTGAGGGAGGCTGTAGGCCCTGCCCATGGGTGGATACCAGGGAGGCCCAGACCTTCAGCGGAATTTTACAGCCACACACCCAGACCATGACACGTGACCTCAAGCTGAAGGGCACTAGGGTTGTGCAGCATGACAATGATGCCAAAAACAGCAGCAAGTCCACCTCTGAATGGCTTAAGGAAAACAAAATGAAGACTTTGGAGTGGCCTAGTCAAAGTCCTGACCTGAACCTGATTGCGATTATGTGGCATGACTTTTAAAAGGTGGTTCATGCTCAAAAACCCTCCATTTGTTTTAACTGAATTACAACAATTGTGCAAAAATGAGTGGAATATAAAATATACATATTTATAACAAGGGAAATTATATTAGTATTGAAAGTGTTGATGCATGCTCAATCATTCGGGTAAGGAAACTGCAGAAAGTTGATTCTGTTCCTTTGGACTTTGCATTTTCAGTGGGAGAAACATTTTATCACTCCTCTAAGGGACTTCTTCAGTCTCAGCTGGTTGCAAGTTTCACTAACCTTATAAACAGTGCATTTGCATAATGACAGAAACTTGCACCACTGACAAACACATTTATCTTGTGATATGCAAATTGTCATGACCATTTTTGATCAATGAGTACTCTTCACAGAGAGTTGGGGAATGGCTGCAATCACAGCATTGTAAGACAGTGAAAGCCTTGTAAGCCATTGCCTTTCACTGAGTCACCAGCTCACTTTCATCATCATTAATATGCAAATTCATGCAAGTTCATGGCTACTGATCAATGGCCATGCGTACTTTTCACAGAAATGGGAAATGGCTGCAATCACAGTTGAAGTGTACTACAAACCAATGTATTTAAGGTTAACTTTTAAACATTTAACTCCAATCATCCATTGAAGCACAAATTAGGTGGCATTGGGTCACTGCAACACAGAGTGAACACACATACAGCAGGCAGAGAAGGAGAAGAACATCATATTAAAGAATCCCTGAATAAATGTGGTTATCCCAGCTGGGCATTTATCAAAGGCGGGAAGATGCCTAAAGAATTCTCCAGGTGAGAGAAGAAGGACAGTCGCTGCCTAAATGAAAAACACTGGTGATCCTTAATGTGTAACGAGTATAGGAACAGCAGGGACACATTTTTTCTCTGTTACTCCAAAACATGCTACACCAAACGTCGGTCCACCCAAGGATCAGGTCCCTATAAGGGACAAACAGAACAATATTGTGTCAAGTGCCAAAAGCACTCCTGTGATTACTGGGGAGAACAAAAAAACAATGAAAGACACAACACAGAAGAGCTACCTTGTCAGGCCAGGTATGTACATCTACTGGGCAGTGGTAAGCTTTTTTCCTTTAGTACCTACTCACCTTACTCACGTCAGCTCGGCACGGCTTGACATGGTTTTTTAGGGTTTTCCATTAGGTGATAGTACCAGTGTTGGTCAAGTTACTTGAAAATAGTAATTAGTTACTAATTACCAGTGTTGGTCAAGTTACTTGAAAAAAGTAATCAGTAACTAATCCCGTTACTTTACTGATTACTTATTTTCAAAAGTAATTAATTACTTAGTTACTTAGTTACTTTTAAAAAACACTTTACAACCTGAATAGGTGATAAAGCGATAGATCTTTCAGCCCAATTCTACTTTTTCTGCATAATCCATCATACAAAATGTAATCAAATGGAAAAGTCTCTTTTAAAACTTGTTTTATTAGTTTTAATCTTTAAACTTTATGCATCAAGCAAAAATTAAATTATATGCAACATTCTCTGACTGGAAGAAATTTGTTTAACATTTAAACCTATTTTCTGCACATTCCAGCACATAAAATAAAATATTTTTTTGTGTTTACACTCACTCTTTCAAATAGATGCAAGTAAAACACAGCAGAAAATAAATAAAGTCAAAGGCTAGTTGCTCTATTTTCACCTGTAAAGCAGGACTGGGGTAGGCGGAGGTTTACCCTGGTGCAGGTGTGCCGCAGCGGTCAGTTGAAGACTCCGCCAGTTTCTCTGTGAATTTCCCATTACAGTCGTAGGGCACTCGGCGCTTGCTTGGAAGTTAAGGGGGGTTTTTTCCGCTGTAAAAAGAAGTTTTCTTCCCACGCACAACGGACGCTAATGTTTTTGTCACTTTTTATGGAATCAAACTCAAAATAAGGTCAGTACTTCCACGCTTTAAACGCTGCACGCTCATACTCTGTCCCGTACTTGATATATTATCCATTGTTGATCTGCAGACAGCTGTTGTCACGAACACTGTCATGAGACATTCTCCCAAAAAACTCACGGTTTTAGTAACGCAGTAACGCAGCGTTCCTACGGGAAAGTAACGGTAATCTAATTACCGTTATTGCAATGGTAATCCCTTACATTACTCGTTACTTGAAAAAAGTAATCGGATTACAGTAACGCGTTACTGTAATCCGATTACTGCCCATCTCTGCTAATTACTAATTGCTTCACCAAGAAAGTACTCCCGTTACTTCACTCATTACTTATTTTCAAAAGTAATTTGTGAATTTATTACTTAGTTACTATTTAAAAACATGCTACACAACCTCAATATGTAATAAAGCAAAAGACCTTTCAGTCTAATTCTATTTTTTCTGGATAATCCATCATATAAAATTGAATCAAATCAAAAAGGCTCTTTTTAAAAACTTGTTTTTCATCCATCCATCCATTTTATGCACTTTGCATCAAGCAAAAATTTAATTGTTTGCAACAGTCTTTGACTTGAAGAAATTTGCTTAACATTTAAACCTATTTTCTGCATATTCCAGCACATAAAATAAAATATTTTTTTGTGTTTACACTCACTCTTTCAAATAGATGCAAGTAAAAAAAAGCAAAAAATAAATCAAATCAAAGATTCAGCAGCATTAAGTTCTGTCGTCCTTAAGTCTATTTTCACCTGTTTAGCAGGAGTGGGGCAAGTGGAGGTTTGCCCGGTGCCACAGCAGTCATGTCAGTGGGGGGATCCGGGGGTTTCTCTGTGAATTTCCCAGCGTGCTGGGTGCTTGCTCAGATTTGAAGTTTAATTTTTCGCTATAGAAAGAAATTTTCTTCCCATGCAGAGTGTATGCTAATTTTTTTGTCACTTTTTACAGAATCAAGCTCAAAGTAATGTCAGTACTTCCAAGCTTTAAACGCTGCATGGTCGTACTCTCTCCTGCACACCATATTATCCATTGTTGATCTACACACATCTGTTGCTGCCACGGATGTTGCACGCTGGTATGTCATTTTAATTGTAATAGTAATCTAGTTACTTTTTTGCAATTTTTGTAATCCCTTACTTTACTCGTTACTTGAAAAGAGTAATTAGTAATTAAAGAGTCAGCCGACACAGAAGAAGTCACTTTGATTAGTGATGAAATGTTTCTCCCACTCTGCTTCCAGATGAACAGTATCAACTTTCTGTGATGACCTCTTGGCCTTTTTGAGTAAATGGAACAAGTCAAAATGCAAACAATTTGTTAGAGTAATCAGCTGAACTAAATATATTGGACATCTGTGAAGAGTCCATATGTGAGGCTTAACTGTAGCTCATGTTGTTATCGTGGGAAAATCAGCACATGAACAGATAGCGCTGTGTTACCCAACCAAGAACTGATTGTTGGAGAGTGTAAGTAAATCTGTCAAAACCACATGTTAGTAATATTCCAGGAGGTGATCTGGAGTGTAAATAACTGCATTGGACGTAAGAGTGTTTTATGTTGTATGAGCCTATTAGTGGGGAAACAGTGTCTCGTCTACCAATCATTAAAAACATGCAGTTTTCTGCCTGACATGCAGTGAAATGTTCTTGTTTCCAAGGAATCAGACAGTAGCTAAAAATATTTACTGGATGTGATTCTTGATTTCATACAGTATTAGGCAAGAAATCAAATGCACAGCAGGGTTTAAAACCAGAAACAGGAAGTGTTTGTTTTGAAATACTTTGAGGTGAAAGTTTTCTAATCAAAATGTAATTTTGTCAGAATATATTTAGAGCATAAAACATATTTTGGAATACTATATTACTGCTGATATATTCTTTTTTTTTTCTTTTTTTTTTAAACAGAACACTGTACTCCCTTGTACTCAAGCAAGTGACTAAGATTTACTCACACTCTCACTATCATAGTGCTAATTTTAACATTTTCTACATCATGTAGTCAGCCGCACCCGCTCTTTGGTAAGTAGATTCTGGTTCATTCCACACAAATATCATGTGCCCAGATAAAACTGGACAAACAGAGTGAAAGGTGGTGGTGAGAAGTCACATATAAAAGCCAGTTTCTTCAGGGCGAACTGTGACAGCAGACAGGTGCACCAGCAGGTGAGTGGAAACACACAAACATCAACACAGATGGTCCAAAGAAGCAATTAGCTTATTTGCACCATCTACGTGATGGCCTGAGCTATATATACATGACAGCATATATTTTGTAACGTAGCGCCTTGTTGACTAAAGTGTTACTGCTTCGTGTTTTATTCAGGTCGATAATTCCATCACCACACTTCTGATCCAGAATGCAAACATTCGTAACTTTGTGTGCTCTTCTCCCGCTCCTCTGTTTTGTCCATGCAGATGTTGTGGAAAGTTTTGAGGTTTGTTTGTTTTCTTTTCCAGATTATCAGAAGAATTAAATATGTGTCTTGTCAAATAGCTTCACTTCTGTTACTATTAATTATTATCTATTTTATCATTTTGCCCCAGGATGCGCCAGAATGCATGAAGTACTTTTATAAAGAAAAGGTGCCTGAGTTGGGAGCTTCTACGCCTGGTGCTGCCCGCCTCTGTCAGCGCTTTGTCAACAGGTAGTAAACTGGCAGAAAGAATACTTTAAAACTGAATCACACAGCATACACAGCATTGTCATGTGTACTCAGATTACTGCTTTTCTATGGTATCTTTGAAAATCCAACTGCTGCCTATTACTTTTAGAACAAATATTTTCTTTGTTCTTTATTTACCATAGTAACACTTCTGATCTATTCCTAATATTTGCACCATCAGGTACCACTTTGCCACACTGTATGACACCATCCATCGCATTGCTGTCTA
This sequence comes from Oreochromis niloticus, assembly GCF_001858045.2. NCBI lineage: Eukaryota > Metazoa > Chordata > Actinopteri > Cichliformes > Cichlidae > Oreochromis > Oreochromis niloticus. Next base: position 8,753,855 of record NC_031979.2, read on the forward strand.
CTCTGCCTATCAATTCCAGCCCAGTAATGGAGGCGGCAGGGAGAACAGGTGGTTTGTGGAGCCACAGGTTTGTCCCACACGAGCTTATTTTGCATTTATTCATGGCAGACAGAAAGTATGAAGAATGCAGAGTCATAAAATTTACATTAATTGTTCTTTTAGACAATTTTAGATTGTAAGGAATTAATATTTTTTTGTCTTGTTTCCATCCATCTTAGCTGGTAGATCGGTCTTGGCAGGGAGAGATGAAAGATGGATACTGGCTGGGGCAGGATAACCCTGGTGTCTACCTTGGAGAGAGACAAGCTCTGAATGAGGACTTCACAAATTCAGGCTTCGACCGTGGTCATCTCAACCCCAACGGACACCATGCAGGTAGTTGAGGACAGATTGTGTGTTTTTCAGGAGGGTAGACAGTAGATGGCAGTACAGGACTGGGGAGTTGTTTTTGGCTGCAGCAGCTGAGGATAGATAGACTTAACTAACGAGCAGCTTCTCCAGCCTTATGTTTCAATGTTTTCTGCTCAACATGCTCATAATTTATGATTTTCTAGAATATTTTAATTGCTGAATGAAAATGACTAACCCACTTCTTGACTCATCGAGGTTCTCACCTTTTCTTTGGACAGAAAAACTTTAAGCTTGTCCTTCTTTTCCTTCTCTCCTGCAGTCCCTAGCCGCAACGCCACTTTTACCCTCACCAATGTGGTTCCTCAGAACCCCAAGCTGAACCAGAATGCCTGGAGGATCCACGAGTCCCAGCTCACCGAGCTTTTTCTGGAGAAGTGCCCTAAGGCCTACGTGCTGGTCGGTGCCATTCCTTCTGCAGACAGCTGGATTGTTAAAAACAATGTTAAGCGTGTCAACATCCCAGACTACCTGTGGAATGCCTACTGCTGTGTGGACAACAACGACAGACCCATTCAGAGCGGCGCTGCCAGAGCAAGAAACACAGAGGACAACTTGGTGGAGCAGCTCTCTCTGGATGAACTGGAAACATTCTTGCAGCAGTTTATCGCACAGCCAGTGGGAGAGTTGTTTTACAACAATTGCAGAGCATAAAAGCAATGATGACACTAAATATAAGTATCTTTTAATTTTACATTGTTGTTTTACAGCTTTTAAACCAATGAATCCCTTACTATTAAATATTAAATAAATGAATAAAAATGAGAAGCACAAGGATAATGTGGTTATTTATTAGTAATTGTGTCGCAAAGGAAGGCGAGAAGGTTGTGCAGTCTACAGTACTGTAATGTACACACTCGGCCCAAGCGAGAGCCCGTGGTGAAGACAGAGCAACAACAGCAGTCTTAAACCTGTAATTAAACTGTAAATGCTGTCATACAGTGAATAACCTGGAAATTGGTGATTAAACTGACTCTCAGGAGGTGTTATATTAGCTACACTTTAAGCTGACATAATAAAATGTTACATATAAACCTACAGCTTAGACTCGCAAAGTAAAGTTTAGATTGACTACCATTATGAGAAAGGCCAGGCAAAGCTTAACATTTTTTATTTAAAGACATTTAAAATGCTTCTTCAGCGCACAGCAGCAGCTGAGGATAGATAGACTTAAATAACAAGCAGCATCTCCAGCCTTATGTTTCAATGTTTTTTTCAAGACATGCTTGTAATTAATATAATATGTAATTAATGTAATTTCTAGAATATTTGAAGTGATCAATGAAAATGACTAAGCCACTTCTAGACTCATCGAGGCTCTCACCTTTTATTTGGACTGAGAAACTGTAATCTTGTCCCTCTTTTACTTCTTACCTGCAGTCCCTAGCTTCAACGGCACCCAGACGAATGTGGTTCTTCAGAATCCCAAGCTGAGCCAGAATGCCTGGAGGATCCACGAGTCCCAGCTCACTGAGCTTCATGTGGCTTTAGGACCACCCACATGTTCCAATACTGAGTTTCCAGTTTCAGTCAGGTCAGGGATGACCCTCTGTTTGGGAGACTGCACTCATTTAAAAAAAAGAAAAAACTATGACAAAAAAGAAGAGGAAATAATGATACAATCACAGACTTATGAGTGATTCAAACTGCCTGAGCCCAGCTGAGGCTCAGCAACTCTTCATATACATACTGTTAGGTACATATGTTTTTCAACACTGACACAAGTTTGTTTTTTTTTGTTTTTTTACCTGTTTACTGAAACATATGCCAATTATAGTTATATAATGGTCATGGACATGATATGTAGACTCTCAGGTTCCACATTCAAATTGGATGAAGTGCTTAAGTGTTGTAGCTCCTTAACATGTGCCACCCTATTTTTGAAGGGAACAATAGTTGAACAATTGACTCAAATGCAGGTATGGGCAATTCCTTCATTATGTCATTATCAGTGAAGCAGACAAAAGGCCTGTCGCTGATTTTAAGTGTGGTGCTTGCATTTGGAAGAGTTTACTGTGAACAGACAACATGCGGTCAAAGGAGCTCTCCATGCAGAAAAACAAGCCATCCTTAAGTTGCAAAGAAAAGCCAGCACAGTTTAGGAAAAAGATTCTTTGGACAGATGAAATCAAGATTATCATCTACCAGAAGGATGGCAGAGGCAGTGTGATGGCTCGGTCATGACTGGCTGCCAGTGGGACTGGGACACTAGTGTTTAATGATGATGTGACACAGGACTGAAGCAGCCGAATGAAGTTTGAGGTGTTCAGAGACATATGTCTGCTCAGCTAAATGCAGTCAAATTGATTGGGTGCTGTTTTACTATATAGATGGACAATGACAAAAACATGCATTCAAAGGAAGTCAGGAGTTTAATAAATCAAGGCCACTGCAGTAAAGGCCTGACAGAGCATTAAAAAGGATGAAACCCAGCATGTCCATGAGTTCAAGACTTCAGGCTGTCATTGCCAGCAAAGCATTTTCAACCAAGTATTAGAAATGAACATTTTATTTGTCCAATTACTTTTCACCCCCTGAAATGAAGGGATTGTGTTTGTTATGCAATCTTTTTGTTCACCCCACTTAATTAACATACTGAAAATCTGCACTGCAGTTGTTTCATTTAAAATTTATTGCTGCTGTAGAGGTTGAGCATTGGGCACCAGTGACTAGTTTTGCAAATAAATTTATCCTGCTAAGAAAAGAGTGTGGCAATTTTGATAGTTGATCAGTGAGCATATGTATTGACTGTATCATATGCACAATGTAGCGATGTCAGAGGAAGGCAAGAGTATGTTGATGTGGGCGTGGAAGGAAATAAATGCATATAAAGTAGTAAGGGCTGGGAGCAAGGCTGTGAATGATGGCTTCTTCATCATAATTATGTCTGAAAAGGAAAACAAACAGCCTGTGTTGCAGGAAGGTGTATATAGTAAAAAAAACAACAGACTTAATTATACAACTATTGTTTATTGTGTGCATCAGTTCTCAACTAAGAGGCAAAAAAATGAGTCCAGTTTTGTCCCATAGCGATAGTTCAAAGTTCAGTGAAAGTATTACATGGTTATTACAGAGTGATAATTATGGGTTACAGAATTTCAAAGACTTACTGAAATGCTACTTGCTGCATTAAAAACATGATTATTGATTAAACCAAAAAGCAACAGCATAACCACAACTCACAATCCAGCTGCCATCTGTGTGTTTGCTAAATAATTACCTTCTTATAATTCACAGAGCTAAGCCGTTTTGACATTATGGCAACAGATCTTCACTTTGAGGAACAGCAATAATAATATTTAGCTCCTCTATACTGCAACCCAACTTACAGTTCTTCACCTCCTCTCTTACAATCCCAGATATAAAAATTAGCACAGAGGACATGTTAATGTTCAAGTTGACTCAAAGAAATCTAGCTAAATTGGAGGGATACTCATTTGGAGCAAATGATCAGTGCAAATACTGTGAAAAAAGCTGCAACGTTCGTCTGCATGCAATAAATGTTATAAAAAGATTCATATAAAACGTTTAATGAACTAAAGTTTCACTGGTTACTTTTCTTTATTCCGCAGTCGTGTTTAGATCATTTGTACTGGGTCATGGGGTGATCATTCCAGGGAGGCAGCTGGGACAATTTTTCCTCAGTGGCTGTTTCGATGGGCCAGCCCCAGGCCTTGAAGAAGCCAGTCAGGTTCATCCCCACAGTCTGGGAGAAAGTCTCAGCATACAGGTTCATCTTTGAGTCATTGTCATTGGGAATGTTGCTCATGTGGTGGTACGCAGCAAACACCTTCTTAAAGGCATCCCAGCCAAACTTTTCCTGGAGCTACAGAGAAGGTAGATATGACAACAACTCAAACTATTTGCTGTCTTTTATGTTAGGAGCAATAATCTCTTGACCAAAGCATCACAACCTGTTATGATTTAATGTTAGCTTCACTATAAGCCCACAAGTCTACATGGAATTGTCACCTATATGGCACACTCAAATCAAACTCTTTTAATAGAAGGCAAAGTGCATGTAAGAGATTTGATTTGAAAGGTATCATCTTGTAGTTTCTGACACTATCCTTGTTTAGCATGTGGCTAAAATACAACTTGAACCTAACTCTACCCCTAAGTGATTTGTTGGTCAATTGGTCGATTTTAAGTATGACTGGATCAAATGGAGTTATCGTCTTTCAGTCTTATTCATATCATGTGTTTTCTTCACTGTGGACAAAGCAAAATTTCTCTATAATTTCTCACCTGCAGATATGTTTCCAGGGCTACCCATACCTTCCATTCACTGAGTTTCTTGCCTCCCTTGATGTACTCCTCTACTCGAGTCTTTCGTCTAGCTGAAGTCAAAAAACCATGAGCCTGCACCAAAAAACATGGAATGAGATAGTTGCTAAATCATGTGATCACAGAAAACTCAGTCATGATGATGATGATGATGATTGACGTATAACATAAGAGTTGAAAAGACACTTGCTTTACTCTACCTGTGCTCTGTTGAGACCCAGCACCTCTTCATTCACAAACACTGACCACAGGTTGCATGTAGCGTCTGTGGTGTGTGGTCGGAACTCCCAGCAGCTTCTCTGTTGGTTGTGTCCCAGTTCATGGATGGGCCCCCACATTTGATTACCTTTTTTAACATCAACAACTTCAGCAGCTGAAGCATGGTGTGCCATGATGGGATAACCTGAATGCATCCAGCCTTAAAAGAAGAAAAGTAAATGAATAATTGTTTCAAGATTATATTGAGAATACTTTATGAGAGAAAAGCTGCAAAGTGTGAAGGAGAGAATATATGTATATATATATATATATATATACATATATGTATATATATATATATATATGTATGTATGTATATACGTATATATATATATATATATATACATATATGTATATATATATATATATATATATACATATATTCTCTGATCTACACTAGCTGATCTACACTACGGCAGCAGTGATCAGTGAGATGCTTGGCTACAAGTTGAACAGCCACAAGGGGCAGTACCCTCCATGGAGAAGGAGGCTAGAGGGCAAGATCAAAGTAGCACGGAGGGAGGTTAGCCAACTAACGGAGTTGCAGAAAGGCGCGACAAAGAAGGTGCATAAGAAATACAGCAAGCTGTCCATACCTGAGGCCTTGGAAACTGCCAAGCAAAGACTCACAGCCTTGGCCAGCTGCTTGAGGAGGTACACCAGAGAGATAGAAGGCAGGAGAATAAACCAGCTGTTCTCCACAGAACCAGCAAAGGTGTACTCTCAGTGGCAAGGGAACAATAACAGAACAGCACCACCAAGGCTGGAGACGGAGCAATACTGGAAGAGCATATGGGAGAAGGACGCAACCCATAACGGCAATGCTCAGTGGCTAGTGGATCTGAGGGCAGACCATAGCGACCTCCCTGAACAGGGTCCAGTAACCATCACAGTGGCAGATATCCAAGAAAGGGTCTCCAGTATGAAGAGTTGGACAGCACCAGGGCCCGACATGGTTCACGCCTACTGGCTGAAGAAGCTGACTGCACTCCACGAGCGTCTGGCAGCACAAATGAACCAGCTGCTAGTTAACGAGAGACAACCGAAGGTCGGACGGTCCTGATCCCCAAGGACCCCAAGAAGGGACCGGTCCCATCCAACTACCGACCAATAACCTGCCTCAGTACTACATGGAAGCTCCTGTCAGGCATCATATCGGCTAAGATGAACAGGCACATGGCTCAATACATGAGCGGGGCACAGAAAGGGATTGGCAAGAATACCAGAGGCGCAAAACACCAGCTACTGGTAGACAGAACAGTCAGCCGAGACTGCAAGACCAGGCTCACCAACCTGTGCACTGCCTGGATTGATTACAAGAAGGCCTATGACTCAATGCCCCACAGCTGGATACTGGAATGCCTAGAATTGTACAAGATCAACAGGACCCTAAGAGCCTTCATCAGGAACTCAATGGGAATGTGGCACACAACACTAGAGGCCAACTCCAAGCCCATAGCACAAGTCACCATCAAGTGCGGGATCTACCAAGGAGATGCTCTGTCCCCACTGCTGTTCTGCATAGGCCTGAACCCCCTCAGTGAGATAATTAACAAGACTGGCTACGGATACCGGCTACGGATACCGACTACGGAACGGAGCGGTTGTCAGCCACCTCCTGTACATGGATGACATCAAGCTGTATGCCAAGAGTGAACGAGACATCGATTCACTGATACACACTACCAGGCTATACAGCAATGACATTGGAATGTCATTCGGGCTGGAGAAGTGTAGTCGGATGGTAACAAAGAGAGGGAAGGTAGTCAGAACTGAGGGGATTGAACTACCAGAAGGCAACATTGCAGACATAGAGGACAGTTACAAGTACCTGGGGATCCCACAGGCGAATGGGAACCATGAAGAGGCCGCTAGGAAAGCTGCAACCACCAAGTACCTGCAGAGGGTCAGGCAAGTCCTGAGGAGTCAGCTGAACGGTAAGAACAAGATCCGGGCAATCAACACCTACGCCCTGCCCGTGATCAGGTACCCTGCTGGGGTAATAGGCTGGCCAAAGGAGGAGATAGAAGCCACTGACATCAAGACAAGAAAGCTCCTTACCATGCATGGAGGGTTTCACCCCAAGTCCAGCACCCTGAGGTTGTACGCTAAGCGGAAGGAAGGGGGCCGGGGACTGGTGAGTGTCAGCACCACAGTCCAGGATGAGACAAGAAACATCCACGAATACATCACGAAGATGGCCCCAACTGACAGTGTGCTCAGTGAATACCTCAGGCAGCAGAAACCCAAGAAAGAGGAGGAAGGCGAGGAACCATCATGGAAGGACAGGCCCCTGCACGGTATGTACCACCGGCAGATAGAGGAGGTGGCTGATATCCAGAAATCCTACCAGTGGCTGGACAAAGCTGGACTGAAAGACAGCACAGAGGCACTAATCATGGCAGCACAAGAACAAGCTCTGAGTACAAGATCCATAGAGGCTGGGGTCTATCACACCAGGCAAGACCCCAGGTGCAGGCTGTGTAAAGATGCCCCAGAGACAATCCAGCACATAACAGCAGGGTGCAAGATGCTAGCAGGCAAGGCATACATGGAACGCCATAACCAAGTGGCCGGCATAGTGTACAGGAACATCTGTGCCGAGTATAACCTGGAAGTCCCAAGGTCAAAATGGGAGACGCCCCCAAGGGTGATGGAGAATGACCGAGCTAAGATCCTGTGGGACTTCCAGATACAGACGGACAAAATGGTGGTGGCTAACCAACCGGACATAGTGGTGGTAGACAAACAGAAGAAGACGGCTGTAGTGATCGATGTAGCGGTTCCGAATGACAGCAATATCAGGAAGAAGGAACACGAGAAGCTGGAGAAATACCAAGGGCTCAGAGAAGAGCTCGAGAGGATGTGGAGGGTGAAGGTAACTGTGGTCCCCGTGGTAATCGGAGCACTAGGTGCGGTGACTCCCAAGCTAGGCGAGTGGCTCCAGCAGATCCCGGGAACAACATCGGAGATCTCTGTCCAGAAGAGCGCAGTCCTGGGAACAGCTAAGATACTGCGCAGGACCCTCAAGCTCCCAGGCCTCTGGTAGAGGACCCGAGCTTGAAGGATAAACCGCCCGCAGGGGCGTGCTGGGTGTTTTTATATATATATACGTATATACATACATACATACACACACATATATATATATATATATATATATATGTATATATATATATATATATATATATATATATATATATATATATATATATATATATATGTCCCAGAGGCCCTGGAGCTTACTACACTACATTACATTACGATTAGCACAGGGACCACTGTTGCCTTCACCCACCACATCTTCTCCAGCTCCTCTCTCAGCCCTTGGTATTTTCTTGAGCTTCTTGTGTTCCTTCTTCCTGATGTTGCATTCATTTGGTATAGCTTGGTCTATCACGACAGCCTTCTTGCTCTGCTTATTGGCGATGGCTAACTGGTGTAAAGTGCACTTACCAGCAGAAATCTGCACATCTGTCACAAAGCGCTCCTTGCGGGGAAATTTGTGTGGTTTGGCAGCCAGATCTGCAATGGCCCTCATGATTTCATCCCAGAGAGCGGCCACCTTGTCTGGGTGCTCCAGACCCCGAACAGCATCTGATTGTACGGTGAGGACGATGTTTTCAAACTCCAACTCTGCCCAGGGCCCAGGAGCCGTGCGCAGCAATGACCACTCAGCTGCAGTTGTTACACCTGAAAAGAACAAAGAGAGGAGTGGATCTATTAAAATGCTTTGAATCATTGCATATTAAAACATATATAAAATGTTCTATTCAAAGTACAAACTTGTGTCACAGATTCAAAATCCAGCTTGTTCTTAAACAAAACTGTGGAACAATCTGCCTTTAGAGATTAGACAGGCCTCTTCTCTGCCTGTTTTTAAATCGCTTATAAAAACCCTTTGACATCCTGTGAGATGTTTTTTTAGTTGATTGTAGTGAGATGATGACACTGATTTTAGTGAAATGTGGGCCTCTGGCCCTGCTTATATACATATATATATATATGTATATACACACATATATATATATATATATATGTATATATATATATATATATATATATATACATATATATATATATATATGTATACACACATATATATACATATATATATATATACATATATATATATAATCAACTAAAAGAACATCTCACAGGGTGTATATATATACATATATATATATATTGGATTACAAAATAAGGAATCTGGCATTTCCATAATTTTTAAAGGGCGTGTAGCACAGATGGATAAAAAACTTCAGATGCACCTGATATGAGTAAATTATTTAAATAAAAAAAGTTTTGCTTTTTCCAATTCCACATATGCATTTCATTTTAGCACCAGGGCTCTAGAGCGCGACCAATTTGGTCGTATGTGCGACCTAATTTCTCAGTGGTGCAACTAAAAAAATCCTTGGTTGCACCAATTCAACCAGCTGTCTGATTACAAAACAAAAGTGTTAGCAACTCGGAAAGTCTCTGTGTGGTCAACAACAGACACACATTATGCCCATATTGTGGTTTAAACCAATCAGCGATAGTAAGGGGCGGGACCTCTCTGACTGGCCGTGGTCCAAATATTCCTGTAGTCCTATGCGTGCACGTTTGAAAGTGCAGGTGGGTAGAGAGAGGTGAGTAGCTTGAATAAAGTGATATCGATTCATTAAATCCTAAATCAACTTTTAAATATAAATGTATTTTGCCAGAAACGCTCAGGTTAAAACTCACAAAACTATTTCAAGAACCACTAAACAGCTAAAACAGCAAATGAGAGCAAGTAAACGTATTCCGCACAAAGACGTAAACACAAAGCGCGGACCTGAGGCATTAGAATCAGTGAGATGTCAGCTTCGTCACCCGACGGCACGTATACGGACACGCCGTTGGGGCTGAAAGCCGACAGCTCACAAATGCGTCTGATGCGTCGGGTCTGCGCTTTGTGTTTACGTCTTTTTTTCCGCAAGATTCTGATGCTGCAGGTTTTGTCTCTCTCCAACCAAAATTCACTGAACCAACAGCAAAATACGATCAAAAACTACGTTTCACATTCGATAAACATTGTCATAAATTCCCTCTTAATTTTGCTGTTTTGCTTCCACCACGATAAAAAAATCACACTTCCTGCACAGCTCTTTCTCTCTGTCCATGCACTTCAAGGACAGTTTCCCATCTCACATCTCAGTGCTGTCGGCCGCTGTTTTTCTTTTTTTTCCCCAAAAAAACTACCTCCGACAAGAAAGCCTCATTTCTGCTGTTTAATAGCGAAGATATTTAACAATTTTTAAAATTATGCCAAATTGCAAAACGTTTGGCTGTGTCACTAATCAAACTTCTGTAACTTTGCTCTGCTTCACTTCATCAGCATCAGGTAATGTTCATATGTTGATTCTTGGATTTCTTCAGTTTTTGTTCCACTGCTGAATATTTTAAGGTGGTTATCTGGTTTAAAAAGCCAGGCCAGGAAAATCTCCTTCATGTTTTCCTGTGTTTTATCCTCCGTTACTTTGACACAAAGGCATCTGCTGTGATGCTACACCTCTGATGAAATCTCACAAGTGTCAGTACTGATAAATGATCAGAATTATAATATTTCTGACTGCCTGAGTTAAAATTGAATTGAATTAAATCGAATCGAATTAGGACCTTGTGAAGCGGAATTGAATCAATTATAGAAATCAGTGACGATACCCAGCCCTAGTGAGTAGCCTAGGCCCGACAGAAGTGGATGTAGCTGTGGGTAAAGAGAACCGATGAAAAGAACTATTGATAACTTTTTCGTTAAGTTAAGGCCTGATCCGTTTGAAATTCATAGCCAGTGCTCTGACATGGAGCCATCAACCTCTGAACGCTGAAAAAGAACAGTGTATCCAGATAACACATTATATGCCGAGATAAATGCACTTCCCAAGCGTCCACTCTCCCCACTGCCTTTCAGTGGCAGGCAGCAGCAAACAGGACATCAGAGAAGGCCGAGATGATGATTAAGGTTAACATTGTCTACAATATTGCCAAAGAGTGCCAAAGCACTTTAAGCACAAGCACTTTTTCAGTACCTTATCTATCTTGTAGAACTGTGTTCCAAATAAAGAACTTTGTGTTGACAAGAGTGTTAGTTAATCATTTACAAATCAATATTGTCTGTATGGACAGCAATTTAACAAAAAAAGTGAACATGTAAAACTGTGGGGTTAAGCGATGCGGTTGAAAAATTTGGGTGTACCTAACTTTTGTGCTGGTTGCACTAAGGAAAAAGTGCAACCATGGCAAAAAGTTAGTCTAGAGCCCTGCAGCTTGGCGTCTTTAAACAGCCTTTGGTGTAAAAAGCTGATAGTGCACACATTGCCTTTAAAGAATTTAGCAAACTTTGTGCAGTCTTTTAGGAGAGGGTTTTACTTTACTAAAAATATGTTGAGCTCAAATCACCTGTATTGTCCAAATGTATGTTCAATCAGAATGAAGGTCATCTAAGTCAATAAGAATAAGACTCACCAGATATCTTCCAATTACCTCCACTGACACAAAGTACACAGCACTGTTATAAACCACAGACTTACCAGACTTGTAATATGGAGCAGTTACAGCTTTCTGGACTGTGATCTCCAACCCTTTCACTTGTGTGTTGGGTGGGGCCACCAGGTAAATAAGTCCCCCCCACAGGTTGGACACATGCATCATCTCTGAAGTGACAGGAAATCGCTCACAAACACGTGGTGGCCTCTTCAGCTCATCCTTTCTATGTAGGTCATCAGTTTGACAGCCTATCTGAATCTGTAGATGAAATGGAAAATCAGTTCATTTTTTTAAATATATTACAACACCAGTCACCTTTGCTCAGGAATGATTTACAAAGCAGTTTACAGATGTCATGATCAAATTTTCTTTCTAGTGGTGTGCTATTAAAAAGCATGGACAGGTCTAACACTGTTCCTATAGATGACGGGGGCATGTTATTGGATTTAGTTGAACTAATACAGGCAGGGAACAGAGGGCACAGTTCTGTTTGACAATTTCTATTGGCTGAAGGGCTGATGCTGAAACAGATGTTCAGAGATGTGACTTAATTTCTTCTGTCAGTGTTCTCCAGTTAAGTGAGACAGGTTTCAAGGGAGTGACTGGGCCAATGGAGGCCAATGGAGGCTGGCACCCATCTGTGAGTCAATCTCCACAGATGCTTCAGAAGAAAAATGGATGCTGGTACAGACTGGTACAAAAAATAAAACCTCAACCAAACCAAAACTGTTAGGGGTACCTGGGTCGTTAACTCAGTCATTTGTGTTTATGGCTTTTTGAGTCTTGTTTATTCATTATCGTTTTCTCTGTGTGACCTTGTTTCCTTGTTGAGTAATGTGTATTTCTAGTTTAGGTTTCTGGTTTCTTATTTGGTCCCTTTTTATGTCCTGGTCTTGTCTCTGTGCCCTGTCCTGTTTTGTCTTGGTCATGCCCCTGTGTGTCCTCTTGCTCTGTTGCCCTTTCTCATCCCTTGCACTCTCACCCTCTCTCATCCCTCGCTCTCTTGCCCTCTCTCGTCCCCCGCTCTCTCATCCCTGGCTTTCTCACCCTCTCTCTCCTCCCTCTGTTCCCTGGGTTCCGTCAGTCTGCATCTCAGTGTGTGTGTTCCCTGTACTTCCTGTTTTACTGCGATATGCTCCTGTATAGTGTGCATCATGATCAGTTTTGCTTACCCCGTGCCATCTGTTAGATTGTTGCCAGCAGTGTTCCCTTTTTATCTTGATTCCCTCATGTATTTCATGTCCGTGTCTCCCTCTGTCCTGTGTCACAATCTCCCTCATTCTCCAGCTGTGTGTTTTTCCTGCTTGTTCAGTTCCAGTTTGTTTTTTTGTATTTCTAGAATCCAGCAATAAAGCGGTTTTCTAGTTTAGTTTTGTCTCCAAGAGTCTGCATTTTGGGTCATCCAATCCTGCCCACTTCACACAGCTCATGACAGAAGATTGTAACCAGTCATGGACCCAGTGCAGTATCTGCCTTCCTGAATGAGAAGGTGAGACATTATGCTCAGCATACCCTCATTTGGCTCTATGAGGGCTGTGCCGCTTCCCAACTGCAAATGCTACCAATGTTACTTTGCTTATTCCTTCAGTGATAACGTTGGGCAGGTTCTCGCTCACGCCGGCCAATCACTCTCCAGCCTCTCTATCTGCTAGTTCTCTTCCTCTGTTGCCCCGGGAAGAGGGGCTGGAAGGGTTTTTTTAAAATATATTTTTTAAAACTTTTTCTGGCTTTATTAGATAGATATAGCGAAGACTGACAGGACAGCAGAGGGAAGACATGCGACGAAGGGCCGCGGGTTGGATTCAAACCCATAGGCCATACAGCATATGGTCCCCTGCTCATTCCACTGAGCTAAACCGGCTCAGCTGTAACTATCACTGCCTCGTCGCAGCCTGTAATTTCTATATCTGCCTGTTTAAACACCACAAACCCCACATGTCAGTGGGAAAAATTAAGATTGGGACTGTGAGGAGTGCCACTGAGCTGGCCCTCCAGAGACCGTCAGTGTTTTTCAAACCCTTCCCAGCCAGTTTATTTAGAGACTGTCGGCCATATTGCTCCCTGGCCTGTTTATTTTGGGGCTGTTTGTGTTCCTGGTTTAAAAACTGTTGTTGAAACACAGTTAGCGCCTCCTAAGCATGTTACTCTGTCCAGGGCCCCATTACAGACAGTTTTTGGTGTTGTTTCACCTCCGAATTGTGCTGCTCCGCAGGCTGCATCTCAAAGGACTGTTTGTTCTATTCCACCCACTCCTGTGACTGCCTCTTTGAGAGCTGAGAGCATTTCTCTCCTCTGCGTGTTCCTGTTCCCAGGGCAGCTCAAGCCCAGCCTTCCCCCGTGCCTGTACCTGTTCCACAGGTGAGGGTGATTGAGGCCAAGCCTGGTTCCCAGGGGAGCCAGGACTCAGCTGCACCCTTACCAGTTCCTAGGGGGAGGGTAGCCAAGACCAAATCTGTCCCTGCACCGTTAGCTGTTCCTCGGGTGGGGACAGCTGGTGTTTGGCCACTCCTGGCACCCATACCTGCTCCCTGGACCAGAGTATCCAAGTTTCAGCACACGGTCCTCGGTCACAAGTGGAGCCTGCTGCGAGCCCTGCATCCACTAGAGGGGCTCAGTCAGGCCATCCCAGGCCGCTCTTTTCTCCGCAGGGAGCATAAGCGAGCCCGTCTAACCAAATTCTATCTCCACTGAGGGCTCAGACGAGCCCATCCAGCCTCCCCCTTTGTGGGCTGGGGGTTCTGTAGAGCCTGCTCAGGCACCTGCTTAACCACCTGCGACTTCCACACCGCGACCTGCTCAACTGCCTGCCAGAGGTCATTGCACAGTCTGGTCTCAGCTAGAGGTCATCACACTATCTAATTCTGCTTTGTCTCAGCTACAGGTTGTCGCTGCGTCTGGTCCTGCTACAGCTCAGCCAGAGGTCTTTGACGCCACTGGTGCCACGGACGGCCGTCCAGCAGACCTGCTTCGTCGCTACCGCTGGCTACGCAGTCAGCCTCCAGACCTGCTCCGTCGCAGGTGCTGGCTCAACAGTCGGCCTCCAGAACTGTTCTGTCACCACCATTGACCCCACGTTCAGGCCCCAGAACGGTTTCTACCAAATCACAACGTTTTGGTCTCAATAGCTACTTTGCAGATGTGTTATGGAGTGTTAAGGGATGTTTATTGTTAATTTTCTAGCCAGACCTGCTACGTCGCAGATGCTGGCTCCACGGTCGGGCCCCAGAACTGTTTCCTCTTTGTGTTCTGGACTCCTATTCCTAGTTTTTTATTTTTGACTCTACTTTTTTTGTTCTACATTTTGAGTCGTCCAATCCTGCCCACTTCACACAGCTCATGACAAAACCATAACAAATAACCACATTTTGGTCTCAATAGTTACTTTGCAGATGTAAAGGGGTGTTTATTGTTATTTTTCTTTTCTTTGTATAAATGAACCAGGTGTGATATAGTGTTTCTAAGTGAACTTAGTGGATGATTTCGTGTGCTTCACCTTCCAGTGCTTGTTGACAGTCTCAGCTGGCATGACCATGTAGGTACTCATACCAGGAGAGAGGTAGAGACCAGTGCTGATCCACTCTTTCCCATCTAACATACAGATGCACACACACACACACGCACACACACACACACACACACACACACACACACACACACACACACACACACACACACACACACACAGTACAGTCAAATATCAGTCAAAATTCTCCTAAACTTTGTTGATTTCATTTACTGAACTGTTGACACTGAGGAAAATAGAAACAAATCAGTTTTCTATGTTTATGAAAAAACGTCACTGATATGTCCTATTTGTAAATAGCAAGTAAGTCTGTAACCTTAAGTGCACTTTCACTGGATTGTTTATGATATTATGTGAATTTCAAACAAAATTTTAAAAAAAATCTAAGTATATTGTGAAACCCCAGGATACAGCATCAGAGGTTACAGTTGGTGACATATACATGTATGAAATATGCACGTATTTAATTTTTTCTTTGGATGTCTGTGATAAAGTACATTTGAGTTGAGTCCAAATTGAAGTATTGTGTGTGAGTATTGTGAATAAACTGTGGGCAGGTTGCAGTCATATATAGATATATTCACAGCTGACATATTTGTCCAAAAACATGAAATCTGACCTTCTGTGTTAACATCGATCTTGAGCCTGTGGTTATGGACGTCTGGCATCAGTGGATTATCCTTGATGAGGTAGGGCAGGAGGGCCTCAGGATTTGGGCAAAACTTGTATACAGGTGATCCCACACTGAGGAGTAGTTTGTCTTTTGGTGTCTTTGCAGGGCAGCTGTCACTCACCTTGAAAGAAGAAGACATTAATCTAACATCTCAGTGGCTGATAGTTGTGGTATCAGTGGCACCAGCCTCTGTGTTGCTATGTGTTAGAAAGTGTTTATATTTTTTCTCTACTCACCTGTGGCAGGCCTGACCTCTTTAACATGTCAGTGAGAGCAGCCAACACTTGAGTGTAATAGAAGGAGCCATGTGCCTTTGTGTGCAAGTAAGCATCACAGTCACTGCCCAGCTTTTGAAGACATCCCTCCTCATGCTTGCTAAGTTCTTCACCTGTAGTCACATGGGCAACGAAGCGGTATAGAAGGTGGCGGAAGTGGTAAGTATCTTTAATCGGCCAGCTGGGTACAAGAGCTTTGTATGTTCCTGAACGGATTGTTGCTCCCAAAAGGCTCAATCCCATTTGGTTCAGCATTTTGTTCACTGAAAGAAATTAAAACAAGTGTGACTTAATTTACTGAGTTGTATTGTTGGAAATGTCATAACTTTGGTTTTACACTCATCAGGAGGTTGGTTATTTGATGCCCAACCCCTTCAATCAAGGTGTCTTTGGATAAGATGCTACACCATTGTGAATCTGTTAGCACAACAAATACAATAGGTTTTTAGGGTGGTTGATTAGACAAGAAGAGCTCTTTATCAATTCAGTGCACTTTTGGTTTTTTAGGTGGAAAATACGAACACTACCAATACTTCTTTTCTGTATATTGTAAAACCTTTGTGGTGCATCTTCATACCTGAGAAATCTGTAAGTGGATTTTGCCCAGCATGTGTCTGCGCCCAGTGCCAGGCATGTCCTCCAATCAGCAGGCCTCCTCCCTCTGCCACAAAGTTTTGGATTTCCTCCAAATGCTCAGTGATATACGCTTTACACACAAACACACTGAGGTCTTTCCTGAAGTTTGTCTTCTCACACTTCAGCCCTGACTGGCTGAGAACTTTGAGTGCAGGATTCACCATGACACCAACAACCCCTCTGCGCCCTTCATCCAACCAGTGAATGACGTTTCTCCAAAATGGAGCCATGCTCTAAAATAAAAGAAGGACAGTAGGAAGACAGGCAGTCGTGTATACTTGTGATATATAAAATATTTGTCAGAACAGCACACAATTCATTTTAAGAAAATCAGAGGTCTACTACCTAACCCTATTAAAGTAAGTCACTTTTGGCATCTGAAAGTTTTTCTCCCTGTACTTCCTGGTGGAAACAAATGTAATGTGGAAAAATAAACTTGAAAATATGCAGCACTAGAAAATTCTTATGTATTGATTTTAACTTCCATTCATCCTTGAATGGAAGTTAAAGGGGTAAGAAGTAGGTTACACCCTGGACAGGTTGCCCGTCTGTCAAAGGGCTAACACATACAGAGAGACAACCATTCACACCCACATTCACACATGTGGACAATTTCGATTTACCAATCAAACTGACACCACTAACTGTAGGTCTTTGAACTGTGGGAGGAGGCCGGAGTATCTGGAGAGAGCACACTCAAACACGGGGAGGACATGCAAACTCCACACAGAAAGGCTGGATTTTAACTTTTAAAAAATTAATACTCTACCTCCACTGCTAGAGAACTTTCATGTGTAACCACAATGACCCGTCCTCGCCCATAGTAGGCTCCTGCCAGGAATGGACATCCATCTTCTGTAGTCCCGATGGGAAAGGCTAGCGGTCCGTGGACTAGAACCTCAGAAAATAGAGAATCAGACGGGAGGTTGAACTCTGAAACCCCCTTGAGTAATAACTCCAAGTCATCCTTGAAGTCCTTTCCTGTCCTGTAATTGAAAGGTGGAAGAAAAATATGAAAGAGAAATCAAAAATTAGAGATATAGTGTACAGAAGTAAATTCAGAATAAAGGGATGAATTTCTTTTTACTAGAAATGTGTTATTTTAAATAAAATGCCTGTTTTTCATTAGGAAATTTGAGTGTAAATTGTATTATCTTAAAGTATTTTTACTATCAATACCCAGTAAATATATTGTCATCTTGTAAAATAACTCTTTTGCTACTATTTTAGATTCCACAGATATGTTCTTGTACAATGATTTATTCATTGTAAATTAGCATTTAAAAAAATCTGCATAAAGATAATAGTCCAATTTACATTACATTTGTTAAACAGACAAATGTAATGTAATAGATCAAATGGATCACATCATTATAATTATGTGCAAGTGCTGTGATTGACTTGTGGCCTAGGATCTGCTCCTCCCATCAACCCTGGTTTGACAAGCAGCTTAGAAAATGGATAGTACACTGATATTATAGCAATAAAATATAAGTGGGGAGAAAAAGAACAAAAATGCTAAAGTGTACATTTTTAAAATGAAAAGTGTTATGTTAAGTTTTAAATAGCTAACAGATAAGAAATAGTCTCAATAACAGGTTCAATACCAATAACACACTTCAGTAATACTGTTTCAAACAAGAGAGAAAAAATATTTCACATTAAAAGTTGATTTGTTTAATTTTTTTGGAAAGTGGAAAATTTTGTAAACGTGCAGTAAAACCGAATTATATTAAACACTCACTCTAACGACTTCCAGGAGGACGGGATCTGAGGGCAGACAGGCAGGTTCTCCACCTCACCATAATGCTCAGTGAAGTAGATCCCTGCCACTCCCGACACTTTATTCCCATCAAACTGATGCAGTGTGTTCTCTTTGGGGTGATCTGCAGCCCAGCTCCACGCCTGCCCAGCTATCAGCACCCCTCCTCCAGCTTTCAGAAACGCCACCAGCTCTGTTGGGTCTGAGCCCACGCTGTAGGCATCGGTCACATAAACACCAACTCCCAGTTTGTCACTGAAAGCTCCCACAACTTCTACTTGGAAGCTGGATTTTTGGAGGCTATCAGCAACTGCACTGACATTTCTGTGCACCCCTACAGAGAGCTTATCAGATCCATCACCTCTCAACCAGGTCACAGCATTTTCTACCAGAGCAGGAAAGGCTGTCAAGTAGCCCTCATGACCCAGGACCACAATCCTTCCACTGCCGTACAGAGAGGCAGCCATCAGCACCTGACCTCGGCTGTTCATTGCTAAAGGAAAGGCATGGTCTCCAATCAGCACCAGGTCACTGGGAACACAGGGTCCCTGTAGGTCCAGCTCCTTCAGGCCTTTCGTCAAGGAGGCGTAGGCCTCTTCATGTTGGTTTTTGAATGATTGGTTAGATGACATAGTGTAGAGGATTTATACTCTGTAGACTGATGAAGAAGGTGAAGGTTACGATGCGGAAAGAGGAAGTTGTTAACACATCAGGTTTAATAGTTTTTCTTACATATGTATCCGGGGTTGACGGAATAAAAACACACAGTAAACATAACATTTGAACTGTTATTAGTGTGTTACAAGTCAAGACTCAGCAAATTGTCAAACTGTAGCTGGTGAAAAAATAAAATGCTGTTCTCCACTGATCTCATTACAACCAAACACAACTTAAAAACACAAAGCATTTTTACCTGGAAGTTTTCCTTCTGTGGTATTACTCTGTAGCACAACAGTTTTAAAGACAACCACGCTCTATGTGACAGGAGAGGAGAAAGCATAAAAATAAAAGCAGAGAATGATGCTGTTTATATAAGGAGATGTGATTAAGGAGGGACCAATGATAAGAGACAGCTCGTTTTATCACCACAGGGACAAAATGTGGCCATAAATCAATGTTTAATCAGAATGTGACGTGTCCTCTCTAAATTTGCAGAGATCATTGATTTTTGAAATTTATTTCCACTGAAATAATGACGAAATTAAATGTGTCACAGCTACATCTGGGTTAGCAGGAAAGGAGAAGTCACAGAAATTATGATTTTGTTGAAGAAAATCTTCTGACAAACAGGTGAATGATCCTAGTAACTGACCAAGAGTTCAGTTTCTAGACCAAGCTGCAAATGTGCAATGAAAACAGTAAAAGTACCTCATTTTTCAAATCCATGTAGATGTCTAAATGTCCTAAATTATACTCCAACATTCCAACTTGTGTCTGACTTCTTTCTTTAAGGCCAGCATCCAATTTTAGATGAGAAGGCAAAGAGTGTGGCCAGAAACTTTATTACACACATCCACCAAAATTTTGATGGAGGCAGTTCCCAGTTCTTAACACAGAGCAAAGACAATCTTTAAGAATAAGAATAAGAATAAGAACAACTTTATTTATCCCGAGGGAAATTCTTTTGTCATGTACATGCTCAAAGCAGCAGGAGAGACAGAGGAACAGATGAAATAGATATAAGATATACAATATATACAATAAGAATAGTGTACAGTAATATAGATAGTGCAAGACATAGTATCGGATAACTCTAACAAAGTAATATACATAACTATATCCTGGTGAATAAATAACTTAACTATCAGTGCAGGCGGTTCTAGAAAGTGACAAAGTATTGTGCAATAGAATAAAGGGAGTAGCAGGATATAATGGGGGGATGAAAACAAATATTCAATAAGTACTCTTGGGTAATATTGCGCGGTCTGGGAGGGAACAGAATAACATTGGTAATCGTCTCAGGAGAATCACCTACAGAGTGAGGAAGAGTTAAACAGTTTAATTCACCAAATAAACATCATCATTCGAAATTCACGTTAGCTTCAGTTTTCATATAATCAAACCACAGATTTCCAAACACACACACACTACTGTTCAATTTTCCATGGAAGACTGTACTTTATGTCATTTAAAACAGCAGTCCAGATGTTTTTAAAAAATATAACACAACCAAAGCAAGTTAAGACAGAGTCCTTCTGGCTTGGAGCTTTTTCACAGAAACAACAAGTACTACCTCTTCAGGCTCAGGTGTTCTGATTGTCACTGCTACCTCACTGCACAGCCTGGTAGGTTGTTATTTACTGAAGATTTATGAGTAGCCTTGAAAATGCCCCTTTAAACTATTTCCCTGTAAGCATCATAGTTACAACATCAACATCAGACACACACACATAACAGTTGTTGTCTGTGTGTGTGTGTCTGTGTACAAATGTGTATGTCGTCCATCTGTTTAACAACTAAAGGTCAAATCTTTCTGTGCAAAAAAAATATAAGTAAAGACAATGCTGAGAAAAGTGACATGAAAATATTAGTCAGACTAAGAGGTCACACGAAGGCAGTTATCAGACCAATAACTCAACCCACGGTTTCCAGTTCTAGCTATGAGTGTTCACATGGGTGCTGGTGTTGACGGCAGCGTATGACGAATAAAACAATGAGATACTGGAAATAAATTATTTGCACAATAAATCACATCTCTTAGAGAAGATTTAGGTTTAGATTTATTTGTAAAACTCATAATGTGTTTAAATGGGGCACATTTATTGCAAATGCAAATTCTTCTATTTATGAACAGAGGACAGCTGGGACCAGGATGTAAATATGTTATTGTACAAACTGCATTTAGATACATTTTGGAAATTCGCCACCTAAAGTAATGAATTTAATGAATTAAACATAAAAAATATATAAATAAATCAAATCTAATTTTACTAGTTGTCTTTTCTGCTATTACTTCTTGGCTCAAGTACTCATCATATAAACATCATCATTCGAAATTCATGTTAGCTGAAGTTTTCATATAGTCAAACCACAGATTTCCAAACACACATATACTGTTCAGTTTTCCATGGAAGACGGTACACTATCCCCTGAACTAGGTTAATGTTCTAAGCTTAATTGACATTTTTCCTGTTGTCTCAAACATAAATGGAATAGACACAAAACCACACATGCAGAAGGACAGAAACACACACATACAATTTAGGGACGTTCCTGGCATGTGATTAGGTAGAGGAGACTGGAAGGTTGTTGTGTAGTGTCTTGGGGGCACTCCCATAGGGCTTAAAATCTGGGACTCTCCACCAGTAGCGTCTTCAAGGAAACTTAAAGAAGTCCAGACACTTTACTTTCCAAGCTCCTTAGATTATTCGCAACCTTATAAGTGAGGAGCAGGATTTGAAATTTAAGTGCGGAATTAATAGGGAGCCAATGAAGGGAAGCCAATATAGGAGAAATATGCTCTCTCTTTCTAGTCCCTGTCAGGACTTATGCTGCAGACTTTTGGATCAACTGAAGGCTTTTCAGGGCATTGTTAGGACATCCTGATAATAATGAATTACAGTAGTCCATCCTAGAAGTAATAAATGATTGAACTTGTTTTTCAGCCTTACTCTGAGACAGGATATTTCTAATTTTAGAGATGTTGCGCAAATGGAAGAAAGCAGTCCTACATATTTGTTTAATATGTGCATTGAAGGACATGTCCTGGTCAAAAATGACTCCAAAATTTCTCACATTGTTACTGGAGGCCAAGGTATTGCCAACAAGAGTAAGGATCTGATTAGATACCATATTTCAGTATTTTAGGGCTTTTAAATTCAATTTTATCTGAATTTAGAAGCAGAAAATTAAACATCATCCAGGTCTTTATCACATTCCTGCAGTTTAACTAATTGGTGTGTGTTATCTGGCTTCATGGATAGATAAAGTTGGGTATCATCTGTATAACAATGAAAATGTATGCTATGCCTGCTAAGGGAAGCACGTATAACGCAAACAGAATTGGCCGTAGCACTGAACCCCGTGGAACTATAAATAACCTTAGTGTGAAGAGGACTCTCCATTTATGAATAAATTGGAGTCTATTGGATAAATATGATTTAAATCACTGCAGTGCAACACATTTAATACCTACCTTTAATATCTACAGCATGCTCTATTTGCTGTAATAAAATATGATTATGGTTAACAGTATCAAACACTGCACTGAGGTCTAGCAGGACAAGCACAGAGATGATTCTCCTGTCAGAGGCCATAAGAAGATCATCTGTAACTTTCACTCAAGTGTTTCTGTGCTGTGATGAGCTCTGAAACCTGACTGAAGCCATTCAAATGTGGTCAAAAGTCAGTCAACAGCCCTCTTAAAGAACAGCTTCCACTACGGATTAAATACCTACGACTCTCCACAGTTTCTCTGATGAGAGGTAAAATGTCTTTAAGAAACGTAAAGAAGCTCCTCTGAATACCATGACCTGAATGACTGAGACATACAGAGACATGTTGCTCAGTCTAATGCTTTGCAACAAATGGTCACGTCTTTCTGTACAAAATAAAAAGGAAGTATAGTTGTTACTTAATTCAACACCCCCAATACTGAGAAATCTTATACTTATTCAGCGAATTCTGGTAAGGCTAAGAGGTCACATGATGTGAAGTGGTTATGAGTCCAAATCCAGCCATGAGTGTTCAGATAAATGTGTGTTGATTGTAGTGTAGTGTTTAGATGGGGCACATTTGTTTTATTATACACAGTCTTTTTGTACAGAGGACAACTGGGAGTAGGATGTAAATAAGTTACTGTACAAACTGCATAAAGAAGAGGACCCTGATTTAAAAAAAGAGGGAGAAAGGGGCCCAACAGTACATTATAAGTTTATATAGTTTATTCTGTAAAGTGTGTTAACAATGTTAACCTCATCTGCTCAGTTTATTGTTATCTGTCCTGTGCTGTGTGTCTTGTCTTCCTTATCTTTCTCCAGCTCTGAGGGAAGTATAGCTTTCTTTCTTTTCTCTGCCTGTGAAATACAGCAGCTGGACCTTTAGCTTTTGACAAACTGCAACAAACACACAAACAGTTCATGCAAGCATAAAGTATCTCCCTTTATGTTTGCATGTCTTCAGTAGGGCTAGCTTGATGCCAAAGTACTGCAATTGTGACTGGTGGACACCTGCAGTTGTTCTGGTGTTGTGCTGTGAGATTGAATTTTGTGTAATTTCTATTCAAAACTTAACACAAGTTTTGAACCACAGAACTGTGTAGCCTACAACACTGCATTTTGCAGAGTAAATCTTGAGTCTATCCATTGTACTGTCTGAGTTAGCAATGACAACTCACAGTTGTTGGAGTTCCATATATCGATTGTTAAGCTTAACAACCAGGAATGCTTTACAAACATTCAGAGATGAACTTACACACTTTCTTTACTTCTCTGGGATAGCTTGCTCAGAGATTAAATGCTGGTTTGGAAGCACATAGCGAGGCTCCAAATGCTTTCAGTGAGAAGTAACTCCAGACTGTCAACAGGTCTTGCACACCACAGCTGCTCTATCATGTGACACATACTGCTCCTACGTGCTCAGGTCATTGTGAATGACCACGGCAGACCCAACAACATTCTCAGGATCCAATACAATATTTAAATCTTTAGGAAAGACAATTACCCATGTTGCTCTCCGATGCATTCATCGGAGTGTGTGTGAGTGTTAAATGCAAATCAGTTAATCACAGGGAAATGTTTTTGTGTGAATGAGGTATGTTGTAGCAGTAGAGTATAAAAGCACTATATATGAATTAGTCCACAATGTTTTCAGTGTATGAATAACATTTCTAAAAATTATTTAAAATCACACAGCTTTCTCCTAAAGTGTTTTTGGAGTACTAATAATGATTAAAGCAGATATATTAGACTTCCTAACACATGAGATGTGAGTTGGTACCAAGGTCACTGTCTGACTAACTGTCTATCCACACATAGTGCAGATTGTAATTGATCTTAGACCAGTGAAAGCTGAGCTTTCCTTTCCAGTGGCAGTTTTCCTTACACACTGCTCTTCTATTAGTTTACTGCGAAAGACCAGAGGATCCAGTCACTGTTAATGAAACATGCCTGTAAAACAGCGACAACTACAGTGACTTATGAATATGAGATTAGCTGCGCTTTCAGCGACTGCAGCCACCAGTGTAAAATAATGTAAAGGATGGATGCAAGTAGCTTTATGACACTACTGTTGAAAGGACAGAAAGCTTTACGGTACATTGTAATTTATGTTTATTTCTAGATTTGATGAGGCAAGCACTGCATTTGAAAATGCAAAGAACAAAAAGATTCCACCATTCAAGAAAGACTGATGTGATTTACCAGTTTGGGAAAAACATCCAAGGTCACAAAATAAAGCTTGAAAATAACAGACAGTGGCTGCAGTGACACTTTTCCTTGTTTTTAACACTCAGCTTCACTTCAGCTCTTTGATTGTTATATCTTTGCTCTCCTTTGCAGCCAAAATAACATGAGCATAACTAAACCTAATTACAACAGCAAACAAGATTACTTGCATTACTACACTTGGGTCATTTATTGTATGCACCAATTCCCAGCCAAGATGCAAAAATTGAGTATTCCATCCAATGCTGCAGGTACAGTCATGTAACACAGACATGAAACAAAGAAAATCCCGTAAAGTTCAGTGAAAGTATTACATGGATATTTCAGGATGATGCACAGAATTTTACAGCCTACTTGATGATTGATTGACATGATTAATGATTACACTAAAACACATTGAATTTAACTGCCAAATGCATGCTAAATAATTACATGACTTTGACATTTTGGAAACAGATCATTGGTTTGATCATTTGTAAATAATATGATGAATACTGTTTAGACAAAGATCCGCCTTTTCCGAACCCTGATCCTGTCCATTCTACTTTACGGCACGGAGACGTGGACAATGCTCAAACACGACCTGAGCAAGCTCGAAGTTTTCCAAATGCGTTGCCTTAGATGCGTTCTCGGCGTTTCCCTTCGCGACCGTCATTCGAATGACACCATCCTCACCAGCTGTGGCAGCCAACCGACGATCTGCGACCTAATCCAGCGCCACCGACTCCGTTGGTTTGGCCACATTTGTCGAATGGACCCGAGCCGCTACCCCCATGGCCTACTCTGGTTGACCTGCCCCACCGATTGGAGGGTGCATCGAAATGCACCAAAGAAGACATGGATGAAACAAATCCAGGATGATTTGAAGGCCCTTCGACTTGACCTCGAGCAGGCAAGAACCATCGCCTTAGATCGAAAAGCATGGAAGATAATTGTTGGTCAAGCAAGAGAACCTGCGGCACCTACAGCAGCGTACTGGTTGCGCGGCAGACCACCGCCGCTGGTCGCCCGCTAAGGACAAGAAGAGACTGTTTAGAAAGAAATCTTCTAGTTAATTTGGAAGGTCACTAATTTTAAGTAAATGATTCCATCATGTACTGTGAAAGAAGCTGCTACATTCACTTTTCAAATGGGATACAATGCAACTTGTATCCCATTGCCATGAAAAGACTGATTTAAAAAAGATTAACTTAATGAACTGAAGTTTCACTGCAGAGAACTAAATTGATTTTTGTTATTATGCAGTTCTGTTTAGTTCATTTGTACTGGGTCATGGGGTGTTCATTCCAGGGAGGCAGCTGGGACAATTTTTCCTTAGTGGCTGTTTCGATGGGCCAGCCCCAGGCCTTGAAGAAGCCGGTTAGGTTCATCCCCACAGTCTGGGAGAACGTCTCAGCATACAGGTTCATCTTTGTGTCATTGTCCTCAGGAAAGTTGCTCATGTGGTGGTATGCAGCAAAAACCTCCTTAAAGGCATCCCAGCCAAACCTTTCCTGGAGCTACAGAGAAGGTAGATATGACAACAACTCAAACTATTTGCTGTCTTTTATGTTAGGAGCAATAATCTCTTGACCAAAGCATCACAACCTGTTACGATTTAATGTTAGCTTCACTAGAAGTGTACAAGTCTACATGGAATTGTCACCCATACACCCAAATCAGACTATTTTAATAGAAGGCAAAGTGCATGTAAGAGATTTGATTTCATTTGAAAGGTATCATCTTGTAATTTCTGACATTATGCTTGTTTAGCATGTGGCTAAAATTCAACTTGAACCTAACTCTACCCCTAAGTCAGGGGTGGGCGACTCCAGGCCTCGAGGGCCGGTGTCCCTGCAGGTTTTAGATGTGTCCTTGAACCAACACAGCTGATTTAAATGGCTAAATTAGCTCCTTAACAAGTTCTCCAGAGGCCTGGTAATGAACTAATCATGTGATTCAGGTGTGTTGACCCAAGGTGAGATCTAAAACCTGCAGGGCACCGGCCCTCGAGGCCTGGAATTGCCCACCCCTGCCCTAAGTGATTTGTTGGTGATTTGGTTGATTTTAAGTGTGACTGGATCAAATGGAGTTAGAGACTTTCACTCTTATTCATATTGTGTATCTTCTTCACTGTGGACCAAGCAAAATTTCTGTATAATTCTCTCACCTGCAGATATGTTTCCAAGGCAACCCACACACTCCAGTCACTGAGTTTCTTGCCTCCCTTGATGTACTCCTCTACTCGAGTCTTTCGCTTTGCTAAAGGTAAATCGTCATGAGCCTGCACCAAAGAACATGGAATGAGATAGTTGCTAAATCATGTGATCACAGCAAACTCAGTCACGAGTTTTCTGATGATGATTGATGTAAAACAAATAAGAGTTTAAAAGACACTTGATTTACTCTACCTGTGCTCTGTTGAGACCCAGCACCTCTTCATGCACATACACTGACCACAGGTTGCACGTACACTCTGTGGTGTGTGGTCGGAACTCCCAGCAGCTTCTCTGTTGGTTGTGTTCCAGTTCATGGATGGGACCCCACAGTTCTTTACCTTTTTTAACACCAACTACTTCAGGAGCTGAAGCATGGTGTGCCATGATGGGATAACCTGCATGCATCCAGCCTTAAAAGAAGAAAAGTATATTAATAATTGTTTCAAGATTGTATTGTGAATTCTTTATGAGAGATAAGCTGTAAAATGTGAAGTAGAGAAATGAACCAGAATCATTTAAACATAAGCCTTTTATTGCCACATGTTGTTATAAATTCCTACAATATAGTCTTTTAAAAAAGAAGCGGCAACGCCACTGGCCACCGGGTTCAAAAATTGAGTCCAGCTTCGTTCAGTCTTCCATGTTCAACTCATCCACCCTGTATATACATACATATCTCTCTCTCTCTCTCTCTCTATATATATATATATATATATATATATATATTTATATTTATTTATTTATTTATATAAATATATATATATATATATATATATATATATATATATATATATACATATATATATATATATATATATATATATATTTTAAAAAATAATAATTCCCTGCTCGCCCCTGAGGGCGGTCTATCCTTCAAGCTAGGGTCCTCTACCAGAGGCCTGGGAGCTTGAGGGTCCTGTGCAGTATCTTAGCTGTTCCTAGGACTGCGCTCTTCTGGACAGAGATCTCTGATGTTGTTCCTGGGATCTGCTGGAGCCATTCGCCCAGTTTGGGAGTCACCGCACCTTGTGCTCCGATTACCACTGGGACCACCGTTACCTTCACCTTCCACATTTTATCGAGCTCTTCTCTGAGCCCTTGGTATTTCTCCAGCTTCTCGTGTTCCTTCTTCCTGATGTTGCTGTCATTGGGAACCGCTACATCTATTACTACAGCTGTCTTCTTCTGTTTGTCTACCACCACTATGTCTGGTTGGTTAGCCATCACCATTTTGTTTGTCTGTATCTGTAAGTCCCACAGGATCTTAGCTCGGTCATTCTCCACCACTCCCATTTTGACCTTGGGACTTCCAGGCTGTATTCAGCACAGACGTGTCTGTATACTATGCCGGCCACTTATGATGTTCGTTGCAGCCTTACAATGAATCAAATGTTCTTGGGGCTTTAGGGTGGGAATGATACCTTTCCCTTGACCTGATGTTCTGGCACCCCCATTATTGTAGCATATTTGTTGTTCCTCACTAGTCAGGCGTGTGTGTGTGTGTGTGTGTGTGTGTGTGTGTGTGTGTGTGTAACAAATTTAAAAGGTCCCTTTTAAACAGTTAGCACTGATATGCTGTTTTATTGAAACTGTTTGTCACCCACAATGAGTTGGGACAGGTTTCACGTCCTTGGAAGTCTCCACAGGACAAGCAAATAAAGCCAAGTATTACCAGCATGAAGCAAAATGCACTTACCAGCAGAAATCTGCACATCTGTCACAAAGCGCTCCTTGTGAGGAAATTTATGTGGTTTGACAGCCAGATCTGCAATGGCCCTCATGATTTCATCCCAGAGAGCGGCCACCTCCTCGGGGCGTTCCAGACCCCGAACAGCATCTGATGGTACGGTGAGGACGATGTTTTCAAACTCCAACTCTGCCCAGGGTGAAGGAGCTGTGCGCAACAATGACCACTCAGCTGCAGTTGTTACACCTGAAAAGAATAAAGAGAGGAGTGGATCTATTGAAATGCTTTGACTCACTGCATATCAAAAACATATATAAAAATATATATAAAGGAAAAGTACAAAGGACAAACTTGTGTGACAGTTCCAAGAAAAATTCAGCTTGTTCTTAAACAAAACTGTGGAACAATCTGCCTTTAGAGATTAGACAGGCCTCTTCTCTGCCTGTTTTTCAATCACTTCTGAAAACGCATCTCTCCGTTTTAGTTGATTTTAGTGAGAAGTGGGCCTTTAGCCCTGCTCATATATATTTTTTTTAAATATAGGGCTGTTTTAATTTTTATGTGTTATGTGTTTTATTTTATTTTATTTCTTTTTTTGCTGTTTTGTTTTATCTGTTATTCTCAACTTAATTACTGTACAGTCCTTTGGTCCTGTGGTGGCTATTTTAAAGTGGTTTATAAATAAAGTTGGATTGGATTACAAAGTAAGGAATCTGGCATTTCCATAATTTTTAAAGGGTTTGTAGCACAGGTGGAAAAAAAACTCCAGATGCACCTGATATGAGTAAATTCTTTAAATAAACAAATGTTGCTTTATCCCATGCCACATATGCATTTCGTTACAGCCGAGCATCCTTAAACAGCCTTTGGTGTAAAAAGCTGATAGTGCACACAAGGCCTCTGAATAATTAAGCAAATTTTGTGAAGTCTTTTAGGAGAGGGTTTTATTTTACTGAAAATATATTGAGCTCAAGTTAATTCACCTGTGTTGTCCAATGAAAACACTGTATGTTCAATCAGAATGAAGGTGATCCAAGTGAGACTAAGACTCACCAGATATCTTCCAATTACCTCCACTGACACAAAGTACACAGCACTGTTATAAACCACAGACTCACCAGACTTGTAATATGGAGCAGTTACAGCTTTCTGCACTGTGATCTCCAACCCTTTCACTTGTGTGTTGGGTGGAGCCACCAGATAGATGAGTCCGCCCCACAGGTTGGACACATGCATCTTGTTTGATGTAACAGGAAACTGCTCATAAACATGTGGTGGTCTCTTCAGCTCATCCTTGTGATGTAGGTCATCAGTTTGAATCTGTAGATAAAATGGAAAATCTATTGGATATCAGAATTTTGACAAAACAGATTCATTTCAGTTCATTTTTTTTAAATATATAGCATCAAATTACAACACTAGTCGCCTTTGCAAACAGCCCCATTGCTGAACACAGAGACACCTGTGCATTCAGGAATGATTTACAAAGCAGTTTACAGATGTCATGATCAAATTTTCTTTCTTGTGGTGTGCTTAAAAAGCATGGACAGGTCTAACACTGTTCCTATATACACTGTTCCTGAGGAAGAACCACCTGTCCTCAGACATCCTGGTGAACTTCTATCGCTGCACCATCGAGAGCATCCTGACCAACTGTATAACAGTCTGGTACGGGAACTGCTCTGCCTCGGACCGGAAGGTGTTGCAGAGGGTCGTGAAAACTGCCCAGCGCATCGCCGGAGCACCACTTCCTGCCATAAAAGACATCTACAGGAAGCGGTGTCTGAAAAGGGCTGGGAAAATCATCAGAGACCCCAGTCACCCATCACATGGACTCTTCACCCTCCTGCCCTCTGGGAGGCGCTACAGGAGCCTCCGGACTAAGACCACCAGGTACCGGAACAGCTTCTTCCCCACAGCTGTCAGACTCCTGAACTCTGCCTCCTGACATCTGACAGCCTCTGTAGAAATTATCCACACCCTCACTTATCTTAACTGCATTACTGTATAGCTCTGTGTAAATAATCATTCTGTACATACAATAATTTTTAACCTTACAACTGTTTACAACTTGCATAGTTCCCATTTCTGTATAACTGTATATCTCATATTTCTGTAAAGTTATTTATTTCATATTCTGTATAGTTTTTCATATTTATATCCTGTTCATATCCTGTACATAGCTTGTACTCACTACAGCCTGTACATACCTATAGTTATAGAATATTCACAACATACTTCATACCGTGTACATTATAACATACCACAATAGACCCATTTCTGTAATATACTTGCATATCTATATTATTGCTAATATATATTGTAATATATCTATATCACTAAAGCACTTCTGGATGGATGCAAACTGCATTTCGTTGCCCTGTACCTGTGCATGTGCAATGACAATAAAGTTGAATTCTATTCTATTCTATAGATGACTGGGGCATGTTATTGGATTGAGTTGAACTGATACAGGCAGGGAACAGAGGGCGCAGTTCTGTTTGAGACTTTCTATTGGCTGAAGGGCTGATGCTGAAACAGATGTTCAGAGATGTGACTGAATTTCTTCTGTCAGTATCGTCCAATCAAGTGAGACAGGTTTCAAGGGAGTGACTGGGCTGTAACTCTATAGTATAGGTACAACAACGTACACTGAATGAAAAATTAAGTTGGGGCCGATCCATTAGATTACAACAAACAGCAACCTCAGGACTGAAAAAGAAAGACAATGTAAGAATACCAAGAACTGCAGTTCCTTGAAAGGCCAATGGAGGCTGGCACCAAATTGAAGTCAATCTCCACAGGTGCTTCAGAAGAAAAATGGATGCTGGTACAGACTGGTACAAAAAGTAAAACCTATACCAAAACCAAACCTGTTAGTGTACCTGGGTCGTTGACTCAGTCTTTTTTTATTCATTATTGTGTTCTCTGTGTGACCTGTTTCCTTGTTGAATTATGTGTATTTCTAGTTTAGGTTCTATATTTGTTATTAGGTCCCTTTTTATGTCCTGGTCTCCGTTTTTTTGGGTCATGCCCCTGTGAATCCTCCCTAGCATCTCCTGGGTTGTGTGTGAAGCCTGTCTTGTTTCCTTGTCTAGTTGCATGTTTCCCCGGTCATGTCTCTGTGTGTCAGGCTGGGCGGGTTGTCTCTCACACCGGCCAATCACTCATCTCCATCTGTTAGTTCTCTTCCTCCATTGCCAAGTCCGTCACCCTGGGAAGAGGGCCTGGAAGGGTTTTTTTTTTAAAATATGTTTTTTTAAAACTTGTTCTGGTTTTATTAGATAGATATAGTGAAAACTGAAAAGAAAGCAGAGGGAAAGAGAGAGGGGAGGGCACGCAACCTGGGCCGGCCACGCGGGATATGGTCGCCTGCTCATCACACTGAGCTCCACCAGTGCCCCAGGACAGTCAATTTTTCGGCCCAAGCCTCTCTCCACAGGACTCCCTGAGCCTAGATGCCTCATGTGTCAGTCGGAAAAATTAAGATTGGGACTGTTAGCTGTGCCGCTGAGCTGGCGCTTCAGAGACTGTCAGTGTTTCCAAACACTGTTCAACCTGCTGGTTATGAGGCTGTGGCCCCTCTCCATGACTGCTTAGCTTTCCAGCCAGTATATTTAGAGACTGTCAGCCATATTGCTCCCCGGCCTGTTTGTTTTGAGACTGTTTGTGTTCCTGGTTTAATAGCTGCTGTTGAAGCGCAGTTCAATAACAGTCCTCCTAACAAGTTACTCTGTCCGGCGCCCCATTACAGACAGTTTTTGGTGTTGTTTCGCCTCCGAACTGTGATGCTCTGCAGGCTGCACCTTAAAGGATTGTTTGTTCTATTCCACCCACTCCTGTGACTGCCTCTTTGAGAGCTGAGAGCTTTATTTTCCTCTGCCTGTTCCTGCTCCCAGGGGGGCTCAGACGCAGCCTTCCCCTGCACCTGTACCTGTTCCCCAGGTGAGGGTGGTTCAGGCCAAGCCGGTCCCTGTCTTGCTTCTTAGGGGGGGCCCATTCTCAGCTGCTCCCTGCACCTGTAAGCAGTTCCCTGGGTGGGGACAGCTAGAGTCCACCCGTCACTGGTTCCGATCCACCCGACTCTGGCTGGGGGCTCAGTCAAGCCGTCCCAGGCCCCTCCTGTCTCCTCTGGGGGCTTAAGCAAACCTGTCTGGCGCCTGGTCCTGCTTCATCTCAGCTAGAGGTCATTCCCGCAACTGGTGACGCAGGTGTCCGCCAGACCTGCTACGTCACAGTTGCTGGCTCCACCATCGGGCCCCAGAACTGTTTCCTCTTTGTTGTTTTGGATTCCTGTTCCTTGTTTTTGATTTTGGACTCTGCTTTTTTGTTCTGGATTTTGGGTCCTCCAACCCTGGCTGCTTCATACAGCTCATGATAAAACCATAACAAATAACCACATTTTGGTCTCAATAGCTAATTTGCAAATGTAAAGTGTGGAGATTCAGAAATTCTTTTATTGCTGCCATATAACCTGCATTATTATAATTGCATTAATAACATATTTTACAGCATTATTTGATTAGTAATATTTCTTACAGGGTTCATATCGCATTGAAGATGTTTGTCATCACATTGACCTTTTTTATTTACAGGCTTAGTTATGATTATTTTATACACATTGCATATCTGTGCTGATTTGGAGTTGATGTTTCATCCAAAAGGGTCTTAAGTTTCATTATAGAGCATAGAAGGTTGACTGCATGCATGCTTACAATACACATAAATTTAGTGACAGGTCTGAGCGAAGGCCCAAGTGTCTTCTGCTTCTTTTTGTAACCTGTTGCCCTTTAGTCTACTTGGTGACTGATGACCAGAGTTAGTGACCAGCCTCAGAGACCCTGGGGGCTTGAAGTTTATTGCCTTATTTGGTAGGTGTTATAGAAAAGAGAAGTTATATGTCTGTGTCTAGCCATTAAAAATGTACAAGATACCCCATTGCTTTAAAAGTGTTCTCCACATGTATTTTTGTCAGAGAAGACTCATGCTGAAATTTCTTGTCCTGTGTTAATAAACTCACCGTTTGATTGCACTTTTCTGGGGCCTCCGTGGTTTGTTTCACTGCTCTACATTGATCGATTTCGCGACAAAAGGGATGTTTATTGTTATTTTTCTTTTCTTTGTATAAATGAACCAGGTGTGATGCACTTTTTCTAAGTGAAAATACTATTAGAAGATTTTGTGTGCTTCACCTTCCAGTTTTTGTTGACAGTCTCAGCTGGCATGACCATGTAGGTACTCATACCAGGAGAGAGGCAGAGACCAGTGCTGATCCACTCTTCTCCATCTAACATACAGACACACACACACACACACACACACACACACACACAGACACACACACACACACACACACACAATGCAGTCAAATATCAGTCAAAATTCCCCTTAACTTTGTTGATTTCATTTACTGAACTGTTGACACTGAGGAAAATAGAAACAAATCAGTTTTCTATGTTTATGAAAAAACATAGCAGAGAATGGTGCTGGTTAGATAAGGAGATGTGATAAGGAGGAAAAAGCAAGGGGAGGGACCACTGATGAGAGACCGCTCCTTTTATGACTACGGGAGAAAAATGTGACCATAAATGAATGTGTATGTGCTCAGTCCAGTGTTTAACAACTAAAGGTCAAACCTTTCTGTGCAAAATAAAAAGAAGTATAAGTAAAGACAACGCTGAGAAACCTGAAATGAAAATCATCAATTCAGCAAATATTTGTCAGGCTAAGAGGTCACACGAAGGCGGTTATCAGACCAATAACTCAACCCACGGTCTCCAGTTCTAGCTTTGAATGTTCACATGGATGTTGGTGTTGACGGCAGCCTATGACGAATAAAACAATGAAATACTGGAAATATTTAAATGCATTTTTGCACAATATATCACACCTCTTAGCGAAGATTTAGGTTTAGATTTATTTGTAAAACTCATTATGTGTTTAAAGCCGATGATGGGACATTCAATGTCACCACTGGCGACTAGGATTGGAACTTGGACGGGCCTGTTGGACATCCCAGCCACAGCATTTTTGGACAGGCTGAACTCAGTCTCTATCCATCCTTCATATGGAATTCTAGTCCCATTAGCAGCCGAGAGCTCTAAAGTTCCCTCTTCGAGCATCTCTTCCACTGACCTCACTTCAGCATCAGGCAGGTGTTTCTTTCTCCAGTTTGTCCCCACTATCGATACTTGTGAGCCGGTGTCCCACAATATTGTGGTGTCCACACCTCCTAAGAAGCCACGGACCTGGCATCTTTTGCCTACCAGCTTCGCCATTTGTTGTTGTTTACCAGTGAGGGGTGCTTTGAGCCTGAATGGGTCAGTTTGGTGCTTCTCCCCTTCAGGGTTAAGTATGATTTCGATCTTACTTGAATTAGCTGAGCACTTTTTCCTACGACAACCTGCTGCCCAGTGTTCTGTACTGCCACATTTGTAACAGTGGTCGCATTTGCTTCCTGTATTGGAAGTTTGACACTGCTGGCACTGTCTAACTTTTGTGCTCCTAGGCTGTGATTGGTATTTCCGGTCAGGTGGTTCGGCCATTCTCATGTGCTGTGGCTTAACGGTCTGCTGGAGGCTGGCAATATGAGTGGTGAGGTTCTGCAGAGCCTCACATATAGCCTTGTTGCCTTGATCAACTTTATCCATTAATGTGTCTCGTTTGACTGCTCCGCCTTGCTTGTTCTTACTGTTTGATGTGTGCATACTGCTTTCTTTCTCCACCTCTTGATCTTCCCCACTTACCGCTGCAACTTTGATCATCTTTGCTCTTGATGCAGCTGACAGCTTATTCTTTCTTTCCATTTCCAGACTGTACGCTGCAGACATTTTTTCCAGAAGAACCTCATCTGTGATCTTAGGATTTTGCAGGTATAGCTTCACATCAGTTCGGATGGTGTCATCATGGAGGCCAGTGAGTATTGTCTGGAGAAACTGATTTTGGATGAGCTCCGAACTGTACTTTAAACCAGACTTAACTCTCTCTGAAGCAAGAAGTTGTCTCAAATCCATTGCTCGCATCAAAAACTGGATTGGAGTTTCTTTTGGCTCCTGTACAGCACGTGTGAGCAAGTGATACAACTCTGTGGCATCTTTCTCAATGTAATGAGTCCGTAATATTTGCCTGAGAGCATGCAAAGTCAAATCTAATCTACTCTCAAGATAGCTTTTCAGTTTTGTTCCTGGGGTTATAGCTTGAATGATGGCTTCAACAATTTCTCCTTCATCATATCCCCTCTTCAATGCCCTCTGGATTTGTATTTCCAAGCTAGTGTATGTTAATTTGTCCTTTTGGTTTGGTTCTCCGATTTGTCCCATTATTTTCAGATCCCGTCAGTACAGTGGGTGTACAAAAGGGGCACTTTGAGTGGCGACAGGGGTGACTCGTGTAGCTTTCATTTAAGAAACACTTTCTCTCCGCTCGTCTGAATTACTGGGTGCTATCACATTTTCAGCCACAGGGTGGTGCTCTTGTACCACTTGTTGAGACAATGGGGCATTACTTTCGCATCTCTTTTGCTTCATTTCATTAATTTTGTCATCTAATTCCAACAACAGAGACATTCCTTCATCTTCTCGTGCAGTAACATCCTCTCCCTCTAAGAACTGGTG
The DNA here is from genome assembly GCF_001858045.2 of Oreochromis niloticus. Classification (NCBI taxonomy): domain Eukaryota; kingdom Metazoa; phylum Chordata; class Actinopteri; order Cichliformes; family Cichlidae; genus Oreochromis; species Oreochromis niloticus. Next base: position 8,790,071 of record NC_031979.2, read on the forward strand.
AATACGCCCCCTCAGTTTACGAGGTAAGTCTTTTTCATTTTCATTCACGGCTAAACTGAGGGCAGCACAAATCTCATTCAGATCCGGTGATAGCAGTGTAAGTAACTTTTCATCTATCTCCTCAAGAAGTTGCTCCCAATCAGGAGACATCTGCTGTACTTTAGACATGACGAAAACCTTTTACCTTCACTGCCTTTTCTCGGGGGGATGGCACTGCCGTACGAGTTCAGGTGGGAGCAGAGGCGGAGCCAGACATTTGAAACACCCGGGGCTTAGCCCTAACGGGTAGTATGCATGTGGGATTTTTTTGGGGGGGGCTAGAAATGACTGAAAGATTAATTGGCTCTGTTTTGAGTTTTGTTCAAAAAAGAATGACTTCATATAGGGAAAAATATATATCACATATGCAGGACACCTTAAACTAGTTTTTGATCCACAATTAAAACAGGACTACAACAGTTCAAAATCAGGACTACTTAGGACTTAACCAAGACAGAACCAGAATCAGAACTAGATGATAGTAGCACTAAAAATCATCATAGACCTGCACTACACTTATTTTTTTAATTCTACCAAAGTCCACTATTTAGATTCAGAAAAGTTTATATAATTATTTTGCCTTGTTGTGCAAACAAGCCTGCATAACTTAATAAATATATAACTTGAAAAATAACAAACCTAAAAAGAAACACTAGGTACGAGATACATGAGTACCTATGATACGGTGATACTTTTGGTAAACAACCATTTGACTAACATGTCTGTCTCACCTGCTCTTGTTCCATCTCTGTTCTGTCCTCATTCTCCATCCCTCTCTGTTCCTCTCTCTCTCTCTCCCTCTCTGTTCCTCTCTCTCCCTCTTTGTGCTGACAATCATCAAATATATAGTGGAAACCAGATATTTACATACTCTTCAGATAAAAACACAAACACTTTTTTAATTGTAACATCAAATCAGACTAAATGTTGGTTTTTTTTAGATTGATAAATATAAAAAACATATTTGTTAACTTTAAGAGTAAAGAGAGAAACTATCTGTATTTCTTAATTGCAAATGGCACCAAATTGTATTCAAAATTGAGCCACACTTATGGAGCTCCACAATTCTTTTCCTGGTGTTTTGGTTGACATCTCTTGATTTTTCCCATGTCAAAGAAACAGGCTCTGTGTTTTGCCTTATATGCATCCACAGGTGTGCCACCAATTTACTCACATGGACTCTACTAACCTATCAGAAGCTTCTTCAGCTCAGAAAGGAATCGTCTGGAATTTTCTTATTAATTAACAATAAACTTAGTGTATATGTACTCCTAAATTTGATGACAGGGATAAAAATAGACTGCTCTGTCTCTCTTTATTCTGACATTTAACTAATTCAAAAGATATTTCAATATTTATTTATCCAAAACAAAACAAGTTTACTCTAAATTGATGTTGTACAGTAAAAAAATGTTCTTGTGTTTTCCATAAAGTGTATGTAAATATCTGGTTTAAACTGTAAAATATATACTGCTGTGTATTGAAATTCCTCTTTTTTTGCATAGGAATATACTGAACAACATACAAAGCATAATATATAAAATAACATCTACTAGAGTTTTTTCTTTGAAAGAAGCTCCTTCTGTCCATTCTTGCATATCAGTACATTACTGAAACCGATTTATTTAGCCGTGAAGGGTAACAACTGAAAATATGAAATAAACACACATGTAAGCTAAGACTCTCTAAAGCAGAGGTTCCCAAAGTGTGGGGCCCGCCCCCATTGCAGGGGGGCGCGGTATGAAAAAAAAAAAAAAAAAAAAAGAGCGCTTGGACACTGTGGACAGGTTTTTGACGGGGCTCCCACACAAACGCAAAGCAGGAGATGAAGCATCGCCAAATATGTTTCCAAACCAACTTCCTTCCAAGCCAAAGACAGGAAAATATGGTGAAGCATATCTTCCCTTTGGCTTCACCTGCACAAGTGCCGAGGTAGGTCTCCCCTGCAAATAGTTTTCCCTGCGTAGGGAGCACGGGCTGGGCTCTCCAAATCACGGACAAACAGGATCCCACATTCTTGATTTTTAGTTCACAAACACTTCTTGTAATAACTAACTACTCCTGACATTTTGGACATGTTAGCTCTTTATGCAGTAAAGTTACAGTGGGATACAAATAATATCAGGCTGATCCTGCCGTAATTTGTTCCCCCGGTTCAAATCACGAACAAACAGTATCCCACAGCTGTTTTTGTTTTTGAACCCATTTTGCACAGAGAGGCATTTTTTGAAAAATGTATTGACAGCAATGTTGAATATTATTACACAGGAAAAAAAACAACTACATGTAAAATAATTACACCGTGACGCCTCTGCCTTTCTAAATGCAGGGACAGTAACTGCGTGTGTGTATGTAAGCGTGTAAAACCTGAAGATAGTCAGATTAACAGTATTTTGTCTCTATCTGCCATTCTGCAATTTATGTCATGTAAACAATAACGTGGCGCACAGCGTGATGTGAAAAGAGGCACATACCTTTGACGTTGCGTGACGAACTCTGTATTCCTCGTCCACACGTAAACGCAAAAAAGGAGTTTTAAATAATCTCCGTTTTCGGTGAATCGCAACGCCGTTTACGTGTTGACGAAAGGCCCAAACGCATAGCTGCGTTTTCAAAAATACCCGTGTAGGTGTGGACGTAGCGTAAAAGAGTTAGTAGTATATTTTATTACTACCTGTAATTTATTGCCGTTTACTTGTATTTGCTTAATTGTTTACTAAATGTTTGAGGTGTGAAATAATCCGCAATGGAGTTTGTAAACAAAATATGGGTGTGTGTGTTTGGAGGATGTGTTTGTGCGGGGGGGTTAGGTGGTGGGGGGCGCGAACATTTTTCTTGTAAAAAAGGGGGGCCTGGCAAAAAAAGTTTGGGAACCACTGCTCTAAAGAAACAGCATTGTTGTTGTTCGGCTTTTCATTTCGCCATTTGTTGATACACTCGAAGAGCAAGTAACGTAATATGGGTCAAGTGATCAGTTTGATATCAATCTTTCGTGATACACCGTCATATTTACATTATTTGTACATATGAATGATTTGCTTTGGTACCTGGTCAGACTTCAGTTCTCCTCTGTCTGCCTCGCTCCGTTTCTCTCAGCGCACTTGCAGGCAGCAGCTGCCCCGCCCCGCTTAGTGTCTGAGCTCAGATCATACCAATATTAGGGGGGATTTACGCACAGTCGTAAATTCCCAAAGTGTGCACTATGTGCTTCGAATATTGTGTGTAGTTTTTTGTTTTATACAGTTGTCAGCCAGGCATCTAACTATGAAAAAATTACACTCCAAAAGACCCCGGGCTTCTGAAAAAACAACCCGGGCTTAAGCCCAGTAAACCACCCCCCCACTCCGCCCCTGGGTGGGAGATAGTGAGCGAGGCTAGTCACCTGTAGCTCGTCCTTCTTTGCGGTATGAACTCCAAACTGGGCGGAAACACCAAGATTATGTTGCACCCTGTAAAGGAATTTCTTTTATTTATGTATTAATCACATTATTTTATTGTATGATGCCTTGGTACCACTGGATTTTAGCATGTCTCACACTCATACAGTTAGACAGATGGTGGGGGTCTGGTAAGGAAGTTGGGGGAAAGCAGACAACTCCACAGGAAGAGTCTTTTGTCTCTTCAGCGACTCTGGGAGGTAGCAAGGGAGTGTGAACCTTAAGGTGTGAATCAGCTGTGGTACTGCCTTTTGTTCCTGAAGAAGGTATTTAACTTAGAGCCATGCTAGGCTCAGTGAGACTCTGCTGACCGTCTGCCCCGTGATCATGCAGGCTCCACCAAGCTTGGTTTTTCTGTTCTTTGTGTTTTGATTAAAGAATGTTAGCTACCGCTCACCGCTTGTCTGCAGGCTTTATTTAAATGGAAAACTTCCACAACAGCCCTCAGAGAGACATGATTCCATTCTCCTTTTGGCAACTTTATTCTCCTCAGTTCAGGTTTGGAGTTTATAGGCAGCATAGCATATCATCAGCAAACATTGCTCTCACATCTCAGACACAGTTTTTTCTTTTCTGCGCTTACTGATGACATCACTCGTCTGAACTCTGACCTCCTGGAGCTAGTGAACTACAAAAATTAACTAGAAATGTGTCATAAAACACAATTCAATAAGAATAGTCTTTAGAGATTTTCCCAAAGCTTCAGAAAATGTAACTTTTATAACTACTTTTAGAGCGCAACACGGTATTTCAGAGGATGAACAAGATCTGGTCCTCCCCGACCATGTCCCTCAAGATCAAACTCCGCTTGCTTAATTCGATCGTGATCCCAACCGCCATTTATGCCAGCGAGACTTGGAAGGTGTCGGCCTGCATCAACACCAAGCTGGACGTCTTTCAGCAGCGATGTCTTCGCCGGATTCTGAAGATCCGCTACACCGACCACATCACCAACGAGGAGGTCCTGCAAAGGAGTGGCACGGTCAAACTTCACAACATAGTCGCACGACAAAGACTCCGACTGGATGACGCACGGATTCCAAAAACAGCAATGCGCTGGCAAACCCTGGGCGTTAAAAGACCACGAGGATGTCCCCGCAACACCTGGCGAAGGTCATTCCATCAAGACTTAAAGACATTGAACATATCGTTGGAAGAAGTTGAAGCCCGGGCACAAGATCGAGCCTGGTGGCGTTCGTTTGCCGCCCGATATGCCACATAAGGCATGGGAGGATCTAAGTCTAAGTAAGTAATATATGTATATATATGTGTGTATTTATATGTGTGTGTGTATGTGTGTGTGTGTGTGTGTGTGTGTGTGTATATAGCTCAGGAGGTAGCTCCAGTCTGCATGCCGAAGTAGACACTAACCCCAAGTTGCTCTCCGATGCATTCATCAGACTGTGTGAATGTTAGATGCAAAGCACTTAATCACAGGAAAATGTTTTTGTGTGAATGAGGTATGTTGTATAAAGTGCTTTGATTGCTCCAGCAGAGTATAAAAGTATATATATATGAATATACATGAATATATGAATTATAATAGTCCACAATGTTTTAAGTGTGTAAATAAAATTTCTAACAACTTAGAATTGCACAACTTTCTCCCAAGGTGTTTTTGGAGTACTGATAATGACTAAGGCAGAGATATTAGACTACACGAGTTGTGAGTTGCTACCAAAGGAATGGCACTCATGTAATTGTTATTGCTAACTGTCTATGCACACATAGTGCAGATTGTAACTGATCGTAGACCAGTGAAAGTTGAGCCAGTGCCAGCTTGTCTTGCACACTGCTCTACTACTAGTTTACTGTGAAAGTCTCCAGTAACTGTTAATGGAACCTGTCCATAAAGTGGAGACAGCTACAGTTTCTTATGAACATGAGATAAGCTGCGCTTTCAGCGACTGCAGCCACCAATGTAAAATAATGTAAAGGATGGATGCAAATAGCTTTATGACAGCACTGATGAAAGGACAGAACGCTTTAGTTTGATACATTGTAATTTATGTTTATTTCTAGATTTGATGAGGCAAACACTGCATTTGTCTTAACTTTTTTAAAGTGCTGGTACAAGCAGCTTTATTGGATTATACAAAAAATGAAAATCAATTAACAGAGAAACACATCCACTGTTCTTACCAAGAATTCAGTTAAGAAACAAAGGGATGTTGCGGCACAGTTTGGGAAAAACATCAAAGGTCACAAAATAAAGCTTGAAAATAACAGACAGTGGCTGCAGTGACACGTTTCATTGTTTTTAACACTCAGCTTCACTTCAGCTCTTTGATTGTTATAACTTTGCTCTCCTTTGCAGCCACAATAACATGAGCATAACAAAACCTAATTACAGCAGCAAACAAGATTACTTGCATTACTATACTTGTGTCATTTATTGTATGAACCAATTCTCAGCCAAGATGCAAAAAGTAAGTATTCTATCCAATGCTGCAGGTACAGTCATGTAACACAGACATGAAACAAAGAAAATCCCATAAAGTTCAGTGAAAGTATTACATGGTTATTTCAGGATGATTAACACGGATCGCCCCGTGCCCGGGGCTGCATGGCGTCAATGCCTTTGCGCGGTTAGCTCGTTAATGCGTTAGCGCACGCGGCGATTCACGTTAACTTGCTGACGGAGATTTGCCGCATTAATGTGGTTGTGGCGTTAATGTCATTTTAATGAGATTAACACTGACAGCACTAATTAAACTTTAAGAAATCTTCTAGTTAATTTGATTGGTCAACAATTTGGAGTAAATGATTCCGGCATGTAGTGTTAAAGAAGCCACTACATTCACTTTTCAAATGGGATACAATGCAACATTGAAATAAATGTCATGAAAAGATTAATTTAATGAACTAAAGTTTCACTGCGGAGAACTAAAATGATCTTTGTTATTCTGCAGTTCAGTTCAGTTCATTTGTACTGGGTCATGGGGTGATCATTCCAGGGAGGCAGCTGGGACAATTTTTCCTCAGTGGCTGTTTCGATGGGCCAGCCCCAGGCCTTGAAGAAGCCGGTTAGGTTCATCCCCACAGTCTGGGAGAAAGTCTCAGCATACAGGTTCATCTTTGGGTCATTGTCCTCAGGAAAGTCTCTCATGTGGTGGTACGCAGCAAAAACCTTCTTGACGGCATCCCAGCCAAACTTTTCCTGGAGCTACAGAGAAGGTAGATATGACAACAAGCCAAACTATTTGCTGTCTTTTATGTTAGGAGCAATAATCTCTTGACCAAAGCATCACAACCTGTTACCATTTAATGTTAGCTTCACCATAAGTCTGCAAGTCTATATGGACTTTCAGTCTTATTCATACAGAGGTGGGTCGAGTATCCAAAAATGTCTGATTTATTTTATTAAATAAATGCTATCAGACAAACAAAAATAAATAAATATACAAATTTTAGTATTTTCAAACAGAATATATGTAAAAACATCAACAAATTAAGGCACAACAATTCTAATTTCCAGATTTCAGCTTTTCACAACATAAAGCCTTTTTAACCAATTTCTACAGTAAATAATATAAATATATAAACAGTGCAAACCACTTCCAGTGAAAAGATATGCTGTAAACCTTATATTCATTTTCGCTCCAAATGGCACAGCAGCCTCAGAGAAAACATTAGAACGAGGCAACTTTAACAAATGTACATACAAGGCAGCTCACTTTAACATAAATTGTATGGGTGTGCGTCTGTTTCTGCATATTTAGCAAAAATGCACCATTTCTTCACTCAGTGAAGTGATGGTTAAGCTTCAGCAGCAGTTTGATCAAGGTTCTTTCTGTGAAGCTGTAACTGTTAAACTAATTATTTAAATTGCCAAATATAGCGGAGTAAAAGTACCGTTTCTTCTTCACAAATGTACTCAAGTAAAAGTAAAAAGTATCAAGTAAAGAAAAAAGTAAGTAAAAGTAAAAAGTATCATCCAAAAACGATACTTTAAAAGCAAAGTTTTTTCAAAAACTTACTCAAGTAAATGTAAGGGCGTAAATGTAACTAGTTACTACCCGCCTCTGTATTCATATCATGTGTTTTCTTTACTGTGGATCAAGCAGAATTTCTCTATAATTTCTCACCTGCAGATATGTTTCCAGGGCAACCCACACACTCCAGTCACTGAGTTTCCTTCCTCCCTTGATGTACTCCTCTACTCGAGTCGTTCGTTTAGCTGAAGTCAAATCACCATGAGCCTGCATCAAACAACATGGAATGAGATAGTTGCTAAATCATGTGATCACAGCAAACTCAGTCATGAGTTTTCTGATGATGATTGATGTAAAAAAAGAGTTTAAAATACACTTGATTTACTCTACCTGTGCTCTGTTGATGCCCAGCACCTCTTCATTCACAAACACTGACCACAGGTTGCATGTACACTCTGTGGTGTGTGGTCGGAACTCCCAGCAGCTTCTCTGTTGGTTTTGTCCCAGTACATGGATGGGGCCCCACAGTTGTTTACCTTTTTTAACATCAACTAGTTCAGCAGCTGAGGCATGGTGTGCCATGATGGGATAACCTGCATGCATCCAGCCTTAACAGAAAAAAAGTACATAGCACACATGACGTTTCAGTTTCCTGCCTCTTTCACCTAACAGAATTGACACATGTCAGTTCCCAAATCCCGCCCTTTGCCAGATCATCTTGATCTTGTTGTAGGCGAGTGTTCCAGTAGTCTCCACTTTAGTTGATATTCCTCATCCTTTCTTTGTATATATATTTTGTTTTCTAGAAATTCTTGCATCCCCTCATCAACAGAGTTTGAACAGGAGGTGCACAGGTGGTTCCTGTGCTGATAGTCTGTAATTATGATAGTTAAGATTTCCCTTTTCTTTGACATCACACAGAGTCAAAAACAAATATAAAAATGTATCACACTGCGCATGATTCATGAGCTTGAACATGATATTTTAGTTAAATTGTTGGTCATCCACAGTGAGTTGAAACAGGTTTCATGTCCTTGGGAGTCAAAGTGCACTTACCAGCAGAAATCTGCACATCTGTCACAAAGCGCTCCTTGCGGGGAAATTTGTGTGGTTTGGCAGCCAGATCTGCAATGGCCCTCATGATTTCATCCCAGAGAGCGGCCACCTCTTCAGGGTGCTCCAGATCCCGAACAGCATCTGATGGTACGGTGAGGACGATGTTTTCAAACTCCAACTCTGCCCAGGGTGAAGGAGCTGTACGCAGCAACGACCACTCAGCTGCAGTTGTTACACCTGAAAAGAACAAAGAGGAGCAGATCTATTAAAATGCTTTGAATTACTGCATTTTAAAAAATATAAAACATTTTCTATAGTATCTGTGTTTTGTATTTCTGTATTCTGTAATCTGTAATCTGCGTCACATATGCATTTGATTAAACCCTTCAAACAGCCTTTAAAGTTTTAAAACAGGCTTTTGTGTAAAAACCTGAAGGCTTTGAATAATAAGAATTAAGCAAACCTTGTACACTGTTTTAGACGAGAGGGTTAAGCTGTTAACTAGAATTTTGTTTCCTTTTCTTTACTTAACTTTCAACATGTTGAACTGAAGTTGTTTCATCTGCATCGTCCATTGAAAACACTTGGGATCAGAATGAAGGTGATCCAAGTGAATAAGATTAAGACTTATCAGATATCTTCCATTAACTCCATGGACATAAAGTACACAGCACTGTTATAAACCACAGACTCACCAGACTTATAGTATGGAGCAGTTACAGCTTTCTGCACTATGATCTCCAACACCTTCACTTGTGTGTTGGGTGGAGCCACCAGGTAGATGAGCCCCCCCCACAGGTTGGACACATGCATCATGTCTGATGTAACAGGAAACTGCTCATAAACACGTGGAGGTCTCTTCAGCTCATCCTTTCTATGTAGGTCATCAGTTTGACAGCCTATCTGAATCTGTAGATGAAATGGAAAATCTATTGGATATCAGGGTTTTGACAAAACCCTCATTTCAGTTCATTTTTTTATATAGCGTCAAATTACAACACCAGCCGCCTTTGCAAACAGCCCCATTCCTGAATACAGAGACACCTGTGTTCAGGAATGATTTACAAAGCAGTTTATAGATGTCATGATCAAATTTTCTTTCTTGTGGTGTGCTGTTATTTTCCTGTGTCAGTATCGTCCAATCAAGTAAGAGATTTCAAGGATGGTTTGAACTGTTACTCCAAACTACAGAGATGACAGAAAAAATGAGGTGGGGCCTGTCCTTTAGATTGAATGAACCTTTGCTGCAAATAGGCAGAACCTAAGGGGCTGTTACGGCACGCCACGCAGCACAACACAACATAACTCAACACAACTCCAAAAAGCTTAGAAACAGAGCTTCACCTGTGGGTGATGTCATGGTAGTTACATCAATCTTTTTAATGCTTGCAACTACAAATGGACCTTGTTACATTTACAAGGGGTAAAAAGGATTCATGCAAACCTCACTTGAAGTTTTCATGAACATGTAGTGTCATCAGAAGGAGAAAGAACTTCAAATTATACAATTTTCTGTGCTTCACCTTCCACTCCTTGTTGATAATCTCAGTTGGCATCACCATGTAGGTACTCATACCAGGAGAGAGGTAGAGACCAGTGCTGATCCACTCTTCCCCATCTAACACACACACAAATTAAAAAAAAAAAAAAAAGTGTCACTGGGCGTCTATCTCTGAGAGAGAGATTTGTGGAGGAGAATCAGTTTCTGTGTCATGTGTGATCGGAAGTTCGGGATTTCACTAGTGGACACTACCTGTTCCTACAGACTTAGTAGATAGAAACTGTGGATTTTCTCTTGCTTGAAGATTTTCTAAGTAGTTATCACATCACTTGGACTGTAAATAAACTCACTGAATCTGACCCACTGAGTTCTGCGTTTGAGTGTGGCTTGCACACTGGTTATGACATATTCACAGTTGACATATTTGTCCACAAACATGAAATCTGACCTGCTGTGTTAACATCGATCTTGAGCCTGTGGTTATAGACGTCTGGCATCAGTAAATTATCCTTGATGAGGTAGGGCAGGAGGGCCTCAGGATTTGGGCAAAACTCGTATACAGGTGATCCCACACTGAGGAGTAGATGGTCTTTTGGTGTCTTTGCAGGGCAGCTGTCACTCACCTTGAAGAAGAAGACATTAGTGTAACATCTTAGTGGTTAACAGCTGCCATATAATGATCAGTGGCACAGCCTGTGTTGTTCAAATGTTTTTTTCTCTACTCACCTGTGGCAGGCCTGACCTCTTTAACATGTCAGTGAGTGCAGCCAACACTTGAGTGTAATAGAAGCAGCCATGTGCCTTTGTGTGCAAGTAAGCATCACAGTCACTTCCCAGCTTTTTCAGACATCCCTCCTCATGCTTGCTAAGTTCTACACCTGTAGTCACATGGGCAACGAAGCGGTGTAGAAGGTGGCGGAAGTGGTAAGTATCTTTAATCGGCCAGCTGGGTACAAGAGCTTTGTATGTTCCTGCACTGATTGTTGCTCCCAAAAGGCTCAATCCCATTTGGTTCAGGATCTTGTTCCCTGAAAGTAAGTAAAGCAAGTGTCACTTAATTTACTGAGTTGTATTGCTGGAAATGTCGTGACTTTGGTTTTACACTCATCAGGAGGTTGGATATTTGATCCCAACTCCTTCAATCGAAGTGTCTTTGGACAAGATAATACACCATTGTGAATCTGTTAGCACAATAAATACAACAGGTTTTAGGATTTAGTATGGTTGATTAGACAAGAAGAGCTCTATATCAATGCAGTGCATTGATGGTTTTATGTTTTTTTAGGTGGAAAATAAGAACACTACCAGTATTTCTGCTCTGCATATTGTGAAACCCTTGTGGTGCATTTTCATACCTGAGAAATATGTAAATGGATTTTGCCCAGCATGTGTCTGCGCCCACCACCAGGCATGTCCTCCAATCAGCAGGCCTCCTCCCTCTGCCACAAAGTTTTGGATTTCCTCCAAATGCTCAGTGATATACGCTTTACACACAAACACACTGAGGTCTTTCCTGAAGTTTGTCTTCTCACACTTCAGCCCTGACTGGCTGAGAACTTTGAGTGCAGGATCCACCATGACACCAACAACCCCTCTGCGCCCTTCATCCAACCAGTGAATGGCATTCCTCCAAAATGGAGCCATGCTCTAAAATGAAAGGAAAGCAGCAGCAAAGGAAGTCATGTATTTGGTGATGTACAAAAGTCCAATCAGCACAAATTTCACTTTAAATCATCCTGAGGTCTAATACCTAACCCTCTAAAGATTTTGACTTCGAAATTTTATGACTAACATTTAATGTTGACTCTACCTCGACTGCAAGATATCCTTCATGTGTAACCACAATGACCCGTCCTCGCCCATAGTAGGCTCCTGCCAGGAATGATCGTCCATCTTCTGTAGTGCCGATGGGAAAGGCTACTGGGCTGTGGACTAGAACCTCAGAACACAGACACTCAGAGGGGAGGTTGAATTCCGAAAGCCCCTGGAGTAAGAACTCCAAGTCATCCTTAAAATCTCTCCCAGTCCTGTATTTGAAAAGTGGAATAGGAAAGTGGCATGCGCAGAATTAAAGTGATTTAAGAATAACTGTACACATTTCTTCATATAAAAAAAATGAATGTGAAAACTATATAAACTCTGTAAAGATAAACTGACTGACTTTTTTGAAAAGATTGAGTCACACACACACACACACACTTTGTGGGCCAGTGTAAGCTTGAATGGGATCCTCCCCTCATCTAAGGGGGATGAGGATCCCAATATAAAATCTAGCTAAGTCAGCCTTATTTTAATAAATTAGCTAATAAAAAAAATGGTATCAATCACAAATCTGACTTTTGGAAGACTCTTTCAATTAGACAAAACTGTTTTCAAAACGTCACACAGAATTAAAAGCTATTATATAGAAAGTGGACCTTTTGTAAACATGCAGTAAAACCAAACTATATTAAACACTCACGCTAAGGACATCCAGGAGGACGGGATCTGAGGGCAGACAGGCAGGTTCTCCACTTCACCATAACGCTCAGTGAAGTAGATCCCTGCCACTCCTGCCACTTTATTCCCATCAAACTGATGCAGTGTGTTCTCTTTGGGGTGATCTGCAGCCCAATGCCACGCCTGCCCAGCTATCAGCACCCCTCCTCCAGCTTTCAGAAACGCCACCAGCTCCGTTGGGTCTGAGCCCACGCTGTAGGCATCGGTCACATAAACACCAACTCCCAGGTTGTCACTGAAAGCTCTCACGACTTCTACTTGGAAGCTGGATTTTTTGAGGCTATCAGCAACTGCACTGACATTTCTGTGCACACCTACACAGAGGTTATCAGATCCATCACCTCTCAGCCAGGTCACAGCATTTTCTACCAGAGCAGGAAAGGCTGTCAAGTAGCCTTCATGACCCAGGACCACAATCCTTCCACTGCCGTACAGAGAGGCAGCCATCAGGACCTGACCTCGGCTGTTCATTGCTAAAGGAAAGGCATGGTCTCCAATCAGCACCAGGTCACAGGGAACACAGGGTCCCTGTAGGTCCAGCTCCTTCAGGCCTCTCATCAGGGAGGCGTAGGCCTCTTCATGTTGGTTTTTGAATGATTGGTTAGATGACATAGTGTAGAAGATTTATACTCTGTAGACTGATGAAGAAGATGAAGGTTAGGATGCAGAAAGAGGAAGTTGTTAACACATCAGGTTTAATCTCATTACAACCAAACAACATTTTTTTACCTGAAAGTTTTCTTTCTGTGGTATTAGGCTGTAGCCCAACAGTTTTTAAGAGAAACACTCTATGAGACAAGACAGGAGAAAGAATAAAAATGAAAGCAGAGAATGGAGCTGCTTATATAAGGTGATGTGATAAGGAGGAAAAAGGAAGGGGAGGAACCACTGATGAGAGACAGCTCCTTTTATCACAACTGGGGCAAAAAGTGGCCATAAATGAATGTTTAATCAGAATGTGACATGTCCTCTCTAAATTTGCAGAGATCATTGTTTTTTAAAATGTATTTCCACTGAAAAAATGAAGAAATGAAGTCTGTCACAGCTACTTCAGGGTAGGAAAGAAAATCTTCCAAGAAGCAGGTGAATTTGGCAGTATGATCCTAGTAACTGACCAGGAGTTCAGTTTCTGGACCAAGCTGCAAATGTGCAATGAAAACAGTAAAAGTACCTCATTTTTCAAATCCATATAGATATCTTAATGTCCTTAATTATATTCCAACATTCCAACTGACTTTTAGACGAGGGAGTAAAGAGTGTGGCCAGAAACTTTATTACACTCAACCACCAAAATCTTGATAGAGGCAGTGAGACACCCAGTAAGGTTGGCCGATATGTAAATTTTTTCAACCGACATTCGTCATTCCAATAAATGACGACAGGCGATATCGTGCAGGTGACTTTTTGATGGGTGTATGTAATTATGTAATTCTTTTTTTGTTTTTTCCAGCATTAATATAGCTACTTTTTGGATCATTCATTCATTAATTTGAGATCCACCGAATCACACAAAAGACTTACCATTATATCGAAGATTTTCTTTTTCTTTTTTTTCTTTTTTTTTGTTAATGTTCGCTGGAAGAGACATTTTTGTTTTTAACTTACTTTTTCTTTAATTTTGTATTTGGTTACAGTGGCAAAAAGCCAGTTTCTCTCCAGAATATAACAAACAACGAAAGTTAAGACAGAGTCCTACTGGCTTGGAGCATTTTCACAGAAACAAGTACCCCTTCAGGCTCAGGTGTTCTGTCACTGCTGCCTCACTGCTATTTACCTCACTGTTGTTATTTACATAAGATTTATGAATAGCCTTGAAAATGCCCCTCTTTGGAAAAAAGTTAGTTCCCACACTATTCCCTTGTAATCACCACAGTTACAAAATTAAGAACAGAGTAATTTATTGTTGTGTGCGAGTCTGTGTGAATGTAATAAAGATCTCTCCTCACAGAGAGAAACTGATGTTTCTTCCTCCATATTCTGAGGTGCATTCTCCTGAAGGAGTTCATAGGTCAACCTTAACACATAAGAGACGTCTGTCTATTCAGTAAGGCAAAAGGAACCTGCTTAAGTTTTATAACACTGGAGTCAAAGTTTATACAAAAGCAAGTCTTTGACTATTTGAAAATCAAAAGTTAAGATGTATTCTGTAAAAATAAAAAGCTGTTCTCCACTGATCTCATTACAACTGGACACAACTTAAAAACACAAAAGTTTAGGGGGTTTTTTTGTTACCTGAAAGATGCCTTTCTGTTGTATTAGACTGTAGAGATGAAAGACCAGGAGCTCTACGTGACTGGACAGGAGAAAGAACGCAATTCAGACCAGGGAAAGGTGCTGCTTATATCAGGAGATAGGAGAAGAAGAGGACAAACATACAAGGCGAGTGACCACTGAAAGGAGGCATTTCTTTTTATGGCCACAGAGTCAAATGTTTATAAAGATTATAAATGTTATGTAAATATGAGAATGGGAATGAGAATTTTGATGTGTTATATCCTCCTGAGAACCAGCCTATTCATTTGTGTCCTCTGTAATGGACATTTGTTTTTGGTCAATATCTTTTGACTTATTTGAGCTATCCTGCTAAGTCCTGATGTACTAAGTCGAGGACATCCTGGGCTTTCCATTGATATCTCATGTGTTTAGGTGACCTCTTACATTACATCATTAATTACAATCCATCACCGATGTGTTATTTTTCTTTTCCATTTGAGTTTAAACTTCTTTCTGTAAGGTCAGCATCCAATTTTAGACGAGGGAGTAAAGAGTGTGGCCAGAAACTTGATTACACTCATCCACCAAAATCTTGATAGAGGCAGTGAGACAGACAGTGAGGTTGGCTGATGTGTAAATTTTTTCCAACAAGATTCGTCAGTCAGTTCAGTTTTCCATGGAAGACTGTACTTTATGCTGTTTAAAGCCCACATGCCTCCATAATGAAACATACAACCAAAGCAAGTTAAGACAGAGTCCTACTGGCTTGGAGCTATTTCACAGAAACAAAAAGTATTTCCTTTTTAGGCTCAGGTGTTCTCACTGTTCTCACTGCTACCTCACAGCACAGACTGGTGGGTTGTTATTTACTGAAGATTTATGACTAGCCTTGAAAATGCCCCTTTAAACTAGTTCCCTGTAAGCATCATAGTTACAACATCAACATCAGACTCGCACACAGCAGTTCTTGTCTGTGTGTGTGTCTGTGTATAAAATGTAAATCTGCTCAGTCCAACAACTTAAGGTCAAATCTTTCTGTGCAAAATAAAAAGGAATACATGAAAATCATAATTTTAATAAATTCCGATCAGGTCAAGAGGTCACACAAAAGCGGTTATCAGGTTTTTAAGTCAACTCAGGGTTTCCAAATCTACCTATGATGTAGTTAGAACAGGTATTGGTGTTGCTGCATATGACAAAACACTGAAATACTGTGTGAATGTGTGATCGAGAGACCTTTGACCTTATCCTGCCAATACTCCTTGTAGCTGAGGATACTCCTTGTTCTTTATCAGTAAACAAACAAAAAAAGGATGTCTATCTTTTCATTAGATCAGACACAACCTGCTTAAGTCTAATTAGACTGAAGTCAAAGTTAATACAAAAGCAATTCTTTGACGTATTAAAAGTCTAAAGCTTACATGTATCAAGTTTACAGTCTTTAGAAAAATGACCTGTGAACAGCCTAGAGACACCAAATAAATGAGACCCAGTTAGTCTGTTTTACACTACACATCATCCCTGTGTTTTGTGACCTTAGTGCATGTAGCAAAAGCTTAATGGGCATTTTTCCTCTTGTCTCCAACGTAAATGGAAAACACACAAAAGCACATACAGAAGGACAGAAACACAGAGGTACAGTTATTTGGTCAAACTACTTTTTCAGCAAACACACCTAAAGATGCACAGACACTTTACACTCTGCTGTGTATGTGTGTATGTGCTCAGTCCAATGTTTAACAACTGAAGGTCAAATCTTTCTGTGCAAAATAAAAAGAAGTATAAGTAAAAGCAATTGTGCAAAACCTGACATGGAAATCATCAAATCAGCAAATATTTGTCAGGCTAAGAGGTCAAATGAAGGAGGTTATCAGGCCAATAACTCAACCCACGGTTTCCAGTTGTAGCTATGAGTGTTCACATGGGTGTTGATGGATGTGTTTGATGAATCATTAACATCAATGAGTCAGCTCAGAGTATAGTGACATATTTTGAGAAGACAGTCAAACTATGATATCTTCTGTTACTTCATCTTATAGTGATATCTTCATCTTAAGAATGAACAGGTGTCCGTTTGTCTGTCTGCAGCAAGAAGCTGAGAAAACCTGGGCAGAAACAAGATTTTGAAAAGACTAGAATGATTCTTTAAAACGCTGTCACTGGCATTCAAAACGTATGTATTTTTCCCCTAACTTCTTCTTTATTTTTTTGCATCACTTTCAACTTTTCAACAGAAAATACCTGCTGACCTCTCAGCTTGCCCAGCTTAAGTCATTGTTAAAGGTAGAGGGACACGCCTGTATGATGAACACAACTACAGTTTTTATGAGATTGACCATAAGCTCTTTCTGAGATAAGAAGAGAGAGAGATTGCTTTACTTTGGTGACATTTAGTTTTTTTATTTTTTGCAAGAACTTCTAGAAGAGGATGGAGGCTGTAGTAGGAGCAAGAGGAGTTTATCCGAGTGGGCAGACAGTCTTACGGTGAATGCAAAGTGTGAAGGTGGAGCTGAAGGGTGGTGCGTCAGCAATTTGTGTCCTGCAGGTGATTTTGTCACTACTGAATTCATTTAAAAGTTTTATTTAGAGATTATTTAAAGCTTATTTACACAGACTCAGTAACTGTTCTCATTTCTTTCACTGTTTCTCTGAGCTGTTCAGCTCAGCACTCGGGTTCTTCCGTAGTATCCACATTAAATTCAGGAGGACACTCTTCAACTCCGTAAGTCACGTCCACGTGAAGGCGGCCGTCTTCATCAGTAGACATAATCATTGTGGGACGGTTCAGTCTCTCCCATAGCTTCTTCTTTATGAGGGGTCCCAGCTCCAAACTGTATGGACGGAGCTGTCCGTTCTCGTCTCTGTGAGGAACAGAAGAAACAGAAAGTTTTAAGCCATTTCTTTTGTCGGGCACGGTTGGGGTTGGGGGTGGGGGGCAAAAGAGGTTTGATCCACACTGACCTCAGCATATCATCGACCACTTCATGGTACACCTGCTGGTACTCTTCTACTGAGCGGTTGTGGATCTTTAGAGGGCTGTCTGGCCGAGGTGCAACAGTAGAAGGTTGGAGGTTGGGGGCTGTATTTGAGACTGGAGGCAGCTCAGCATCAGGGATGGTGGCTGATGGTCTTGTGAGCATGTCGTCTGCATCCGAGGTGGAGGCCTGAGGGGTGGAAGACATATATCTATCATCTATTTGTTATTAATTTAGCACCACAGCAGAAAGTCTAGAAGAGACAGACAACCTTGGTTTTTCTCCTTTTCTGGGGAAGAATGTCTGCACTTGGAGAGCGCTGGCGTTTCACTTGAGTGTGCTGTAAGTGGAAAAAGGCAGTAAGACACAAGAAAATCCTTAAAAACATCCTACAAGAGACAAATCTCCATCAGAAACATTGACCACTCTCACAGGAGATGACCCTCAAAAATTGCCCAGATCTTAAGATGTAAGAAGAGATTTAAAACATGAGTAGCAACAGAGCACAGCCGTAAATAAAGATTTGATGGAAAGTAAACAAGTGTTGTAAATGAATCCAACAAGCAGAGCAGTATTATTTCTAATATATTCACATATTTTATCGTTTAACATATGAGAATCAGATGTGTAACCTGCTCATCCTTGAAGCACTGACACGGCCTACAAGGTTGCCGAGGTCTTGTGAGAGCTCATTTGTTTTACCCATCACGAGATGTTTCTTGTGTGACACATTGGTAATGAGACACCTTTTCAGAGGCATCAGTTGGGACTGAAGCAACTGATATTAATTTGCACTAAGTGTCAGAACTGCTTTAAAAATACTGATAGATATTCTTCTTTCCATGCCCTTTTGCACTTCCCTTTCTTCATGCGTTTTTCCCCTGTGTCATTTCTCATTTTTACACATAATTTATGGACATGTTTGTCTTGATTTCTTAGTATTTTTGGATTTGATGAGTTATTAATGATTTCTGGTTAGAGCTTCATGTCAGTAACACCTTTAGAAATACATTAACTTAGAAAATTGGTGACATGTTTAATACTTATTTTAGCCACTGTGTGTATGTGAGCGAAAAAGACTCTTCACTACCACCTGGTGGTTGCAGGAAATTCTGAGCAATGATTTTGTGGAGAAGTAAAATAGAATCAAAGGCTTTACACTGCTGCGGCTCCATTTCAGACGCATTAGTTACATTTGTAAGTGTGAAAATATGACGATATACTATAAAAAAGTTCAAATGGTTTCTTTCGGTGAATTATTTGGAAAACGGATAAAACATTTGAGGTACTGCAGACATCAAATAAGGATATACTGGAATGAATAAGTTTCATGATTTGGATAATGCAAAAAATGATATTCAGGGATTTATTTACATTTTGTATTTTGCATCTTTTTCCTGATTTTAACTCTCTTTTACAAAATTGTTTTGGCTTTATGATTGAATTAAGATTTTTTTTTTGCTTCTGCTTGTCTGTAAATGCACTTCAAAGACACTGTTTTTAAATCATGATTATAACTTTGTCTTGTGTCACACAGTTTTATACCTTCGCGAATAAAATTTTTCAGATTCCTGTGAGATCAGTAAAGGTGAGTAGTTTTACTGGAGCATGTGCAAACATAAACTGAATAATAGTGTATAAAACAAAACAGAGTTTGTGCCACCTTTATTCTTCAGCGGAGCCTGAACTACCTTAGAAGCTTTCTTGCAATTTCTTTCTTTATTTAAAATTCAGGAATAGTTCTCCGCCTGGCTTGACTAACCAACAAGCAAATAGCATTCCTGGGAAAATGGTCGGGTACTAGGATTTATTTCTACAAGCATTCTGGAAAACTATTGCTTAAAGCCACTTTGAAAAATTGGAGAAAAGTCCGTCTTCTTTAAAGCCAATTTTTCAATTAGTCATTTTTTTAACCAATAAATTGGCACTTTTGAAGTTCCTCCATGGATTTAGCGGTTAACACATATTCTCAGCGAGAAAGTGGTTGCTTGTTTAATTCCAGACAGACATAAATTCTGCATTCGGGTTTCATCAGGAAGGACATTTGCAGAATAAGCCCTTAAGGAAAGGGAGTAGCTGGAATAAGATTTTAGTTAGCACTCTTTTGTTTTTGGATTGTGTGTTTCTTTGAGTTTCTGTCTTAGTTTTTGCTATTTTCCATAGATTTTATTAATGACAGGTAGTATTTTGTTACTTCCCTGACTTTAGTCTAACTTTAAAAAAAAAAAAATGTGATAGTCTTCAGAAGTTTCAACACTTTCTTGTCTTGACTTTGATTTGTAATCTTTGTCACTTTTCAGTCATTTTGATCATTTTAATGAATTATGGGATAGTATTACTACCTTTCATTTAATTGATTGTAGAATATTCTAGTGGTTCAATATTCCAGCTTCTGTCTTCCATACGGAAGGCAGTATAGTATGAAATTCCCTGTTTATCCAGCCTCATAAATCCTACCCTTGATATTTTGTTGCTTTTTTTTATTTTAAAACCTGAGCTTTTAAAACCTACTGAGAATATTTTGGCCAGTTATTGAATTTAACCAAAATTCTGATACCAAGTAAAATTTAAAAGAATAAGAATAATCAAGATATATTTTCCAACCATAAAATGGAAGAAATCGTGCTACTCTTTGAACTAGATAAATACAAGTTTTTATTTATTTATAGACTGTGACTCAGAGGGGATTGTGCAGGGACTGTCTACAAAGTGCACGGTTGAAAAGAGAAAGAAAGATATCTTAATCTAACTAATGCAATAGGTGTTTTTTAAAATAACTTCCTGCGCTTCTGTAGGTTATATCACAAACTTTAGTTCAGGTGTTTTGTAAAAAGACCTGAGATTGCATCCTTAGCCGTGTCATATTCACTTTCTGTATTCATTCTCTTAGTTTGCCTTTGTATGACATTAATGTGTAAATGTATCAGTACCAATAAACTAAAATCTATCATTTGTCTTTATATACAGTTAAGCCCATAATTATTCATACCCCTGCCGAATTTTGACTTAAAGTTACTTTTGTTCAATGAGCAAGTTCTTTTTTGAGCAGAAATGACACAGGTGTCTCCCCAAAGATAATAAGACGATGTACAAGAGGCATCATTGTGGAAAAAAATATTTCTCAGGTTTTATTTATATTTTAGTAAAAAGTATCATGTCCAGAATTATTCATACCCTTCTCAATAATCAATAGAAAAAAGCCTTTATTGGCTATTACAGCAATCAAACGCTTCCTATAATTGCAGACCAGCTTTTTGCATGTCTACACAGGCATTTTTGCCCATTCATCTTTAGCAATGAGCTCCAAATCTTTCAGGTTGGAGGGTCTTCTTGCCATCACCCTGATCTTTAGCTCCCTCCACAGATTCTCAATTGGATTCAAGTCAGGACTCTGGCTAGGCCACTGCAAAACGTTAATGTTGTTGTCTGCTAACCATTTCTTCACCACGTTTGCTGTATGTTTTGGGTCATTGTCGTGCTAAAATGTCCACTGGTTCCCAAGGCCAAGTTTTTCTGCAGACTGCCTGATGTTGTTGTTGAGAATTTTCATGTATTGCTCTTTTTTCATGGTGCTGTTTACTGTGATTAGGTTCCATGGTCCATTGGCTAAAAAACACACCCAAAGCATTAGGTTCCCACCACCATGTTTGACAGTGGGGATGGTGTTCTTTGGGTTGAAGGCTTCTCCAGTTTTATGCCAAATGAAGGCAACATCATTATGACCAAATAATTCAATTTTTGTTTCATCTGACCATAACACTGAAGACCAGAAACCTTCTTCTTTGTCCAGATGAGCATTTGCAAAGGCCAAATGAGCTTTTGCATGCCTTAGAAGTGCCTGGAGAAGTGGCGTTTTCCTTGGTCTGAATCCGTGGAACCTGATCCAAGTGACTTCTTCAGTCTCACCTGACTGCAGGTTTCCCCAAACCTTATAAACAATACATTTGCATAATGACTGAAACCAGCCCACTGAAGGAACAATGGGCTGTGAGGTCAGTTCCTTAAACATAATTATGCAGAATGAACACCATCCCCACTGACACAGCGGCCAGGGAGGCAGAAGAACAGCACATCAAGAAGGCCCTGAGTAAATGTGGTTATCCCAGCTGGACTTTTGTCAAAGCTGGGAAGGCACCTAAAGAAAGCTCCAGCCGATCCAGGAGAGAAGGACAACCGCTGCCCAGGCGAAAACCTGTAGTGATCCCATATGTGTCAGGAGTATCGGAACAGTTGAGACGCATTTTTTCTAAACACCGGGTCTCTGTGGCTTTTAAACCCCAAAATACGCTGCGCCAAAAACTGGTCCACCCCAAGGATCGGGTCCCCCGACACAAACAGAGTAACATAGTGTACGCTGTTAAGTGCCAGGAGGATTGCCAGGATTTATACATCGGGGAAACCAAACAACCTCTAGCGAAGCGGATGGCACAACACAGAAGAGCAACCTCATCAGGCCAGGACTCTGCAGTCTATTTACACCTACAGGCCAATGGACACTCTTTCAACGATGAGGATGTACACATCCTGGACAGGGAAGAACGCTGGTTTGAGCGCGGAGTCAAGGAGGCCATTTACGTGAAAAGGGAAAGACCATCTCTGAATCGAGGAGGGGGCCTAAGGGTACATCTTTCACCATCTTACAATGCTGTGATTGCAGCCATTCCCCAACTCTCTGTGAATGGTACTCATGGCCATTGATCAGTGTTCTTTGATCAGTGGGTTTTGGTCAGTGATTGTTGATCAATGGTCATGGGAATTTGCATAATTATGATTAAGGAACTGACCTCACAGCCCATTGTTCCTTCAGTGGGCTGGTTTCAGTCATTATGCAAATGTACTGTTTATAAGGTTTGGGGAAACCTGCAGTCAGCTGAGACTGAAGAAGTCACTTGGATGAGTGACGAAACGTTTCTCCCACAAAACGCTACGTCCAGATGAACAGATTCAACTTTTGGAGATATCTTATCTTATCTTATCTTATCTTATCTTATCTTATCTTATCAGTGGCTGGTCTAATGAGATGTGCTGCTACCCCTTGCTGTTATAGTTCCTCTTTTTCGTCCGGTGAGTTACAAGGTTTGTTACCTTTGCAAACACAGTGTGAGTACTTCTACAAACACAGGTGTGTGTGTGTGTGTGTGTGTGCGTGTGAGAAAAAGAATAATTAGTTATAAGGACAAATTAATTAGAGACCACTTCAATGGACTTTTTAAATACCTTTTGTATACAATAATACAAAAAAAGTGAGAGACGTCCGACAATCATATGACCCCCTATGAGGAAGCGTTTTGGTGACTGTGGGAAGGAAAAACTCCTTTTTAATAGGAAGAAATTTCCAGCAGAACCAAGCTCAGGGAAAAACATCCATCTGCTGCGAGGGGTTGGGATGAGGGTAGGAAGACAGGACAGAGACACACTGTGGAAGAGAGCCAGAGAGGAAGAATAATTCAATGCAGAGAGGTGTATAAACACATAGGGAGTGAAGAAGGTGACTGAAGAAGAAATACTCAATGCATCATAGGAATCTCGCAGCAGTCTAGACATATTGCAGCATAACTAAGGAAGGAATAAGGGTCACCTGATCCAGCCCTAACTATATGCTTTATCAAAAAGGGAAGTTTTAAACATAGTCTTAAAAGTACAGAGGGTGTCTGTCACCCAAATCCAAACTGGGAGCTGGTTCCACAGGAGTTAAACACAAGTACAGCTCAGTCAGAGAGCGGCTGACACGATGCTATAAAGTCTTTAAGATAAGGTGGAGCTCGATTATTCAGCACCTTGTATGTGAGGAGCAGGATTTTAAATTAGATTCTGGATGAATCTTCTAGGAATGCAATCTAAATAATTCAGTAGTACAGTATCAACTTACAGTAATAACATATGGCATCACATGGCAGCTTCGAGTAAAGAAATCATCATCAAATATCCATAAAATTATGAAATATATCTGGTTGTAAAAGCTGCTCTTTTGTTAACTGTTACTCTTTTAATTGCAACGCATGGATACTAACCAAGTCATTAGAACTATTTTCTTAATAACTCATTAATAGCTTAATATTTTGTTCATTTAAGACGATTTTATTAAATAAATTAAACTCACAGCAGGAGAGTTGTCAGCATAAAAAATGTTATGATTGTACTTTGATTTTCAAATTTCCTCTTCACAACTGCTGAATGAAGAATTTCCACATGCTAAGAAGCCACCCAGAGACCCTTTGCTGCAGTTAGTCTCCCTCCAGAAGGCGTCTGGCTGCTTGATGCAGCTCTGGCTGCTGCACTGGGAAAGACCAACGAGGAGGTGGAAAAGTCAAAGCCTGAAAAGGTGGGTAAGAATAATGAGACACAGTAATAGTGGGTGTTTGTAACGTATTCATTAAAATGGTTTCAAAAGTGAATTTTCAAAATGACACACTCATGTTAACGAACATCTGCTTGCTGCCTCACTTAATTTAATATTTAACTACATGACTGCTGATTCTATACACTAGGCCAGCAGTGAAGTGTGGGCCACCATTCTGGCTCTGATCTGGCTTCATGGTTTCAAGATGGATGCAAAGGACGAGTGGGAGCTTCTGGCTGCAAAGGCTGTATCATGGCTCAGTGCGCAAAAAGGTAGCAAACACAAAAATAAGCATTCAGTTTGTGATGGTTATACTGAGTTGCTACAGTCGGTCAGTTATTAAGATGCTAATTGGTTATTTTGTTTTGTGTTTCCTTTTTTTCCAGCACCATCTGTGACCGAGTGTGTGGAAGCCAGAAATATATTGTTGGGTTGCAGTGTGCAAAAAAACTGCCCTTGGCCTCTGAGGTTTTTATTAAGCTAATAACGTCTTTACGATTCATGCACAGAAGCAGATTTACTTCATCCTTCATCCACATTAATCTTTGCATCGTCCAACTTTATTATCTAATGTGCCTTATTTTATGCTGCATGTGTCCAAAGTCAGCTTTGTAGGAGGACCAGAGATTATTGCTTTTGTATTCTCATTTTAATGTTGCTGTTTGCTTGAAAGCATCAAATATTAAACAAATAAAAACACACATGAGTTTGGACCTGTCATTCCTTCTAATGAGTCACCATGAAAAAAAATAATTTAATTTTAAAATATTTAAAAAGACCAACTCACCTGGCCAGTTTTGTCTTTCAACACATTTTATTCAAACTTGGTTGAGGAAAATATGCAGCTTGAATTCAAAGTCATAGTAAAGCAAAGTTTCCCCTATTCCAATGCAAATCTTTCATTCTTTAATTTATGTCATGCAAGTAAACAGCTGGACATAATGTCCACTAACAAGTGAGACCTCATCATCAGCCATGTCTCAGAGCGAGTGAAATCAAGGCCAGCAGAGGGAATGCAGAGCTAGATTTGTTCTGCAGTCATGAGCCATCCATCACATGCTCTTAATACAACCACAAACAAACTATAATTTGTTCACCTGAGTAATGGCTGCTACAACAAAGCTATTTTTAAACCTCCATGTTTGACATTTTGAAACCAGAAACCTTTGCCCAGAAGGTAGAAACTGAAACTCACTATGCAACAGTTGTGAGCCATCAAGACAAATTAAACCAGCAAACTGCTGTAACTGTCTGGTGTACAGGGATGCTCGGCTCAGCTGTGGATCAGCCTGCTCGACCACTTAATAATTTAATCGAGTGAGTTTCTGTTTTTTACAGATAAGTATCCAAACAATGACCCTAAATAAAGATCAAAAGGATTCAATGAAAGCACAATAAAAAAAACTCATCACGGTTGTATCAATGTGGAAATGAGATCAGAACATGATTTCTTAACAGAGGGCTGCAGGCCTGGTATGGGACAAAAAAATCAGCCCTGATATTTTAGGTCCAGGCGGTACCATGTTCAGTCCAACATGAAAAAAACAAAAAACAGATGTAACACTTGTAATGTGATCATCAAAGAATATGATTTTTAGCAGTGATACCTGCTCAGTGATACCATAGCAGTGATACCTGTTCTTACACAGGTACGCCTATTCTTTCTTATGGGACTTTACTGTCCCAATCACACAAGAAGATCTTGGTTTAAAGTACATTTTTTGCCATCCCGTAATCTCAAGAATGTTTATGTTAGATTCTGTTTTTAATCAGGTTGTGATCTTAGAGTCAATCTCATAGCACTTGGCCTGTGCTTCAAGGATTCTTATAGTTAGTATGACTCCGGGGTTTTGACTCATTTAAGTCGGTGTTTTGCAGGGAGGAGAGATGAGAGGCAGAGATGAGAGGCATGTAAGACTGCAAGTTTGCTTCTTGGTCCCAACTCTGGATAGTCATGTTTTTAATACGTACTTAATAAATTTGGCCAAATTTCTAGAAATGAGAGCTGCTCCATCTAAGGAATCTTGTCTCTCCTAACAAGACCGGGTTTCCTCTGGAAAGTTTCCCAATTATCTATGAAGCCCACATCGTTTTTTGGACACCACTCAGCCAGCAAGGAGAACATGCGGCTAAACATGTCACTCCTGGTCTGACTGGGGAGGTGACCAGTGAAAACTACAGACTCCAATATTGTTTCCAAAGTTCCACACCGATTCAATAATCATTTCGATGACCTCCAATCGATGTAACCGGGTATCATTACTGCCGATGTGAATTATAATTTTACTGAATTTACGTTTACCCTGAGCCAGCAGTTTTAAATTTCCCTCAATGTCACCTTCTCTGGCCCCTGGAGGACAATTGGCCATGGTTGCTGGTGTCTCTAACTTCACATGTCTCAGAACAGAATCACCAATTACCAGAGTTTGATCTGGGGAAAAGCAGTTAGACACATTTGATAGGAAAATATATTTAGATTTTTTTAAAGAAGTATAAAAGTTAAGTTCACTTAGTTAGATTATACAATTTAAATAAATAAATGTGGTGAATAATTGTTTAAATTATGTATCTTCAGTTGCTGCAACTCTGTTATTAGTACATTCAAATGATGATGCATTACTACCACCTACTGGTAGAATATGGCGATGAAGCTCATCCGCTATTATTTGAAATAAAAACTCACAAAGTGTTGATTTTTAACAGAAAAAAGTATCACTGCTTAACCTTGAATGTTTTTAGGTTTTTATTTCCCATCTCTGCTGATATCAGATATCTGATGTCCACAAAATAATAATATAAAAAAACATCTGACATCAAGTCAGTATCTGATTGGTGCTCTTATAAAAACCTTTCACTAAATATTAAAAAGCCAAAAGAAGTCATTGATTTCAGGCGACAGAGAGGGGCGCTCAGGCCACTGGAATCTGGAGGTGAGGAGGATGAGGGGGTGCTAGCTTTATATTTCTGGGAGTCGCCATCAATAAGGTCGTTAAATGGACAACAAACGGCGCTCCTCGTATAAAACAGGCACAACAGAGACTTTATTTCTTCAGAATACTGAAGAAGGCCCACCTGTCTGCAAATCTATTAGAGCATTTCTACTCTCAATATAAAGCATCCTGTTGTACTGAATAACTGTCTGGTTTGGGAACAGCTCAGCAGCAGACAGAGAAACTCTCCAGTTTCTCCCCCTCTGCTAAACGGCACAGGTTACTGAATTTACCCACTGCCAGATGAAAGAACAGCTTCTATCCAACAGCTATCACTCAACTGAACCTTTTATCCCACACAGGATAAACCTTCTGTCATGTCAGGTTCCATGAAGCACCAGGAGTACAAACACTTCCCTTGACATATGGTATTTATCATAACCGAGGCTCAAATTGGACCCAGAAAGCAGACCCAGAAAAGCAATAAGAATATTAAAATGTTTATTTTCAACACACACGAAAAGATTAAACAGGACAGAGGACTAAAAGAGACTGGCTTAAACTGAAAAACATGGAAAGTGGAATGGATCTCGGCAGCAGGCAACTTTGACCGTACAGCAACAGGACTGATGATGTTTTCAATCTAAGGACCTGAGAATCAGGGAGCCGGTTTCTTAGACATGCACTTCAAAGCAACGTCCCTAGAGGACAGCCAGAACCTCTGACCTACTGTGAAACAGAGCCGAGGACCCCCTTTTGTCAGCAAGGCGGTGGTTGTGTTGAGCAATGTGAAGGAGGGCTGATTTCGTCTGCCTCCAAACCCTGCAGCAGTGATCGAGGTGCACAGGAGGTACAGCGATCCCCCTCTAGAGTCAATTTGAGGTGTGGTGCTTGCATTTAGAAGGTTTTGCTGTGAATAGACAACATGGGGTCAAAAGAGCTCTCCATGCAGGTGAAACAAGCCATGCTTAAGAAGCCAAAACAGAAAAAACCCAAAAGAGAAACGGCTACAATATTAGGAGTGGAAATATCTACACTTTGGTATTCCTGAGAGGCAGTGTGGGCATGGCTGCCAGTGGCCCAGAGACTTAGTGTTTATTGATGATGATGTGACACAGGACAGGACAGAAGCAGCTAAATTAATTCTGAGGTGTTCAGAGACATACTATCTGCTCAAATCTAGCTAAATGCAGTCAAATTGATTGGGTGGGGTTTCATAATTTAGAGGGGCAATGTCGCGACTTTCATCCACAAATAAAGCCGCGACTGGCTGAGTTGGTTGTGTCCCTGTGACGCGCCTCCAATAATCCATAATGAGTCGTACTTGTACTTTGCGCATTTATTTTAAGAACAAAACAAAAACAGACATTAGCGCTTTCAATCAATTTACTAATAGCGCATGGATTAACTGGTGTGCCAAAAAATGACGGTCAACAGAAAAGTTTGCCCACAAACCACTCACCCAACACACCTGCTGCGAACACCGAGATCAGGTAAATAGACTGTGACCACACCCCCATGCAATCACCTGAGATGCAGGTAAAGCTGTTCACCTGTGCCACCATAACAAATAAACAAAACATAAACATTGACTTTGGCTCTTACAGGCAATGACCCAAAACATATAGGCAAAGTAACCTGGCAGTTTATTAAAGCAATGAAGTGGAATATTCTTGAATTACCAAGTCAGTCACCTGATCTTAACCTGACTGAGCATGCGTTTCACCTGCTGAAGACTAAACTGTGGACAGAAATGCCCTCAAACAAACAGCAACTGAAAGCCGCTGCAGTAAAGGCCTGGCAAAGCATTAAAAAAAGGAGGAAACTCAGCATCTAGTGAAATCTATGAGTTCAAGACTTCAGGCTGTTGTTGCCAGCAATGGTATTTCAATGAAGTATTAGAAAAGAACATTGTTTTATTAATTTTGTCCAAATTCTTTTGAGCCCCTGAAATGATGTGTTTGTGTTAAAAAGTCCTTGGTTCCTCATATATTTATGTAATCTTTTAGTTCACTAAACTAAAATAAAGCTGAGAGTCTGCACTTCAACTGCATCTGAGATGTTTCATTTAAAATTCATTGTGGTAAAATACAGAACAAAATTAGAAAAAACAATTGTCTCTGTCCAAATATTTGTGTACCTAACTTTAACTCTCTCCCCTCCTCCACTACAGGCCTATCTCCCTTTGAAGGATTTCTAGGGTAAAATGGTATATGGCCTGTACTTGTATAGCACTTTACTTAGTCCCTAAGGACCCCAAAGCGCTTTACACTACATTCAGTCACTCACACACTGGTGATGGCAGCTACATTGTAGCCACAGCTGCCCTGGGACACACTGACAGAGGCGAGGCTGCCAGACACTGTCGCCACCGCGACCACCAGTAGGTGAAGTGTCTTACCAAAGGACACAATGACCGAGACTGTCGGAGCCGGGGCTCGAACCGGCAGCCTTCCGATTACAAGACAAACTGCCAACTGTTGAGCCACGATCGCCCCACGCGCCAACCACCACTCTTCCAATCCATCTAAGCCAACCTCACCATGCCATCCATTCAGCATCACGTACAACGGAGCTGGCGGATTAGGTCCTCTGTCCTGGACTACGAGCCTGGGAAAAAAGGTATGGCTCTCAGCTAAGGACATACCCTTAAAAATCTTTGGCATGCACCATGCCTCATTGGACCTCATAAAATCGACTACAACATCTGCCCTTCTCTTGTGAAAACTCAAGCTACCTTCATTCCTTCACATCCACCCGATGTTTCATGTTTCCAATACAACAAACCCACTCCTTCCAGCCCGTTGCCCCTCCTGCCTCTCTGCTCATCTTAAAACCCTGCAAAAGGTCACAATCAGCCTCTTGGATCATTCTCAGCAGTTCTCTCTTTCACCGTCCTGCTAAACAAGTAAGAAAATCAGTTGCTGTGCTTCACCTTTGCTTCACTTACCTCTTACCTTTGAGTCACTTACCTCTGTGTCAGTACTTACCAAAATATTGCCTCTTGCCCCTCTGACAGATGACCTCGCCTGAGAAAACAAAATAAAACAAAAAACCTTAAAATGGCTGCAACTGCTGTGCTCCCTAAATTTGTACAAATGGGGGGAAAGGAGAGTGGGCATGTTAAATATTAGTTAGAGTTTCTTAAACTTTCACTCTTAGAAAGCATTCTGTTTCAAAGTGAGCACTTCAAAGACATGATGTTTGTGCAGGTCTCCACTCCTTCCTTCTCATGTTAGCCAGCCACTGGTTCAGTCTCGCTGCTCCATCATCACCTTTAGTAAAACGAGAGGCTCAGAAGCAACAAGAGTATTGTGTGAAAAGAGATCTGAATAAACAACAACAAAGCAGACCCCCCCGGCTGTGTTGTGTTCTTGCACTAGAACACAACTGATTGTTCTTTATTTTTATCTGAATCTTCCCACAGCAATGGTAAGAAGTTAAACAAGCAGTTTTGACCTCTCACACACACACACACACACACAAAATCACATACGCACATGCTCATGTCACTGAACAAATGTATTCATTTTCCTTGTGTATAAATAAAGAGAAGTGCAAAAACAGAGCAGATCATAGAGCCCCCACTCTGGTGTGAGCGCTCTGTGATCGCCCTTGCAAGTAAAAACTGCAGCGTCTGTGTGTTTCTACCCTTAGACTCTTAGCTGAAGAAGTGTCATTTAAAATAAATGTCTTGACAGTGATTCAGAACATACACCAGTTAGTGCACATCAGAACAAAATGTGGGCATTTGTCATGAAAACTGTGCAGAACATTAGGAAATAAATATACTGTGCAGCAAGACTAGCAGCATAAAACCAGTTTACCTTCATCACTCCAGGCATGATGTTACACTGTCCCAAATATAGTCATGGTCCAAGTGAGGAAATGAAATATTTGCTTTTGAAGGAATCCTTTAAAAGCCAAAGATCCTTTTTTATGGATGATGTTTGGTGAGTATTCATGCATGCATCATCCATTAATGTTTGGGAAGAGGGGCTGATTGACTTTGTCAGGACTGTTTTTCCCAAAAAGCCACCAACATGAAACTTTGACAAGCCTTATGGCCAACTCAACCCAACAGATCTTTGATGTGTTAAAGCCAAAAACCTGCTACAAGACACAATCAAGAGGACTGATGAGAAAAGAAAGTGAACTAGCTTTTCATCAAATTTAAAGAGCACCGTTAGATTTAGCTCATTTAGCTTTGTTAGTGAGCATACATGTAGCTTACAAATAAGTAAATTCAATTAAGGGAGGGAAGAATGAACTTGAAGGCTGAACTCCAGGACAAACTAGGCAGCTTGAAAGGGAAACAGCAGTTAGTTTGGCTGCTGCCACAGCCGCTCCTTAAATACCTGCTCTTGATGACACACTTAATTATGAAGCTGGTGCCTCCATGAAGGTGAGAATTTCACTCCCAACCACTGAATAGACAAGATTGTATCCACAGCTGCTATAATTGTGCCTTTTTGTCAATGCTGGTACAAACCCTGTTTGTGCTTTATTGATCCATTTGCAGAGGTTTGAAATTTCTTTCAATAAATCTCAGAAAATCAGCTTGGTTTCAATGTTTACATTATTTTTCCACAACAACAATACAAAGATATTATTCGTAGCTGACATATTGCACTTTAGACTACTGACTATATTACGTGAGGAAATACAAGAATAACTCTGAATGCAATTTGATTCATTGAATTTGTTTATTGAAAATAACTTGAAGACAGACAAGAACATTTGTTGTTTTTTAAAGTTTCTTTATTTTGTGCCAAATTAATAAATGAGTGGTAGAAGCTACCGTTCACAGATGGAAAATGTAAAACACTCACTTGCCACTCTATTAAGAACATGTTGCTTTTTGATCAATGTGACGGACCAAAAAGCAACAAAGTTATTGTACCCAATTGATCCCTATGAGCGACTGTGGAGAGGAAAAACTCCCTTTTAACAGGAAGAAACCTCTGGCAGAACCAGGCTCAGGGAGGGCGGCCATCTGCCTCGACCGGTTGGTGAATAAGTGAGTGTTTTTTATGCATATTAAATATTTAATTACTGTAAATGTTATATTAAATATTTAAATGAAATACATACTTACCTGAAGCAGACGTGATGTGGGAAATTTCTGAAAATGCCACACAGAAATGAGCAGCCTTCAAAGTGGTTACTTAATTTGAAGGCTGCTCGTGTATGCTGTGTGGCTTACCTGTGTCTATTTCTGAAATACGTCTCTGAGTCTTCCTTCCACCTCACAGCGGGATTTATGCGAGACGCTTTCTACCCACATCTTTTTGAAGTTCTTCTGTTTGACCAGGTCTTTTAGGATGGCCTTTCCATGAGCTCTGCAGAGAGAAGCATTGTTAATCAGCACTTTAGTTTCTAAGTAAATGCAGAGAATTTATCAAAAGAAAGTCAAAATAGAAATATCAGCCTATAATTGTTAAAAGTTCACACTGACTTGACTTCAGAGGAAGCATCCTGACACACTAAACTGACAGCCAACAGGAAGTATTTGGTGAAAGTCTGTCCTGCAGACAGAACTTTCTCCGCTCCCATGAATTCATTGATCATAAGAAGCCCCAGTGCGGCACTAGCTCTCACGAGAGCGCTCTTATGTCTGAGGAAAAAAAACACAGACAAATCCATTCAGCGTGTTTGTTTTTCACCTGATCTGATTGTGATGCTGGGGTCACAGATACTCTTCACAGGTGTGAACTTACTTCAAACCATGGATCTCCAGGCTAGTTATAAAGCGACTCGGGCTACAATGATGAACCAGAGCTGTCAGAGCTTCGTGGGCATGTTGCTGAATGAACTCATTGGCATTTGCCCTTGCAAACACCTGGAGTAGACTCTCACAGGTTAAATCAGCTGCTCTGTCCATCCTCTCTTTGAGGTGAACACACAAATATACCACGGTGTCCAGTGCCGCACAGGACACACAAGAGCGATTGTTTTTAATCTAAAGAATCAGAGGAAATTTAAGCAGTTAGAAATCAAACCTGTTACAAAACTGCATGAGACAGGGCAAACATGGACAGAAGAGAGTGGCAAAAACACAGATGTAGAGAAAAACAGCTGGTATACCTCTTGTGTCACCACCAAACAAACTTTACGGAGGTTTAATAACTCCAACTCATCTTGGTGATGCCGCGCCAGGGTGCGGATGTATCGTAGCCCCTGTATCTTTTTCTGCCTGTAGGAAGATCAAATAGTTTTAAAACTCATATCCTCACATTAAATTGAAAATAATTAATGCTAACAGAAGAAAATCATTTTACCAGTCATCCTGACTCAGCAGGCTGAGGCTCAGCTTGACAGTCTCTGAAGGATTCGAGACTGGCTGAAGCTCCTCCCCTAACTTTTCATCAATTGAGACGAGGTACCCTGTGATAAGCCCTTTAAAGTCAACCTCTGGAGGGTGTTTAACAACCCTTCGAGGTTTTCTACTTTCTGGAGCTGGAGGAGCTGGAGCTGGTGGAGCTGGAGCTGGTGGAGCTGGAGCTGGTGGAGCTGGAGCTGGAGCAGAGGTCAGAGCTACAACCCTTGCTGGAGCCCCAGCTCGGGGAGCTGGAAGAGGAGGACTGGTTTGGGGCAGGTAGGCATCAACAATTTTTTTCATTGCTTGATCCAATGTCCAAACCATATGTTGGGCTGTCACCAGCCTGACACCACTGGCGACTTCTTTGTCTGCACAGATTAGATCATGAAATATTCAATACTCACATTTCTGTTTGTTTGCAGCTGAGAATGAACAAGACAAAAGTCCACTTTAAAGGGGAGAGCAAACCATGTATGTGTTTATTAAAGTACAAGTTTTCAGTTCATTACAAAATTTGTATTCAAATAAAACCAAATCACAGGCTGGATAAAAAGTGAAGCTGAAATGTCAAACTTTCGACCTCTATAGATATTTTACCATGGCAACACCTGAACATTAAATGTGTTTTAGCAATGTGTAAACTCTGGTTGGAGGGTTTATCTCTCACACAACAGCTGCTTAAAAGTCTGAAGGGTTTAAATGTCTGACATTCTGACTCTTTAGTGCGTCGATATAAGAACTGACCTGTTTCTCTGTAGTTTTTTGTCCTCACTGGAATGTGACTTCTGTGAGGTCGAGAGGATGATGGAGGACACGGAGTGAATGGTGGAGGAGGGGGGGTCTTCACAAATGGGATTGCCCTGAACTCCTCAGGAGTGTAACTGTCTCG
The DNA here is from genome assembly GCF_001858045.2 of Oreochromis niloticus. Classification (NCBI taxonomy): domain Eukaryota; kingdom Metazoa; phylum Chordata; class Actinopteri; order Cichliformes; family Cichlidae; genus Oreochromis; species Oreochromis niloticus. The sequence goes on from NC_031979.2 coordinate 8,824,208, forward strand.
CGATGTTACTGAACTTCCATCAGAGCTCGATGAAGATGCCGAGCTCAATTCCCGCTGTGGCTGCACCTCCCCAAAAAATTCACCAAGTGAATGCAAGCTGTCCCTGGGTGTTTCTCTAAAGGGTGTCACCAGCCTGACACCACCAGTGACTTCTTTGTCTGCACAGATTAGATCATGAAATATTTATTACTCACATTTCTGTTTGTTTGCAGCTGAGAATGAACAAGACAAATGTCCACTTTAAAGGGAAAGCAAACCATGTATGTGTTTATTAAATTAAAGTACAAGTTTTCAGTTCATCACAAAATTTGTATTCAAATAAAACCAAATCACAGGCTGGACAAAAAATGAAGCTGAAATGTCAAACTTTTGACCTCTATAGCTATTTTACCATGGCAACACCTTAACATTAAATGTGTTTTAGCAATGTGTAAACTCTGGTTGGAGGGTTTCTCTCTCACACAACAGCTGCTTAAAAGTCTTAAGAGTTTAAATGTCTGACTCATCATTACATCGATTTAAGCACTGACCTGTTTCTCTGTAGCTTTTTAACCTCGCTGCAATCGGACTAATCCTGTGAGGACGAGAAGATGATGGAGGACACGAAGCAAAGGGGATAGGCCTGTGTTCCTCGGGAGTTTCAGAGTGACCATTGAAAATCCGGTCACGGATCCGTTTTTCTAGGTCTTTCACAGGCCTAAGAATCTCATCAATTCGAGAAAGAGTGTCCGTCTTTCTCTAAAAATTGGAGACAATTATATTAAAGGGAAAAAAAGCTTAGTTGACTTGAAATGTCTAAAAACAATTTTACAAAAATAGATTTACAATTTTATTGTGGTAAACTAAACCACATTACACCACCACACATCTAATCCTACAATGTTTGTTTAAAACCAAAGTATTTTAACTTTATGCCATAACAACAACAGAAAGCATGAAAACATCAAAAGCGATGAGCTGTCTTCATATCTCAGTTATTTTTACATTAAAACACCCTTTATCTGTTTTTACTTTTAACATCTACTTTTTCTCTTTATGAATTTGAGATGTGAAACGTATGTTTAGAGAAGTAAAAAGAAGCTTGTACTTACATTCATTTCTATAAAGCGTTGATTTCCGTTCAGCTATCCTGTAAAGTTATAATTTTTGCCTATTTAAGCAGACAAAAATGCAGTTGATGCACCGAAAGCTGTAATCCTTCAAAGTGACGTCTCAAAAACGAACGCGTCTAACAGCGGTAGGGTGTTTGTGACGTAACACGGAATGTCACGTGCAATGTCCTGCCGTTGTAAAGCTGTATCCATGGTAACAAAACAGTCAGGGCGAGGGGGATTCCAAGATGGCTGCCGAGTAGAAGCATCTCCGCTGAACAAAATAAATCTTAAACTCCTAACGTCCACACGTGCCCGGGTATTTTTGAAAACGCAGATTTTTCTATGCGTTTGCACCTTTCGTCCACACGTAAACGGCGTTTTCGGTCACTGAAAACGGAGATTTTTAAAAACGCCTGCCAGGGTGGATATTTTCGAAAACTCCGTTTTTGCATTTACGTGTGGACGAGGAAAACGGAGAAAACGCAGCGTCAAAGGTGTGCGCCTTTTTTGACGTCACACCGTGCGCCACGTTATTGTTTCGGTGAAATGAATTTCTACAATACTGTTACTGTTAATTGTACTCTCTGCAGTGTTTAAATGCTTACATATACACACACAGTTACTGTCCCTCCACACATACAACTCGGTTCTGCTTCTATGCCCCATCTTTGTTTACTATTTCCCACCGAGGCTTCTAGACTTCTGATTGGCCAACATTTCTACACGGTTAGGAATATATCGCCACCTGTTGCTTTGGCATGTTCCTAGCAGCGTTTTCCTTCATTTCTGTGTTTACGTGTGGACGGGATTATTTTTTAAAACGAAAACGGAAAATCTCCGTTTTCAAAAATACCCGTGTACGTGTGGACATTTCATGTGACGCATTTTCATTTTCTCTTTGCTATTTGGGCTGATTGGAACCTGATGAATGTAAAAACAAAGAATTACCTGATTTTTTATTTTTTACCTGATTTTTGTTTCTGAGAAAAATGAGATCCACATATGTGGACATGTGTTGTAAATTATGATAGAACAGTGGCAGTAATGTCCTCGTAAGTGGATAAAAGGGCTTTGTAGAGCAAAATGTTGTATTTTGGTCAAGACAACCCAAAATGTGATGTCCACGTACGTGGATGCCAGGTCCTAGGAAGTTATAACTGTTTTGTTTGTTTGTTTGTTTTTTAAAGAAACCTGTTCTCCATTTTTTTTTAAGACTGATCTTGTTTTAGAAGAAAAAAAAACACTGAGATATATAAATGTCGAATCGTAAGAAAACGAGAATGTAGCAAGCCAGAGCAAGTTTGACTGAAGTTTCATCAGGTAATATCTTTATAGCTTCCTGTTATGAGTAAGCTAGCACCTTAACTCCGGTGATGCTCAATGCATTGTGAGTTTCCATGTCCCCAGCTGCGATAAAGCCTCTTTATGAAGCGGAGAGTTGCTCTTCACAGCAAGACTGATATTTTACAGGGAGGGCAGAATTATTAGGCAAGTTGTATTTTTGAGGAATAATTTTATTATTGAACAACAACCATGTTCTCAATGAACCCAAAAAACTCATTAATATCAAAGCTGAATGTTTTTGGAAGTAGTTTTTAGTTTGTTTTTAGTTTTAGCTATTTTAGGGGGATATCTGTGTGTGCAGGTGACTATTACTGTGCATAATTATTAGGCAACTTAACAAAAAACAAATATATACCCATTTCAATTATTTATTTTTACCAGTGAAACCAATATAACATCTCCACATTCACAAATATACATTTCTGACATTCAAAAACAAAACAAAAACAAATCAGCGACCAATATAGCCACCTTTCTTTGCAAGGACACTCAAAAGCCTGCCATCCATGGATTCTGTCAGTGTTTTGATCTGTTCACCATCAACATTGTGTGCAGCAGCAACCACAGCCTCCCAGACACTGTTCAGAGAGGTGTACTGTTTTCCCTCCTTGTAAATCTCACATTTGATGATGGACCACAGGTTCTCAATGGGGTTCAGATCAGGTGAACAAGGAGGCCATGTCATTAGTTTTTCTTCTTTTATACCCTTTCTTGCCAGCCACGCTGTGGAGTACTTGGACGCGTGTGATGGAGCATTGTCCTGCATGAAAATCATGTTTTTCTTGAAGGATGCAGACTTCTTCCTGTACCACTGCTTGAAGAAGGTGTCTTCCAGAAACTGGCAGTAGGACTGGGAGTTGAGCTTGACTCCATCCTCAACCCAAAAAGGCCCCACAAGCTCATCTTTGATGATACCAGCCCAAACCAGTACTCCACCTCCACCTTGCTGGCGTCTGAGTCGGACTGGAGCTCTCTGCCCTTTACCAATCCAGCCACGGGCCCATCCATCTGGCCCATCAAGACTCACTCTCATTTCATCAGTCCATAAAACCTTAGAAAAATCAGTCTTGAGATATTTCTTGGCCCAGTCTTGACGTTTCAGCTTGTGTGTCTTGTTCAGTGGTGGTCGTCTTTCAGCCTTTCTTACCTTGGCCATGTCTCTGAGTATTGCACACCTTGTGCTTTTGGGCACTCCAGTGATGTTGCAGCTCTGAAATATGGCTAAACTGGTGGCAAGTGGCATCTTGGCAGCTGCACGCTTGACTTTTCTCAGTTCATGGGCAGTTATTTTGCGCCTTGGTTTTTCCACACGCTTCTTGCGACCCTGTTGACTATTTTGAATGAAACGCTTGATTGTTCGATGATCACGCTTCAGAAGCTTTGCAATTTTAAGACTGCTGCATCCCTCTGCAAGATATCTCACTATTTTTGACTTTTCTGAGCCTGGCAAGTCCTTCTTTTGACCCATTTTGCCAAAGGAAAGGAAGTTGCCTAATAATTATGCACACCTGATATAGGGTGTTGATGTCATTAGACCACACCCCTTCTCATTACAGAGATGCACATCACCTAATATGCTTAATTGGTAGTAGGCTTTCGAGCCTATACAGCTTGGAGTAAGACAACATGCATGAAGAGGATGATGTGGACAAAATACTCATTTGCCTAATAATTCTGCACTCCCTGTATATTGAGTCACTGAGGAAGCCAATGGAAACATAAAGGGAAAAGCGGTGGAGCTGTTTCCGAAAAATCCGGTCAGGCTGCTGCTGCTGTGGACAAGAACTCACCTAAAACTGTTAGCCGCCAACCCAGCATCCAGGTAGGAAAACTTGAGTTAACAAGCATCCCTCCCTCATTTGCTATTTAAAATATATTTTTGTTAGTACTAATGTGTATTTGCAACGGATGCTTAGCGAGAGCATCTAAGCATCCATTGCTGTATTTTATATTAACTTGTTAAAGCTTCTCATTTTCTGTTGTTTCGTTAAATGCCAGGGGTTGAAGAAATATTATCCATGTAAGACTTTATTCCTATTTCAAAAGCAGCTAAACGCTAAATTTTATTTTTGTCAAAAAATCTCACTCTATAGCTGTGGTTCTGTTTAGTTGTGGTACTGCGTGCTTTATATCTTGTTGAGAGCGCACAGAGTGATCTCACAGCGACTGCATACTTTGCAGGGCGCCGACCGATGTATGTAAAGGCCACAGGCAGTGTGGGCTGTAGACGCTGAACAAATAGTATGGCATCAAAAAAGGCAGGGCAGCAGAGACACCAAAAAAGCCAAGAAGCAGATAAGGAAAGTTCTGAACCTCCTCTCCTAAAGAAAAAAAAATTCTCCCAATCTGGTTATGTCATCATTTATTTTTTTAGATGCATTTTCATGACATAGCACAATGTCTGTAAAATAAACTATTTTACAAAAGTGTAAATGTTGTAGAGAACATTATAGTGAGAAAGATCTCTGTGTTTTTTCTGGACAATTGAAATTGGAACAAACATATTTTGAAGTTGTTTTGATCAAAATTTCATTTTCCTGATGCAATAATTACTGGATTTGTATTCCAAGGCTTTTGAAGTACAGATCCTAAAATGTAACTGTTGTGGCAATGCAGTCAAATCCAACAAATGCATAGAAGCAAGTGGCTGCTCCTGCTAATGTCCCCTAAAAACCAAAAGGGGAAAAACCTCCACTGCCATATGTGCTGCTTTTATTCAGGGTCTTATAGTTCCTGTAAACAGTAGATAAACTGTATTATCTGTTAGAAAAGTCAAGCAGCTAAAAAAGAAAAGAAAACTACAGCAGACCAAAATAAAGGGAAAAAGGGGGAGGCCACACTCAGATCGATTTAGAGTTGTTGATGTCACCCTTTGTGAATCAAGAGAGGATAACAAAGAGCAACACCAGGATGTTAAGTGCTGTTAAACCCTTATTTACAGTGGCCGATTCTTTAACACCAGACACAAGAATCCCTTCATCATTTTTTAACTTCCAATAAACTAATAGCACCTGTATTGTGTTAATGATTAATTAAGATTTTAGAATATGAAACCTACCTGCCAAAAGCATTATGATACCTGCTGCAAAAAAGTCTAAACACGGAGCTAATCCAATTAAATCCATTACAGCCTGTTTGCCCATCATCAAAGGTCCCTCTCCATGCTTTGGCTACACTTGATGTCCCTTACCAACAGAAACCATTAGCTAATGGTACCTGGTGTTATAAGCAAACCATGGCGCTATTGTTATAAATAATGATATAAATATGAAGCATTTATTTTTGTTAAATACAATGTGATTAATATTATTCCTAATATACTTCTCTAAAGAAAATATCACAATAATCACTAAAAAATAAAGAAATAGATAACTGAGATGAATCTTTATGGGGCTTGAAAACCAAATTTAGTGGCAGAAAAAAATCTGACGGTAAGTATATGTAAGAAGTGCATCTTTTTGCCTGTACGTGTTACTGGACTGGAGCTTTATGGACAATACTGCAGTTTGTTCAGTGTCCATGAAGTTGGCATTTGCTCAGTAATTCACTTGAACTTGAATTGGCCAGCTTGAATCTGAGAAAATACATTTGAGAACAAACATATAAGATCATATGTCGATTTTCTTTGTTGTAATGGCACATAATACCCTGATGTATGGTTTATGTATTTCTTCTAATACTGTTTCTCTACCAGTTCCTCTGAAGAGCTTTGAGGTGGAGCTGGAGGTGAGGGACCATGTGGCTACAGTGGTCTCCACTCTGAACTACGAGAACAAGGAGGACAAACCATTAGAGGCTGTTTTTGTCTTCCCTCTGCCTGGAGATGCTGCTGTCTGTCATTTCAGTGCTCAGATTGGACAGACACAGATTGTAGTTGAGCTGAAGGAGAAACAGAAGGTGAGCTGGACAGTAAATATAACCTGATTATAAGTGAGATTCAGAATAAACACAGTGAACGTCACTGACATGTGTCAGCTGTGCTTCAGGCTCGTCAGGAGTATGATGATGCTCTGAGTTCCGGTCAGCAGGCCTTCCTATTGGTGGAGAGTGATGAGAGTCCAGATATATTCTCTCTGCGTGTGGGCAGTCTGCCTTCAGGAGAGAGCGCCTCCATCAGGTTGGAGTACGTCACTGAGCTGGCTGTGCAGGCTGATGATGGTCTGAGGTTCTGTCTGCCTGCTGTGCTCAACCCTCCATACCAACCTCAGGGTAGGACAACTGTAGCTTTTCTTTTGATCCTGCTTGCCTTTTGTGTTGTTCTCTGTCAAGATAACCTTTGTTGACACTGATTTCCAGTCCAGCTCTTGTGTGAATTCGTATGCCTTGATCCCTTTTTCCCTTTTATAAGAATGTCTTCTTGATAGCCACCCTCCTTTTGAGAGCATTTCTGATGAAGCTTCAATGAAGAGTAAATGGATCAGCTAAAGACCCAGATCCATCCCTCGGGTCCTGTTAGCTGTTCACTGGATCTTTTTCCTATTTCTTAAGGACATGACTTTCAAATCATTATGTGCTGTAGATAGTTTGTTAGGCCTGGCACTTCTTCACCTGTCTAGTTTCCACAATGTTTTAAGGACACACTGTACAGCTTACCCAGATATGTCAAGTTTTTATCTAATAGCACTTTGGCAATCATCTTATTGGTGTCAAAATATTATTTTATAAATGTCAAAGTGTGTTATTTTTGGACTTTTTCATGGTTTGAGCTAAAGAAATGGGAACAACTGATGTGTACTTGCAACAGGCTGCCTAAAGATACAGTTTAAAATTGTGTCCACTTTGCTAAGTTGTCTGTTATGTGTAGACACAACACTGGTTGCTCCCTTGAGTTTGGTGCCCATGAAAAAGGCACCTAACATAATATATACACAAGCTTTTATTACGGCACCGTATTTACATCCCCCTTATATAAATGTGCATATGAGGGGGATTTACAGAGAACATTAAAAGTCAACATCCAAATATATGGCCCTGCAGATGATACTTAGCTTTATCCTATTATTGAAGCCAGATGGCAAACAGCAATTAAACTAAATTATGCTGAAAAACTAGTTCATGCATTTATTACTGCAGCAAGAGTACTGACTGGGCCTAGAAAAAGGGAGTATATTTATCCCATACTGGCTTCTCCTAATTGGTTCGCTGTCAAATCCAGAATCAAATTTATAATTCTTTTACTCTCATGTGACTTTTGTTTCACGTTGATTTGGTACTATACAAATAAAACTGAAGTGAAATGTATTAAAATCAACTAACATTAGAAAGAAAACCAGAACACAAGGTTCAATGAATCTTTCTGTGAACTTTAAAGTTGATACTGTAACAAAAGATTTACTTCTAATCAGTCTGATGTTGTGTGCAGGTAGTGAAGGTGCAGGTGTCCAGGTGACTTCTGTTCCAGCCTCTCTGGTGCCCTACAGTCTGTCTTTTTCTGCCCGAGTGTCCTCTCCTCGTCCAGTCTCTAAAGTAGAGTCCAACTGTTCCCTGGACCCTCTGCAGTACCTCAACACTGATCAAACCCAGGCCACGGTAGGTAGAGTTCTGATGTGTCTGCTGTGTGTGGTTGTTACTTATTACTGAGGAATAAATATGAATGTGTTTGTGGTGTGCAGGTCAAGCTGGCTGCAGGACACAAGTTTGACAGAGATGTTGAACTGCTGATTTATTACAAAGACGCCCACCAGCCCACTGCTGTGGTGGAGACCATGGCGGAGGCTCTGAAGAAAGTAGAGAAGATGAAGGCTGATCTTGGAGGAACAAAGATCCTGGAGCTGCTCAAACATATTTACTGCCAGCCCTGCATTCCCAATCAGCCTAGACGGGTAACACAGACATATTCACTGACATTACACTGACTTAGGATCTCACATGAATCTTAAATACAACTAATACTTACATCAAGCTACTCTTAAAACAACTTTTCACCTTAAAATCTAAAGGGATAAGCTAACCTGACTTGCTTTTTATCCTGCAATATGCAACTGTTCAGCTTCTGTATAACATGATGGAGGTCAGAAATATATTACCAGATTAAACAACAGATTAAAAAAAGAAGTGATTGATCTGTTATATCTACACAATTACCAGAATGTCCAACATGTCCTCTGTGTACACAACAAAAACTGTTGTATTGCAGGTGTTTCTCTTTTGGGATTGGGGAAGGGGCCAGCTCTGCTCTCATCAACGGGATGGCCAAGGAAGGAGGAGGTCACGCTCAGTTCATCACAGGGACCAACAGGATGCAACCAAAAGTAAGACAATGACTCATAATAATTGCCATCATAAAAAGACAACATGATGTTATTATTAGGACAGAATGATTTAAAAAAAACATAAATGTATATTTTTTTCTAATTCTTGTTGTTGTCAGGTGATGCAGTCGCTGCGATTTGCTCTGCTGCTGACTGTGATCGACACCTCAGTCACATGGGATTTACCAAAGGAAGTGTCTGTCACTGTCTCTCCACCAATAACAACACTTTTCCAGGGTCAGAGGTCACTGATTTATGCCCAGCTCACTGGACAGGGAGGAGCAGCAGCCTCTCATGTTGTTGTTTAGGTATTTGATGGCAGTGATTAACGTGACTTCTAACACTGTAACTCTGTGTCAGAGCTCAGAGGCAGCAGAGGGCTGTGTGATGCTGAAGTACAGCCTGGCAGGTCATCGCTCTGAGAACCAGCTGCACTTCAGTCTCAGACCTGCAGAGGACTCTGGGTAAATGAGTTCATATCTAGTGTCACAATTAGATATGACAACAGAATAAAGTATTATGCATATGTCAATGTGACTGAATTTGCTTTTAACTCAGAGGAGCACCTAACTACTACGTGTGGTTTTGTAGGATAAAGAAAAAAAGTTAATTTCATGTCAGATTTCTGTTCATTAATAAGTTGCATTAAATATATCATTTTTGACTTTATTTTGGCAAGATGAAAGTGTAAGAAGAACCCCAGCTGTACTTCTTCCTTCCCCCAAGATCCATTTGTGGAAAGCTGTGATGAAGGCAGTTTTGTCTTATATTTAACAATATAACATATTTGGCCAGCAACGACCAAACACGAACAAGCTCTTCACACCATGGAGATAAAGATGGTGAGGTGGCCTCTGGGTCTCACACGACTTGACCGAGCGAGGAATGAAGATGTCAGGAAACAATGGGGAGTGACACCGATCACTGATAAGACTTTTTCAGTAACAGCTCAAGGTACTTACTTGCACTTTGTTGTGAGGGGGTCCTTCGCGGTGACACCGATACATGCAAGGCGATTGCCTCTTGCATCTTATCTGAGGCGCCGATGATACGGCCACGTTGTCCGTAACCACAAAAATTCTATCACAAAGACAGCCCAGCAATTAGATCTGGATGGAAACAGGCCACAGGGAAGACCAAAAAAGCGCTGGATGGACGAATCAAGGATGTGTGGTGGATTTTTGTTTGATATGTATAACTATGATATGTATAACTATGTAACTATATACTCTATATATCTATGTGCACTGAACATATATATTTTTTAACTTTCATGTAGAGTCTTAAGCACAAGACATTTTTGCTTCACCGAGGTTTATTAAGGTGGTACAAGAACAGGGCAGTTAATGTAAGGGGAGAGTTCTCCTGAATAATTTACTCTCCGGTAACTAACCTCCTCCAATACACACTCAACGTCTTTCATGCAGCACAACCAAAACAGTAACATTGTAACAGAGATCCTGAACACATCACAATAAAATATCATACGATATAAACACACACACACACACACGCACACAATAAATGTTACATGGTAGCAGAGATACTGAAAACAACATAATGAGATCACTGTCATGTACACATACACACTATAAACCTACACTGGAGTGTTTATTTTTATGTAATGCATTTAACTCATATATTTGATGTAGTTAGGCCAAGTATTGTTCACATTAATATCATAAGATTATCACAAAAACTATGCTATTTGCTGTACTAATGTGTGACCTTTGACCATGTTGTGACCTATTGTCAGAGGGTAAAGCAAAGGGTTAACCTATTGGTGTCACTTTGGACCGGGCCCTCAGCCAGCGCCAGGTGTGAACTCTGGCCGGTATTTAACCCTGCACCTGCTGTTCCTGGGTGCGTGGGAAAGTTACCCAGCAGCAGGGGGCGGGGATACTGGTCCCTATATTAGGGGACCAGAGGACGCCCCCAGAGCTCTTTTTCCTCCTGCTGCTGCTACCTGTCCGTCTCTGTGTTGCTTTGCTGTCTGTGCTTAAGGCTGTACACCCCGGGGTTTTGCTTTGCTTGCTTTCTGCTTTGTAATTTTCTTGCTAAATGTCTGTATGTATTTTTCCTGCTGTTCATATGATTCAGTGTATTAAACTCTGTTCCAAGAATTCTACTCTTTTACAGAGCATCTTTTTGAGTGTCTTGATTTTAATTGGATTTGGATCTCCACATCGTTGGTGGGAGAAGGTTATCAGGATGGCTTCAAAATTTGCGACCAAGCTGCAGGGGTCCAGGAGGGGGGGCCGTGAGGGTCTTGAGGTAGGAGAGAACCAGGCGCTCAAATGACTTCATGACCACAGATGTCAGAGCCACAGTTCTGTAGTCATTTAGTCCAGTGATCATAGGTTTCTTGGGGACAAGGATTATGGTAGAGGACTTGAAGCAGGCAGGCACATGACATGCCTGCAGTGAGGAGTTGAAAATGCCAGAAAACACTGGGACCAGCTTGTGTGCACAGTGTCTGAGGGTGGCAGGAGACACACCGTCTGGGCCAGGAGCTTTTCCAGCATTCAGACTCTTAAACTGCTTCCTCACATCTGCTTCATGAAGGGTTGTAGTGGGAGAAGGTGGTGTGAAATCCTCCTTGGTGTGGAGGGGGGTGTTGTAGGTGAAGTGTTTGTTGGTGGTGATGGCTCTATGGAGGGGGGAGAGGTGGGGGCCGTTGGAGGTGCTTGATGGCGCGTCACAACGGCAGAAAAAGTCGTTAAGGGTGTTGGCCAAGAGCAAGTCATCAGTGGAGTGGGGGGGTCAGGCTTGTAGTTGGTGATATTCCTAAAACGTTTCCACACAGAGGCCGAGTCATTCTCTGAGATCTGCTGCTGCATCTTCTCAGAGTGCTGATGTTTAGCAATGTCCACTTCTTTACTGAACCTGCACTTGGCCTCTCTGTAGTGGTTCCTGTCTCTGCTTCTCTTTTCCAGCCACAGCTTTTGGAGTTTAGGAGTAAACCAGAGTTTGTCATTGAACGTGTTTGCTCATAACCACCTGTTGTTCAGTGTCAAATCTGCGATAACTTCAGGAAAAAATGAGGATGTTTATACACACGTGTTAGAGAAGACGATGAGAAAGAAATGAAAGTATGGGTTACATGCGGTTTGACTCTTTCAAAGAAAATTACTTCACAAGGTTCACTACGTATGTCGCCTATCTCTGGCCACATGCATAAAACAAGTTTGGGTGGACGCGACCCATTTTGGCAACAGCAGCTTCCACAGCATGTTTTCTATCAAACCCCCCCAATATTTCTGTACCTTCAACAGCTTTTACTTAGGAGAAAGGGTTAGCTGTCAGTGAGCCCTTCACTTTCCAAACACGGTCTTCAGCATCGGAAAACTCCAGTCTTCACTTGTTTTACCTCCACATTCGGGAATTATGCTTTGCAAATAAAGCAAAGAGCTGGTAGGGATGAGGGTCGTTTTCCAGATCTCCCACTTACTGCAGCCCTACGAACACTTTGAGTTAAATACTTTAAAAGTACTCTTTGATACACTTGTACTTTTTTTAAACAAGCAGATGATATTTTAATTTGAAAGCTTTGCTCATTTCAGATACAAAATCTGCTCCAGCTCAAATGATGTGGTAATAAAGGCGTGGTGTGCAATAGCAACAAGGATTTTTACAAAAAAAGCTCAAGTATTACTCGCGTTTGTTACCCAGGAAGGCCATGAACGTGATGTGCTGCACTGCACATCCAGAACTTACCGTTTAGGTGTTTGTTTGTTTTTTTTAATTAAAGATGGTCAAATGCTTTGATTGCATCTCTTTTTCTTGCATTTCTACATAATAATGTAAACTTTATTAATCCCCACAGGGAAATTCCTCTCTGCATTTAACCTATTTCCTCAGTGAAGCAGTGGGCAGCCCCCTATCCATCACCGAGGGGGCAGCGTGTTGGGACAGTACCTTGCTCAGGGGTACTGTTCAGTGGATTTGAACCCCCTGTGACAAAGTGGAGGAGCAGTTGCAATGCTCTCCATTTGTCCCATATGTGTTTACCTTTTTTTTTTGCACATTGTACACATTATTCTTTTTCTATGTATTTGCTATGATTTGCTATTTGTCAAGTAACATTGCTTCACTCACTCTCCCGGGTTTGTTTGTGGAAGCGTTTTGTTCAAACATTCTGCAAATTAAGGCAAATACTCAGTTACGTTTCTTTATATTTTATTATGTTACAGATTAGGTCATTTGTTCATACTTACTCTGTTTGTCTTTTCAGTCTTCATGGGGGTCAGGTGTGGGGAAACGCCTGCCTGGCATTTCCTCATTTTGAACTCCTGATGATGTCACATGACATCAGCAGGTCAAACCAAGTGGAGGGGTTTCTTTTTCCATAGACGCTTCCTTTTGTTTGTGTTAAGGTTTAAAGGGATTTGTTGAATGTTTTTCCTTTTGTTAATACTGCCATTTAGTTGTATTAATGTGCATATTAGAAGTGTGTAGAGGTTTTGTGTTTTTAGGAAATCTGTGTAGAGTTTTAGATCCCTCAGTTTGAGTGAGTGGTACTGGCTGGGCAATTGGAGGGAAACTGCTGGCCCTACTTAAAGCCAGTCTCTACCAGATGCAGGAGAGAGATACTGGGATTACAGGGTTTGGAATAGCAGTTCCATCCAAAAATATTGAAATAAACAGACGCACTTCGGATGGCCTTTCAGTGTACACAGTTGAAATGGTAGCAATTTTGGTAGCATTGAAATGGATAGAGTGTTCAAAACTCAGGCAGGTAGTAGTATGCTCTGACTCAGCAGCTGTTCTTTCAAGTCTACAATCATTTTGTTCGAAGACAAGGCAGGGTATGCTGTTTACTATTCTGGAGACTATAAGCAGAATAAGGTGTTGTGGTGGCAATATTCACTTTCTTTGGGTGCCAGCTCATGTAGGAATCAGTGGAAATGAAAAGGTGGATAGGTTGGCAAAAGGAGCATTGACTAAACATAGGACTGAGATGGAAATTAAAAGTAGCGGATCTGAAGCAAAGGGTATTGTTTGGAGGCAGGTTGTTCGGGAGTGGCAGGAGCGGTGGGATTCAGGGAGTAAGGGCAGGCACTTGTATCATTTTAAGAAGGAGGTGGCAGGGTGTAGGTTGTATGGGGGTGATAGGAGAGAAGAGGTGGTCATTACCAGGCTTAGACTGGGACATTGTGCGTTAAATAAAACACTACAGATGATAGGAGAACATGAGACGGGGCTTTGTGGGGTGTGCCAGGAGGAGGAGGAGACGGTAGAGCATGTAATACTGCGGTGCAAGGGTTATGATGTGGAGAGAAAAGTTCTGCAGAATAGATTGAGGGAGCGGGGAATCGGGGAATTTAATCTGAAGAGTGTGTTGGAGGGTAGTAGGGCACAGGTGAGGGACTTGGTGGGGTTTTTGAAGGCTATAGGTGTGTATGAAAGAGTGTGAGGGTTTTTTTTTTTTTTTTTTTTTTTTTTTTTTTTTTTGTTTGTTTGTTTTTTGTTTTTTGTTTTTTGATACAGATTGTAAGCTCACTGTCTGATCCATACTCCGGAACAGTAGGAGGCGGTAATGCTCCTTTTACGTTGGTTGCCAACCGCCGTTAAAAACAAAGAAGAAGAAGAAGAAGAAGATGCAGGAGAGAGGTGAGCTGTGTCACCAGAGCCATGTAATGTTGAGTTTTGTTAATTGAATTGATTTGGGGGGAAGTTTTGTTAAGTTATACATTAAATTAAGTTCACTGTAAATAAATTGATCACCTCTGGAAATCTGAAATGTCTGCCTAGTCTGCTTCCCTACCACCTTCCTTGACGTTCGAGTCTGACTACTTCACAACCCCGACCATCCAATCATGGGGCACCACTCTACCTACTGAGCTATCCCTGCCCTTTATTTATTTTTTTTAAATAATGGTGCACCACTGCAACTATGACGAGACCCAAACATGCCTTAAAGCCTTCAACAAAAAAACAAGTTTGCTCCACTCTCATTTTTCTTGGATCAAAATATTAGGGGCAAGTTAATATTTTTCAGTACAACTCTTGTAAAAGTCATACTTTTGTTGTCATTAAACTGATTTAATTACAGCAGCACATAGTGCACAGGTGGGCCTAACAGAGTAGTCAAATCTCCTCAGATTGTTTCGTCAAACTGATCAGTACCCATGACATTGCACAATACAACGGCATGAAAAACAACAACAAAAATGAAATCATCATCAAAATAGGTATTGCATCTTCCAAAAGCTAATTTTCCATTCATAAATACTTTTCCTCTAAAAGGCCAGAAATGATTTCTACAAGCTGATGAGCATGACGCGATGTGAGAATGACAATCAGCAGACATTCAGTGGTGCTGACATCCATGTTTTTGTACAGTACAATGCTGAAGGCTGACACGTCTGATGACATGGCAGCCCACCTGTGTGTGTGTGTGTTCTTAGATATGGGGGGGGCGTGTCCCAGCTGTGGTCATGTGACACTTGAGATGTGCCAAAGCTGAACAGGGCTGTGACGCAGTGATGTGCTGTTCCTTTGCAGCGAGTCCTGTACCAGAACAAGAGAACAACACGTTAGCAGGTTTGCTGGAATGATCTCGAGAACCAGGTTCTGCCGGAGGGTTCTTCCTGTTAAAAGGCAGTTTTTCCTTCCCACTATTACTTGCTCAAACTGTTGTTGTGATTTCATGCTGTTTGCAAACACACGTGCTTCATAAGCTTGACATTGTATGTAAACATCAGTGTGCAGCGTCCTATCTCTCACTGGTAGTGCTTTGTGTGGTTTCCATGAGCTCACACAGGGAACAGGTTCAAGTGAAAAAACAAGATAATATCACAACATCAGTCAAACTTTATTCTGCATTGAGGCGGTGAGATTCTGTAAGCAAACCAAAAACAAGACTTTCAGTTGTTTATATTCTTATTGATAATTACTGTATTGCTGCAACACTAATTAAAGCAGATTTCTGCAGTATACCTTATAACGTGGTTACAGCAAATATTGGCCTCTGGATTAATTCCTGATGGACTCATTTTTAAACAAGTAGCTAAACAGGAAGTGTATTTGTGAAATAAACTTGCTTCCGTACCTGTGTGTTTTGGTGCGCACGCTGCCTCTGCTC
Source organism: Oreochromis niloticus (assembly GCF_001858045.2). NCBI lineage: Eukaryota > Metazoa > Chordata > Actinopteri > Cichliformes > Cichlidae > Oreochromis > Oreochromis niloticus. The sequence continues at coordinate 8,839,984 of NC_031979.2, forward strand.
CTAACTGGGATTGGGTCTCTCTGCAGCCTTCTGCATCTGTACGGATGAACAGAAAGCAGGTTAGGTTTCACCGCCAGCTCCTTTGTGATGAAGCGCTTGAGAGGGAAATGCAGAGGTTTGCATCTACACCCCCCAGAAGATGCTGAAAGAAAGCCAAATAGCAGCGATCGACAGACACAGACTGATTGTGTTTGGAAAAAAAGACAAGTGAAAGCTTCTGTAACAGAAAACAGATGAATGCAACTGCCAGGAGGGGGCAGAGGTGCTCTTCAGCCAACGTGGGGCTCTGAAACCAAGAGACGACACAGTAAAGAAAGACTACCGAAAAACAAGGAGGAAAAAAGGAGGGGATTCATGAAGCAGAAACCGAAAATCAGGCTGTTAGATGGCTAGAAACTCAAGAGGAGATGACTAACTGTGAGCAAATGGAAACCTGTCACGTGACTGTCCACTGAGCTGCATATGGTTCGACTCGTATGAGAACAAAATGAGGAAAAGCTCAACAACAGGCAGGATGGTTACTGTACCTGTGGCTGTTCTTTTAGGAAATCTGGGAGCTGAAATTCACCTTTATAGACCTGGAAAAACAAAGGGCCACATTTAGAGCTTCACAGTCAGCGCTGCACAGTTCAGCATCCGGGTTTCCATGGTGACATGTTAAAAATGTAAAATAGCATTATCCCTGCCTAAGTTCAAAGTCAGCCGACAGAAAGAGATGGGGGAGGGGGCCATGAGGAGTTTCTGAAAACCAGCCACAGCAGGAGGCTGCCATGAAAACATCAGGTCACACTGGAGGGAGGGGGTGGCCTGTAGGGCATACCTCTGCTGTGCATGTGGGATTCTCAGAATAGACACTGGGTGTTCCAGTAGTCCCATGAAAAACACACAAATCACATTTCTCACAAACAAGGGTTTTAAGCTTCTCCCTCAAAGCTGGAGATAAAAAAGGAAGGATGCTAGAGCTGACGAGAGGAAACAGGAGGAGCAAAGTTTCACTAAAATGCTTCAATCCAGTTCGGCTTTCATCGTAGAGCTACATACGACATTTGGATTGTACGCAAACAACAATCCTGGTATTGCTATAATATTTCGTCCCTCCTCTATGGTTTACATCTCCAGTGCCCAACAATAAGACTCATCGGTTGACAATGTCCGACCTCTTCCGGTCCCAATATCTTTAAGCAGAGCTGTGCCCATCTCTGACTCCAGCTCTAGTAAAGTGAGCTTTCCATGAGCCGCTGTGTGTTAACCGTGGTGCTAACGTGGAAGCATGGATCCATCCTGCCTGCATCAATGTAGTGCGACTGGCGGTGTAGCGGTAAGGCGGATATGTTTTTGAGTATTGTTTGAAGGGCACGACATATTGTTGGTGACCACGTCCGTCATGTATCGATCTTCTGATGTCTAATGTGTCATATGACAAAGCTTGAATGGCATCCACAGTCCCCGGATCTGTATCTAATAGAGCAGCTTTAGTCTGTGACACACGCACATTTACATACAGCAGGAGTTCAAGCATCGCCTCCATCTGTCTCATTATCACGCCATCTTACAGTGGTACCTATCCATTCGCATAGATGTTGGTGGGATAGTTTCAGAGTTACAGACTGTTTTTGCACTTCTATCCTCACCACAACATCAAAAGGCAGCAAAGCCAAATCTGAGGCTTTATGTAGGAAAATGTGAGTTTCCCCATTGCCAATAAAAAAAGTGATTCAGTATCAATGAAAAGTATTTGATTGAGTCTGTGCTCGAGTTTAAAAGTGCTGTGCCCAACATTCTGGAATTCACTGATTCAAACTTTCCCCCAAAACACAAACTCCCTCCTTAATCCCCCTGCGTGCCTTCATGCTTGCTTGCGTGTTAGTCTGAAATTGACGCAGGGCCAGCGAGGGAGTGTAATCTGACATTACTTCCCAAGGCAGAGACAGAGAGGCGAGTGCATGTTTCTGATTTCCTCCCGGGTGCCATTTTGCAGCTCTCTCAGCGCTCAGAGGCTCCAGGCCAGACTGCTCCGAGCCAGTCCGAGCCTTCTGCTCAGACGGAGACTGAGAGCACGTGCAGGGGAAGTGGAGCATGTTCTACATCAGGACCAGTGTTGGTCAAGTTACTTGAAAAAAGTAATCAGTTACTAATTACTGATTACTTCCCCCCAAAAGTAATCCCGTTACTTTACTAATTACTTATTTTCAAAAGTAATTAATTACTTAGTTACTTAGTTACTTTTTAAAAACATGATTTACAACCTGAATAGGTAATAAAGCGATAGATCTTTCAGCCCAATTCTACTTTTTCTGCATAATCCATCATACAAAATGTAATCAAATGGAAAAGTCTCTTTTTAAAACTTGTTTTATTAGTTTTAATCTTTTAACTTTATGCATCAAGCAAAAATTAAATTATATGCAACATTCTCTGACTGGAAGAAATTTGTTTAACATTTAAACCTATTTTCTGCACATTCCAGCACATAAAATAAAATATTTTTTTGTGTTTACACTCAGTCTTTCAAATAGATGCAAGTAAAACACAGCAGAAAATAAATAAAATCAAAGACTAGCGGTCCTGTTGCTCTATTTTCACCTGTAAAGCAGGACTGGGGTAGGCGGAGGTTTACCCTGGTGCAGGTGTGCCGCAGCGGTCAGTGGAAGAATCCGCGAGTTTCTCGTAGCGCACTCGCTGCTTGCTTGGAAGTTAAGGGGTTTTTTTTCGCTGTAAAAAGAAGTTTTCTTCCCACGCACAACGGACACTAATGTTTTTGTCACTTTTTATGGAATCAAACTCAAAATAAGGTCAGTACTTCCACGCTTTAAACGCTGCACGCTCATACTCTCACCGCACTCGATCCATTGTTGATCTGCACACAGCTGTTGTCACGAACATCGCACTCGCTTACGTCACTGTCATGAGACACTCTCGCAAAAAATCACGGTTTTAGTAACGCAGTAACGCAGCGTTCCTACGTGAAAGTAAGGGTAATCTAATTACCGTTTTTGCAATAGTAATCCCTTACATTACTCGTTACTTGAAAAAAGTAATCAGATTACAGTAACGCGTTACAAGTAACGCATTACTGCCCATCTCTGATCAGGACACACTCTGGATTTACTGCGTGTGCATTCTAAGGATTAAGATGTGTACAGATATATCGTCTAGATCAATCTGTCCTTCGGTGAGGAGATGGAACAAAGACCAGGCGACATGCCTGCACGATGGGGTCGATGTAGGAAGAAGCCAGCTTGTTTTTGTGCAGCAGACTATGATTTGCAGGTCCATTACCTCACAAGGATGTGTTCAAATGCTCATGGAAGGAGGAATATTCAGGCTGGGAAAGATCAGCTGTTAGCGCTGCGTCCCGCAGCGGTACTGCCGGCGGACAGACCCGACATTCCCAGCGAGCTGAGGAGGAAAAGACGGGGGTGTCGTGCTGGGAAGGAGCGCCGTCGCCCGAGAAGGAGACGTTATCGACCATCTCTTCCTTCTGTAATTATTGGAAATGTACGATCTTTGCCCAATAAGATGGATGAGCTAACGTCGCTAACCTGGTCACAGAGGGAGTACCGGCAATGTAGCATCATGATGCTAACGGAGTCGTGGCTAACACCGCTAACTCCGGACACGAGCGTGACACTACCGGGATTCCAGATGCTGCGAGCGGACAGGACGAGAGAGAGCGGTAAGAGGAAAGGAGGGGGACTGGCAGTGTTTGTGAATGACAGATGGTGTAACCCTGGGCACATCACTGTAAAAGAACAACTCTGCAGCAGAGACATTGAGCTGTTAGCCGTTAGCATGCGTCCATACTACCTGCCCCGGGAATTCTCGCATGTTATCGCGATAACAGCGTATGTCCCCCCCTCGGCCAACGCGGATGCAGCCTGTGACTCTCTCCACTCTGTGGTCAGCAGACTGCAAACACAATCTCCGAGAGCCCTTCTCATAATATCAGGGGACTTCAATCATGCCTCACTGGACTCCACACTGCCCACCTTCACCCAGTATGTGACCTGCCCAACCAGAGACAATAAAACACTGGACTTACTGTATGCCAATGCTGAAGAGGCATACAGTTCATCACCTCTCCCTCCCCTAGGCAGATCTGATCACAACCTGGTGCACCTTGTCCCTGTGTATGAGCCCTTAGTGCGCAGGGAGCCACCAGCCACCCGCACAGTGCAGAGATGGTCGGAGGAGAGCGAGGAGGCTCTTAAGGATTGTTTTGAGTCGACTGTGTGGGAGGTGATCTGTGACGACCACGGAGAGGACATCGACAGCCTTACTACATGCATTACTGACTATATTAATTTCTGTGTGGATAACACCGTACCTACCAGGACTGTACGGTGTTTCTCCAACAACAAACCCTGGATTACTTCAGAAATTAAAGCTGTCCTCAAGCAGAAGAGGAGGGCCTTCAAATCCAGAGACAAAGAGGAGTTGAAAAGGGTGCAGAGAGAGCTTAGGGGACTGATAAGGAATGGGAAGGACAGCTACAGGCAGAAGATGGAGAACCAGCTTCAGCAAAACAATGTTGGTGAAGTCTGGAGAGGCCTCAGAACCATCTCAGGCCACAAACATCAGAACTCTCTGCCTGGGAAGGATGTGAGGTGGGCAAATGAACTGAATCATTTCTTCAACAGATTTGATTCAGCCATGAGGCAGTCTCCAACATCGGCTGCAGACTCACCCACCCCCACTGCTGCTGTTCCACCTCTGACACCTCAGACACTTCACACCTCCTCTATTCACCCTGCTCACTCCTCCCCACCCCCAACAACAGCATCCAATACACACTCAACACAAGGCTCCAGCCTGTCTCTCTCAACCACCCAGGTTCGGAGGGAACTGAGGAGGATTAAAGCCAAGAAGGCAGCGGGTCCAGATGGCATCAGCTCGAGGGTCGTCAGGTCCTGCGCGGACCAACTGTGTGGTGTGATGGAGCACCTCTTCAACCTGAGCCTGAGGCTGGGAAGAGTCCCACAGCTCTGGAAAACTTCCTGTGTTGTTCCAGTGCCAAAGACTTCACGCCCCAAGGACCTCAACAGCTACAGGCCGGTGGCTCTGACATCCCACCTGATGAAGACCCTGGAGCGGCTGGTCCTGGCTCAGCTTCGGCACCTGGTGAGCTCATCACTGGACCCACTTCAGTTTGCCTACCAACCTGGCATTGGAACGGATGATGCCGTCATTCACCTCCTACATCGTTCCCTCGCTCACCTGGAGACCGCTGGGAGCACTGTGAGAATCATGTTCTTTGATTTCTCCAGTGCCTTCAACACCATTCTTCCCTCGGTTCTGAAGGACAAGCTGGAGAACTCTGGAGTGGACCATCACCTCACTACCTGGATTTTGGACTACCTCACCGACCGACCACAGTATGTGAGGACTCAGGGCTGTGTGTCGGACAGGGTCGTCTGCAGTACGGGGGCCCCACAGGGAACGGTTCTGGCTCCGTTCCTCTTCACCATCTACACTGCAGACTTCTCCCACAACTCCACCCAGTGCTTCCTGCAGAAGTTCTCTGATGACTCTGCAATAGTCGGCCTCATCACTGATGGGGACGACAAGGAGTACAGAGGACTGACTCAAGACTTTGTGGACTGGTGCCAGCTGAACTACCTCCAGATCAATGCCAGTAAAACCAAGGAGCTGGTGGTAGACTTCCGCAGGCACAAGCATCCTCCACTGCAACCACTGAACATCCAAGGTATGGACATCGAGGCTGTGGACAGCTACAGGTACCTTGGTGTTCATCTGAACAACAAACTGGACTGGACTCATAACTCAGACACCCTCTACAGGAAAGGGCAGAGCAGGCTGTACCTGCTTCGGAGACTCAGGTCGTTTGGAGTGGAGGGCCCACTTCTGAAGACCTTCTATGACTCTGTGGTGGCCTCAGCCATCTTTTATGGTGTGGTCTGCTGGGGGGGCAGCATCTCTGCTGGGGACAGGAAGAGACTGAACAGGCTGATCCGAAGGGCCAGCTCTGTTCTAGGATGCCCTCTGGACCCAGTGGAGGTGGTGAGTGACAGGAGAATGGTGGCTAAGCTGTCATCCCTGTTGGACAACATCTCCCACCCCATGCATGAGACTGTGACAGCACTGAGCAGCTCCTTCAGTGGGAGACTGCGGCACCCACTGTGTGGGACGGAGAGATTTCGCAGGTCTTTCCTCCCCACTGCTGTCAGACTCTACAATAAAGACTTTTGCAGCTGATCAAACACACAAACCCACACATGTGCAATAAGACTGCTATACGTGCAATTCTTCTTCTGACGAAGTTGTGTTTTTGTATTTTCCTACTCAGTTGTATATAGTATTTGTATTTCTATTTTATTCTATTGTATATATTATTCTATTCTATTTTATTCTATTGTATATAGTATTTATTTTATTTTATTTTATTTATTTATTGTATTTTATTGCATTCCAGTGTTTTCTAATTTCTGCTACATAACTTTGCACTTTTGCTGTAACAAAACAAATTTCCCACCTGTGTGACTAATAAAGGCCATCTTATCTTATCTTATCTTATCTTATTTACCTTCTGTTCTATTCAGACAGATAAAACACTGTCTGCTAATACAGGCCACGCTCCAGCATCCATCACTGTCACAAAGAGTTTTGCCTTCCCCTCAAATCTTCCCTGATAACAGATATCTGTTACCAAGCCTGTGTCCATACTGCATATAATCCAAAGGGAGCTAAACAATAGTGTCATTGTGCTGTCAGTGGTGCTGCTGGCCTGCCAAACCACCATGGTGTCTAGAGGAGGAGCCATCCTCACTTATCCTCACAGCTAACACTCTCATAATGACTTTATTCTCTCAAATGTGGTTTATTTTGTGAACATTTACACATTTGTGATGCAGCAGCATGAGAAAAGCCAGCTGTGCATTTATAATTACAGCCAAATAGCTTTCTGTTGATTCATCAATGAATTCCGCCTCAGCATTGACCGCAGCGCCCTGTGACTAAGCTTCTGTCTCGGGGGGTTAGACGTGCCAACGGCCCAGTGCCTTTGAAAAGTTGCCACTGCGGAGCAGCAGGGCTGAATGCTTCAGCTGCACACTTTCACGCTGGGATATGGTTACCTTTAAACAGCATGCTTGTAGCTGATCGGCACACTGAAGCTGTTCTGCAGACTCTGATCTAACGTTTGTGTGTGAAGAGCAACTCGCCTGGACGTGCACGTCCTTCAGAAACCAATCATCTCCCATTAGCACGAGAGAGAGAGAGAGACAGAGAGAGGGAGACAGAGACAGAACACATAACGGCAAATGTTTTCATTGGGTTGACAGTGGACCCCTCTTTATATCGGACTAGAGTTAACTTAGTGGAAATTATTACAGTCGGCACATTTAAAGCTGTAATCAAATGTGACAAATGTTAAGCTGGTGAAAGGGTTGCATCCTTATCAGAGGCAAACTACAACTAAGCACAAAAAAGGCACTACAATGATAGCTGGCTCTCTCATGGATTCAGGTGGAGCAGGCTATAACACCCCTGATATCTGTTAGGACAACTACGCCTATGCTATGTGGTACCAAACAAGCTGAAGCAGCGCTAATAAATAATAAAGAAACTCCATGTAAAGGACTACATGATGCCGTCATCTGACACAGCTTTGCTGCTTTGATTACGGCTGTGCAGCTAAATTATAGCTTTCCTTTTGTTGTACGTAACAAGCAAGCACAGCAAAATATAACCTGTTCCTCCACTAATATGATGGGGAAATATAGAAGCTCAAGTCTTGAGCTGAGCTTAAACAGTAAGAAGCTGAGATCGAGAAATTCTTCATTGAAGTCCTAATTTGGTCCCAATCCTGACTCGTCTCTCTTCTATCCAAGTCTAGCCCACAGTTTCATGGATACGACTTTCTGCTGAGGTCTGAGAGCCAAAGAGCACTGACCATAGCCCAGAATCAATTTGATTAGCCTCCCCATCATTATGAAGGTCAAGGTCCAGCCACGGAAGAAAAGCCCAACACAGCAGATGAGCAAATCTACAAGCATTATTATCTCGTCTCTCTACCAAATCATCTCATTATTTTTACAGTGGCAAAACTGAGAATATATTGATCCCAATATCCATTTCTCACCAGGGATCAGAGCAACTGCAAAGCCACTTAAAAGCTATTGATTGTGGCTTCAAGAGCCAGGCCTGATGAGCATCATTTACAGCGAGCTTAAATAGCCTGAAGCACAGACAAAGCTGAGGTCCAAAACAACGGGTCAGATTTTAAAACATGACCCAGGAGGACGCTGGGGTTCAGCTTTTTAGCCAGCTCAGGAAGCACAGACAGTGGCTGAAGTGGACGGTTCTGACACTATGCTGTACAGAGTACATTATGGCTTTATACCATGTGTCCATCAGGGACGAAGCTAAAGCACCGACAATACCAGAGATGTGAACAGCAGCAGTCTGCATCATCAGCTGTTATGTGTCGTTTTCAATGCTGCCCCAACTGACAGTACAAGCTAAAACAGCAAACTGAATCACTGCGGCATCACTGAGAGTTACAAACTGTCTAAAATCTTTCGTCTTTAATAAAATGCTGAGTGTGCACCAGGTGCAACAACCAGGTTTAACAAAAACAGGACTAGTATAAGGGCGTTAGCACATTAGCTTCCATCTAAAGATGATACACCGTGTTCTGGCTGAGGGAAACTAAAACACAGCTCTGCTATCACCTCAGAAGAGAAGAAATGAAGTACTGGGCCTACTGGGAGATGGGCTAGAGCACATCAAGGATACACTAGAGAGATTTTATCTTTAGAGGGGGAAGGGAGGCCCTGGTCTCTGCTGAGGCTGCTGCCCCTGTGACCTGGGCCCAGATAAGCAGAAGAAAACAGATGGATGAAAAGATGAAAGGATGACTTATTCATCGTCCTTCATTCTCAAGTCTTTAGTTTGGTTCTCAATACATATAAAGTGATGGAAACTAAAATGAATAAAATGCTGCACGAGAAGTTCCTGATATTTCCAAGGTTGAATAAAAACAAAGGCTTGGGGGAGATGAACATCAACCGCAGAGTCACTCCTGCTTACAAGAAATACCTATAATCCACAGGGGTCCTCACCCACAGTAACAGCAACAAAGCACAAGTGAGATAAGGCTAACAGGTCAGGCTTCCTAAATCCTTTGCATCGTCCTCCGTGTCTGTACAACGCAAACATTCAGCTCAGCCATTCCTTCCAAACCATTTCTCTGCTGTGCAGTTCGATCCAAGCAGCATACTCTGTGGTGAAACGGGGTGAGGAGAAGAAACTGAGGGTAAATATTTGGATGGGGTTGGGTGAAGATTGAAGACAGAGAGCATTTCCACATGTAGCTTCATCATCCAGTGAGTTAGCTGAGGGCTGGTTGCCAGATGTCTTATGCAATGCAACACAAATTTTGGGTGGGGGGCGATTACTAATAGACTAAGGGGGTGGATGTCTTCAGGACAAAGTGAACTTTGGTCTCTGTGAATAGTTGAATTGTATCAATTTTAAAAGAGAAAGGCTATAACAATAATGATAAAAGCCAGAAGAACAAATACCTGAATGGACAAAAACAAACAGGGTTGCACTGATGCAGAGGAGGAAAAACAACCTCTCACTTTTCTCATCCACCAACATTAACGGGTGAAGCAACAAGATAAATCCTGGAAAGGAAAATCCTGAGATAGAACAAAGCTTTTTCAGATATTAGTCAAATTGGCACAGATTCCAAAGTTTTTCCAGATCACTTGCTTTCACAATTACTTGCTTATGGCTAGGGATGGGAATCGAAAACCGGATCTTGTTGGGAACCGGTTCCCACTGTATCAATACCTTGGAATTGTTTGCCATTTTAGCAAACGATTCCTCTATTGATTCCAGTCTCCTCGAATGACTTCACCACGTTGAGTAGCGTCATTTACCTGGCAGGAAACAAAGGCCTGGTAATGACCGAATCATGTGATTCAGGTGTGTTGACCCAGGGTGAGATCTAAAACCTCCAGGACACCAGCCCTCGACGCCTGGAGTTGCCCACCCCTGATGTATTGTAAAATCTATAGGCAAACAGACCGCAGAGCACTGTGACAGTCTGTTTATCTAAAGCTGGTTCTCCTTTGTATACAAGAACTGTGGGCCAAGAGGGAGGGAACACAGAGGACAAACATAACCTCTGCAGCTGGCTCGGTCAAGAGGGATCGCACTGATCATGTGTAGATTTACACAACATATATCTGACAACGAGGCACGCAAGTTTACTGTGAGCAATGTTAACTATTTCAGAGGAACCGCCACACTGACATGACTATTTACTGCATCCAAATTATGCAAACGGGACCACCATGTACGCACAGTGACAACATGGAGGAAACGGCACGGAGATCTGATATGTGACCAGCACACACTGACGTGCAGGCCTTGACAGCAAACTGGTAACACACAGGAGTGCAGTGCAACACAGCAGGAAACGTTGCGAATTTAGGAGCTATTCTCTAACACAATGGAGCGTCACAATAAACACTGCAGCTGCATGCAAACATGGAAACATCAGCATCGACGAGCCACATCCGTGATGTGTGCTGCAGTTAATATTCATTGATATGCTGAATATGACGATCCAGTTATATACTCTGTTGCACCAAGTTGGTGACTGGATAGAATATTTCCACTTTAAACTTCATGAAGCGGGCTTTGCAAATCTTTCTCTAAAGTTTCCATCTCTCTGTGGTCAGACAGATTATTCCCAAGAAACACGCCAAAGCCCTCTCTCCGCTCACATCTTATACTCCAAAATGTTTCCATCCAGGTCATTACACTCCTGACGAGTAGAAATAGCATCAAGATGAATTCATTCTTCGCCTTCTCTACTTCAAGTCCTCTTCTAACAAATGGAAAAGCAACACAAACATTAAACACAAACCCGACATGCACTGTGTCATGGATCGCACCTTTTTCAAAACCACCACTTTGAGTGTATCTCAGTTATCAGCCTACCTGCTAAGGTCTCACTGAGAGGGCAGATTCTCACTCTCTGGTGCTTTGATGTGACCAGGGAAACACTTTGGAAATGGTACTGATGCTAGACACCTAAAACCTACTACTTAAGAGGCTTCCCAAGTCATCACACACACTTGTATACCACATGTATAAAGTTTATACTCATATGAGATGCACAGCAGCTGAACTTTATGGTAAACTCTATATTTTAAATGCCAGGTGTAAGACTTTGGGAAATAACCTTGATGTTTGTTTGAAGAGGTGAACAAGTATGTGGCACAGATGCCGACAGCCTCCACAGATGGACAGACAAAAACACCCAGTGAAGAAAAAGCTCTGTGCTTTCAGCTTGGAAGCAACAAGTCAGACAAAAATGTTTGGACAGCAGCCTGATAGGGTGAGAGGTCAAGCCTGGAAAAGCACACTAATCGTCCATGTGAGGCATTCTTCATCGTGTTCCAGCACTGAACTACTAATCCAACTGTGAACAAGAGTTCAAGGAGCACGGCTTCTCTACCTTGTCTTCTTACCAGTGATTACAATACTCTACTAGCATCAGTGTACCAGCAGCAGACAGCTTGGACCATCAATCAATCACAGAATGGAATTTCACACTAATGGAAACTACAGCCTCTAAACTCTGAGTACGGGACGCCACAGGCACCAAGTGCAAGTCTTCCCAGCGGTCCTAATGCCTTACAATAATTCAAATTAGTTCCATGACGACTTGATGCTAGCATCTCTTATTAGAAAAAAGAAAATCTGACACACTGAGAAAACAGGTATCCAAGTAACAGGGAGACCTTGAAATAAAAATCAATTCCTGTCGCCAGACATGCAGTTTAAAACTCAAAGAGTGGGGCTGCAGAGCATGTCAGCTGAGAAAAGGGGTTCAATAAAACATATCCTGCTCCAAAAATAACTACTGAGGGTTACACGTCTGGCAAGGACACGACTATGACAGCAAGTGCTTAAGCAGCAGCACGTTTATCTGATGTCAGCCATGGACTGTTCGTTTGGTGGTTCTGTTCCTGTCCCTCCTCTTACCCACAGCTCCAGCTGTTTCCAGGCAGTGAAAGCAGAAATGTGCAGACATAAAGTGTGCCTCTGGACACAAGCTTAAAGTGGTACTGGAAGAGTACACAGCAGCAGTAGTTCATGTAGTAAAGTAGGAGCAGTTTTAATGGTAATAAAAATAGTTACATTATAAACATAAAGTGCAATGTCTGTTTCTACTGCAATTCCCACAGGTGGGAAACAAATTTCCCACCTGTGGGACTAATAAAGGCCATCTTAATCACACATTCAAAAGTTAATCACACAAACCAGACTGTCTGCAAAGTGAAGAGCATTAGAGTGACTGTGAAAGCAGAATATTCAAAATTAATATGGATCAAAAACATCGCCCGACTTTGAATCCCAATCAAGTGTCAAGCTTAACCATACAACTATATCCTATACCCTTTATACTTCAAATACACAACATCTCGTTGTAGAGAGAGATAGAGACAGATAGATAGAGATATCCATCTATAATTTGTAAATTATTCATTTGAAACTGACCAAAGAAATTAGTTTTGCATGCTGCAAACTGTCCTCGGTAAAGGCAAATTGTCATTTATTGTCTACACCAGGAGCGGGGAAGTCCAGGCCTAAAGGGCCAGTGTCCTGCAGGGTTTAGGTCTCACCCTGGGTCAGCACACCTGAACCGAATGATTAGTTTATCACCAGGCCTCTGGAGGACTTTAACACATTTAAATCAGCTGTGTTGGATCAAGGACACATCTAAAACCTGCAGGACACTGGCCCTCGAGGCCTGGAGTTCCCCCACCTCAGGTGTAGACCATACACTCAAGCTAAGGTAACTCTGATGACATCATTATGTCTTTATTGCAGTTAATTTTTAAAACTTGACTAAGATCACAGAATCAGTGAAAATATGAAATATTTTCTATTCCATAATCTCTTGTGATCACAGTACAGAGTGCTGTAGTAACACACACTTCATCTTATTGTCTTTGGACAAGATACTGGGTGTGTGTCCACATTTACATTAATACTGAGGCTCATTGTGTTTCTACACACCGACCAGGAAAATCATTTAGTGGACAGCAAAGGCAGGGTTTTAGAGTTTAAAGACGGACAAAGACAAACTCAAAATAAGTCAGGTGAAGCATTTGTCGGGGAATATAATCATTTTTAATCATTTTCTAAACATCAGAAAAATGACGCAGACGTGACCTGATGCGAAATATGATTCTTCAGGGGGGGCCATTTCTATGGATACACCGTAATAACATGGGAATGGTTGGTGATATTAAAGTCATGGTGGCCATTTAGAAGTCGGCCATCTTAGTACCATATCACCCTATTAGAGCACTTCCCTCTCGCTCTGCAGGCCTACTTGTTGTTCCTAGAGTATTTAAAAGTAGAATGGGAGGCAGAGCCTTCAGTTTTCAGGCCCCTCTTCTGTGGAACCAGCTTCCAGTTTGGATTCAGGAGACAGACACTATCTCTACTTTCAAGATTAGGCTTCAAACTTTCCTTTTTGCTAAAGCATATAGTTAGGGCTGGACCAGGTGACTCAGAATCCTCCCGTAGTTATGCCGCAATAGGTGTACGCTGCTGGAGGATTCCCATGATGCATTGAGTTTTTCCTTTCCAGTCACCTTTCTCACTCACTATGTGTTAATAGACCTCTCTGCATTGAATCATCCTTGTTATTAATCTCTGTCTCTCTTCCACAGCATGTCTTTATCCTGTCTTCCTTCTCTCACCCCAATGGGTCGCAGCAGATGGCCGCCCCTCCCTGAGCCTGGTTCTGCAGGAGGATTCTTCCTGTTAAAAGGGAGTTTTTCCTTCCCACTGTCGCCAAAGTGCTTGCTCATAGGGGGTCATATGTTTGTTGGGTTTTTCTCTGTATCTATTATTATAGGATATACTGTACAATATAAAGTGCCTTGAGGTGACATTTGTTGTGATTTGGCGCTATATAAATAAAATAAAATTGAATTCAGAAGTTTGCAGACGACACGGCCATCATGGGGTGTATCTTGGATGATCAGGAAGAGGAGTACAGGAGTCTGGTGAGGAACTTTCTCACATCACACAAACCACCTGCAACTCAACACCTCAAAGACCAAGGAACTGGTTTTGGACTTTGGGAGGTCCAGAGCAGGTACACTGCCAGTTCAGATAGAGGGAGAGGAGGTGGAGATGGTCAACACATACAAGTACCTTGGGCTGTGGGTGGACAACAAACTGAACTGGTCATGCAACACTCCGCACCTGTATAAAAAAGGCCAAAGCAGACTGTATTTCCTCAGGAGGCTGAGGTCTTTTAACATCTGCAAGAAGCTCCTGAGGATGTTTTACCAGTCGGTGGTTGCTGGAGTACTGTTCTATGCTGTGGTGTGCTGGGGGAGCAGCACAGCAAAGAAGGACTTATCCTTGCTGGAAAAACTGATCAGGAAGGCTGGCTCTGTGGTCGGCATGAAGCTGGACACTGGTGACAGTGGCAGAGAAAAGGACACTAAAGAAACTGCTGGACATTATGGACAATGCTGGGCATCCTCTGCACATGGCTTTGCCTATCAATTCCAGCTCAGTAATGGAGGCGGCAGGGAGAACAGGTGGTTTGTAGAGCCACAGGTTTGTCCCACACGAGCTTATTTTGCATCTATTCATGGCAGAGAGAAAGTATGGAGAATACAGAGTCATACAATTTACATTAATTGTTTGTTTAGACAATTTTAGATTCTAAGGAATTAATTTTTTTTGTCTTGTTTCCATCCATCTTAGCTGGTAGATCGGTCTTGGCAGGGAGAGATGAAAGATGGATACTGGCTGGGGCAGGATCACCCTGGTGTCTACCTTGAAGAGAAACAAGCTCTGAATGAGGACTTCACATATTCAGGCTTTGACCGTGGTCACCTCAACCCCAACGGACACCATGCAGGTAGTCAAGGACGGATTGTGTGTTTTTCAGGAGGGTAGACAGTAGATGGCAGTACAGGACTGGGGAGCTGTTCTTGGCTGCAACAGCTGAGGATAGATAGACTTAACTAATGAACAGCATCTCCAGCCTTACGTTTCAATGTTTTCTGCTAAACGTGCCCACAATTGATAATTTTCTAGAATATTTTAATTGCTGAATGAAAATGACTAACCCACTTTTTGACTCATCGAGGCTCTCACCTTTTATTTGGACTGAGAAACTGTAATCTTGTCCCTCTTTTACTTCTTACCTGCAGTCCCTAGCTTCAACGGCACCCAGACCAATGTGGTTCCTCAGAATCCCAAGCTGAACCAGAATGCCTGGAGGATCCACGAGTCCCAGCTCACTGAGCTTCATGTGGCTTTAGGACCACCCACATGTTCTGATACTGAGTTTCCAGTTTCAGTCAGGTCAGGGATGACCCTCTGTTTGGGAGATTGCACTCATTTAAAAAAAAGAAAAAATTATGACAAAAAAGAAGAGGAAATAATGATACAATCACAGACTTATGAGTGATTCAAACTGCCTGAGCCCAGCTGAGGCTCAGCACCTCTTCATATACATACTGTTAGGTACATATGTTTTTCAACACTGACACAAGTTGTTTTTTTTTATTTTTTTTTACCTGTTTACTGAAACATGTGCCAATTATAGTTATATAATGGTCATGGACATGATATGTAGACTCTCAGGTTCCACATTCAAATTGGAAGAAGTGCTTAAGTGTTTTAGCTCCTTAACATGTGCCACCCTATTTTTGAAGGGAACAAAAGTAGTTGAACAATTGACTCAAATGCAGGTGTGGGCAGTTCCTTCATTATGTCATTATCAGTTAAGCAGACAAAAGGCCTGTCGCTGATTTTAAGTGTGGTGCTTGCATTTGGAAGAGTTTACTGTGAACAGACAACATGCGGTCAAAGGAGCTCTCCATGCAGAAAAACAAGCCATCCTTAAGTTGCAAAGAAAAGCCAGCACAGTTTAGGAAAAAGATTCTTTGGACGGATGAAATCAAGATTATCATCTACCAGAAGGATGGCAGAGGCAGTGTGATGGCTCGGTCATGACTGGCTGCCAGTGGGACTGGGACACTAGTGTTTATTGATGATGTGACACAGGACTGAAGCAGCCGAATGAAGTCTGAGGTGTTCAGAGACATATGTCTGCTCAGCTAAATGCAGTCAAATTGATTGGGTGCTGTTTTACTATATAGATGGACAATGACAAAAACATGCATTCAAAGGAAGTCAGGAGTTTAATAAATCAAAGCCACTGCAGTAAAGGCCTGACAGAGCATTAAAAAGGAGGAAACCCAGCATGTCCATGAGTTCAAGACTTCAGGCTGTCATTGCCAGCAAAGGGTTTTCAACCAAGTATTAGAAATGAACATTTTATTTTCAGTTCTTTAACTTGTCGAATTACTTTTCACCCCCTGAAATGAAGGGATTGTGTTTGTTATGCAATCTTTTTGTTCAACCCACTTAATTAACATATTGAAAGTCTGCACTTCAACTGCATCTGAGTTCTTTCATTTAAAATTTATTGCTGCTATAGAGGTTGAACATGGGGTACCAGTGAGTAGTTTTGCAAAGAAATTGATCCTGCTAAGACAAGAATGTGGCAATTTAGATAGTTGATCAATGAGCATATGTTGTGACTCTATCATATCCACAAGCTAGCGATGTCAAAGGAAGGCAAGAGTATGTTGATGTGGGCGTGGAAGGAAATAAATGCATATAAAGTAGTAAGTGCAGGGAGCAAGGCTGTGAATGATGGCTTCTTCATCATAATTATGTCTGAAAAGGAAAACAAACAGCCTGTTTTGCAGGAAGGTGTATATAGTAAAAAAAACAAAAAAACCCAGACTTAATTATACAACTATTGTTTATTGTGTGCATCAGTTCTTAATTAAGAGGCAAAAAAACGAGTCCAGTTTTGTCCCATAGCGATTGACAAGTTCAAAGTTCAGTGAAAGTATTACATGGTTATTACAGAGTGATAATTATGGGTTACAGAATTTTACAGACTTACTGAAATGCTACTTGCTGCCAGTGTTGGTCAAGTTACTTGAAAAAAGTCATCAGTAACTAATTACTGATTACCTCCCCCAAAAAGTAATCCTGTTACTTTACTGATTACTTATTTTCAAAAGTAATTAATTACTTAGTTACTTAGTTACTTTTTCAAAACATGATTTACAACCTGAATAGGTGATAAAGTGATAGATCTTTCAGCCCAATTCTACTTTTTCTGCATAATCCATCATATAAAATGTAATCAAATGGAAACGTCTCTTTTTAAAACTTGTTTTATTAGTTTTAATCTTTTAACTTTATGCGTCAAGCAAACATTAAATTATATGCAACATTCTCTGACTGGAAGAAATTTGTTTAACATTTAAACCTATTTTCTGCACATTCCAACTCATAAAATAAAATATTTTTTGTGTTTACACTCACTCTTTCAAATAAATGCAAGTAAAACACAGCAGAAAATAAATAAAATCAAAGACTGCGGTCCTGTTGCTCTATTTTCACCTGTAAAGCAGGACTGGGGTAGGCGGAGGTTTGCCGTGATGCAGGTGTGCCGCAGCGGTCAGTTGAAGAATCTGCGAGTTTCTCTGTGAATTTCCCATTGCAGTCGTAGCGCACTCGGTGCTTGCTTGGAAGTTTAGGGGGTTTTTTCGCGGTAAAAAGAAGTTTTCTTCCCACGCACAGCGGACGCTATGTTTTTGTCACTTTTTATGGAATCAAACTCAAAATAAGGTCAATACTTCCACGCTTTAACCGCTGTATGCTCATACTCTCTCCCGCACTCGATATATTATCCATTGTTGATCTGCACACAGCTGTTGTCATGAACGTCGCACTCGCTTACGTCACTGTCATGAGACATTCTCACAAGAAAATCACGGTTTTAGTAACGCAGTAACGCAGCGTTCTTACGGGAAAGTACCGGTAATCTAATTACCGTTTTTGCAATAGTAATCCCTTACTTTACTTGTTACTTGAAAAAAGTAATCGGATTACAGTAACGCGTTACAAGTAACGCATTACTGCCCATCTCTGCTTGCTGCATTAAAAACATGATTACTGATTAAACCAAAAAGCAACAGCTTAATCACAACTCACAATCCAGCTGCCATCTGTGTGTTTGCTAAATAATTACCTTCTTATAATTCACAGAGCTAAGCCGTTTTGACATTATGACATTATGGCAACTTTGAGGAACAGCAATAATAATATTTAGCTCCTCTACACTGCAACCCAACTTACAGTTCTTCACCTCCTCTCTTACAATCCCAGATATAAAAATTAGCACAGAGGACATGTTAATGTCCAAGTTGACTCAAAGAAATCTAGCTAAATTGGAGGGATACTAATTTGGAGCAAATGATCAGTGCAAATACTGTGAAAAAAGCTGCAACGTTCCTCTGCATGCAATAAATGTTATAAAAAGATTCATATAAAACATTTAATGAACTAAAGTTTCACTGGTTACTTTTCTTTATTCTGCAGTTGTGTTTAGTTCATTTGTACTGGGTCATGGGGTGGTCATTCCAGGGAGGCAGCTGGGACAGTTTCCTCTCAGTGGCTGTTTCGATGGGCCAGCCCCAGGCCTTGAAGAAGCCAGTCAGGTTCATCCCCACAGTCTGGGAGAAAGTCTCAGCATACAGGTTCATCTTTGAGTCACTGTCATTGGGAAAGTTGCTCATGTGGTGGTACGCAGCAAACACCTTCTTAAAGGCATCCCAGCCAAACTTTTCCTGGAGCTACAGAGAAGGTAGATATGACAACAACTCAAACTATTTGCTGTCTTTTATGTTAGGAGCAATAATCTCTTGACCAAAGCATCACAACCTGTTATGATTTAATGTTAGCTTCACTATAAGCCCACAAGTCTACATGGAATTGTCACCTATATGGCACACTCAAATCAAACTCTTTTAATAGAAGGCGAAGTGCAGGTAAGAGATTTGATTTGAAAGGTATCATCTTGTAGTTTCTGACACTATCCTTGTTTAGCATGTGGCTAAAATACAACTTGAACCTAACTCTACCCCTAAGTGATTTGTTGGTCAATTGGTCGATTTTAAGTGTGACTGGATCAAATGGAGTTATCGTCTTTCAGTCTTATTCATATCATGTGTTTTCTTCACTGTGGACAAAGCAAAATTTCTCTATAATTTCTCACCTGCAGATATGTTTCCAGGGCTACCCATACCTTCCACTCACTGAGTTTCTTGCCTCCCTTGATGTACTCCTCTACTCGAGTCTTTCGTCTAGCTGAAGTCAAATCACCATGAGCCTGCACCAAAAAACATGGAATGAGATAGTTGCTAAATCATGTGATCACAGAAAACTCAGTCATGATGATGATGATGATGATTGACGTATAACAAATAAGAGTTGAAAAGACACTTGCTTTACTCTACCTGTGCTCTGTTGAGACCCAGCACCTCTTCATTCACAAACACTGACCACAGGTTGCATGTACACTCTGTGGTGTGTGGTCGGAACTCCCAGCAGCTTCTCTGTTGGTTGTGTCCCAGTTCATGGATGGGCCCCCACATTTGTTTACCTTTTTTAACATCAACAACTTCAGCAGCTGAAGCATGGTGTGCCATGATAGGATAACCTGAATGCATCAAGCCTTAAAAGAAGAAAAGTATATTAATAATTGTTTCAAGATTATATTGAGAATACTTTATGAGAGAAAAGCTGCAAAGTGTGAAGGAGAGAATATATGTATATATATATATATATATACGCATATACATACATACTTATATATATACGCATATACATACATACATATATACGTATATACATACATACATACACACATATATATATATATATATATGTATGTATATATATATATATATATATGTTCCAGAGGCCCTGGAGCTTACTACACTACATTACATTACGATTAGCACAGGGACCACTGTTGCCTTCACCCACCACATCTTCTCCAGCTCCTCTCTCAGCCCTTGGTATTTTCTTGAGCTTCTTGTGTTCCTTCTTCCTGATGTTGCATTCATTTGGTATAGATTGGTCTATCATGACAGCCTTCTTGCTCTGCTTATTGGTGATGTCTAACTGGTGTAAAGTGCACTTACCAGCAGAAATCTGCACATCTGTCACAAAGCGCTCCTTGCGGGGAAATTTGTGTGGTTTGGCAGCCAGATCTGCAATGGCCCTCATGATTTCATCCCAGAGAGCGGCCACCTTGTCTGGGTGCTCCAGACCCCGAACAGCATCTGATGGTACGGTGAGGACGATGTTTTCAAACTCCAACTCTGCCCAGGGTGAAGGAGCCGTGCGCAACAATGACCACTCAGCTGCAGTTGTTACACCTGAAAAGAACAAAGAGAGAAGTGGATCTATTAAAATGCTTTGAATCATTGCATATTAAAAACATATTTAAAATGTTCTAGGCAAAGTACAAACTTGTGTCACAGTTCCAAGAAATATCCAGCTTGTTCTTAAACAAAACTGTGGAACAATCTGCCTTTAGAGATTAGACAGGCCTCTTCTCTGCCTGTTTTTCAATCACATCTGAAAACCCTTTGACACCCTGTGAGATTTTAGTGAGATGAGGGTATCTGACCCTGCTTATATCTATCTATCTATCTATCTATATATATATATATACATACAGGGAGTGCAGAATTATTAGGCAAATGAGTATTTTGTCAACATCATCCTCTTCATGCATGTTGTCTTACTCCAAGCTGTATAGGCTCGAAAGCCTACTACCAATTAAGCATATTAGGTGATGTGCATCTCTGTAATGAGAAGGGGTGTGGTCTAATGACATCAACACCCTATATCAGGTGTGCATAATTATTAGGCAACTTCCTTTCCTTTGGCAAAATGGGTCAAAAGAAGGACTTGACAGGCTCAGAAAAGTCAAAAATAGTGAGATATCTTGCAGAGGGATGCAGCAGTCTTAAAATTGCAAAAATTCTGAAGCGTGATCATCGAACAATCAAGCGTTTCATTCAAAATAGTCAACAGGGTCGCAAGAAGCGTGTGGAAAAACCAAGGCGCAAAATAACTGCCCATGAACTGAGAAAAGTCAAGCGTGCAGCTGCCAAGATGCCACTTGCCACCAGTTTGGCCATATTTCAGAGCTGCAACATCACTGGAGTGCCCAAAAGCACAAGGTGTGCAATACTCAGAGACATGGCCAAGGTAAGAAAGGCTGAAAGACGACCACCACTGAACAAGACACACAAGCTGAAACGTCAAGACTGGGCCAAGAAATATCTCAAGACTGATTTTTCTAAGGTTTTATGGACTGATGAAATGAGAGTGAGTCTTGATGGGCCAGATGGATGGGCCCGTGGCTGGATTGGTAAAGGGCAGAGAGCTCCAGTCCGACTCAGACGCCAGCAAGGTGGAGGTGGAGTACTGGTTTGGGCTGGTATCATCAAAGATGAGCTTGTGGGGCCTTTTCAGGTTGAGGATGGAGTCAAGCTCAACTCCCAGACCTACTGCCAGTTTCTGGAAGACACCTTCTTCAAGCAGTGGTACAGGAAGAAGTCTGCATCCTTCAAGAAAAACATGATTTTCATGCAGGACAATGCTCCATCACACGCGTCCAAGTACTCCACAGCGTGGCTGGCAAGAAAGGGTATAAAAGAAGAAAAACTAATGACATGGCCTCCTTGTTCACCTGATCTGAACCCCATTGAGAACCTGTGGTCCATCATCAAATGTGAGATTTACAAGGAGGGAAAACAGTACACCTCTCTGAACAGTGTCTGGGAGGCTGTGGTTGCTGCTGCACGCAATGTTGATGGTGAACAGATCAAAACACTGACAGAATCCATGGATGGCAGGCTTTTGAGTGTCCTTGCAAAGAAAGGTGGCTATATTGGTCGCTGATTTGTTTTTGTTTTGTTTTTGAATGTCAGAAATGTATATTTGTGAATGTGGAGATGTTATATTGGTTTCACTGGTAAAAATAAATAATTGAAATGGGTATATATTTGTTTTTTGTTAAGTTGCCTAATAATTATGCACAGTAATAGTCACCTGCACACACAGATATCCCCCTAAAATAGCTAAAACTAAAAACAAACTAAAAACTACTTCCAAAAACATTCAGCTTTGATATTAATGAGTTTTTTGGGTTCATTGAGAACATGGTTGTTGTTCAATAATAAAATTATTCCTCAAAAATACAACTTGCCTAATAATTCTGCACTCCCTGTATATATTGTTCTTAACTTAATTACTGTACAGTCCTTTGGTCCTGTGCTGGCTGTTTTAAAGTGATTTATAAATAAAGTTGGATTGGATTACAAAGTAAAGAATCTGTTATTTACATAATTTCTTAAAGGCTTGTAACACAGGTGGATAAAAAAAAAAACTCCAGATGCACCTCATATGAATAAATTCTTTAAATAAATAAATTTTGCTTTATCTAATTCACATATGCATTTCATTCGCATCTTTAAACAGCCTTTGGTGTAAAACGCTGATAGTGCACACAAGGCCTCTGAATAATTTAGCAAATTTTGTGAAGTCTTTTAGGAGAGGGTTTTACTTTACTGAAAATATATTGAGCTCAAGTTAATTCACCTGTGTTGTCCAATGAAAACACTGTATGTTCAATCAGAATGAAGGTGATCCAAGTCAGACTAAGACTCACCAGATATCTTCCAATTACCTCCACTGACACAAAGTACACAGCACTGTTATAAACCACAGACTCACCAGACTTGTAATATGGAGCAGTTACAGCTTTCTGCACTATGATCTCCAACCCTTTCACTTGTGTGTTGGGTGGAGCCACCAGATAGATGAGTCCGCCCCACAGGTTGGACACATGCATCATGTCTGAAGTAACAGGAAACTGCTCATAAACACGTGGTGGTCTCTTCAGCTCATCCTTGTCATGTAGGTCATCAGTTTGACAGCCTATCTGAATCTGTAGATAAAATGGAAAATATATTGAATATCAGAGTTTTGATAAAACAGATACATTTCAGTTCATTTTTTTTAAATATAGCATCAAATTACAACACCAGTCGCCTTTGCAAACAGCCCCATTGCTGAACACAGAGACACCTTTGCATTCAGGAATGATTTACAAAGCAGTTTATAGATGTTATGAACAAATTTTCTTTCTTGTGGTGTGCTATTAAAAAGCATGGACAGGTCTAACACTGTTACTATAGATGACGGGGGCATGTTATTGGATTGAGTTGAACTGATACAGGCAGGGAACAGAGGGCACAGTTCTGTGTGAGACTTTCTATTGGCTGAAGGGCTGATGCTGAAACAGATGTTCAGAGATGTGACTGAATTTCTTCTGTCAGTATCGTGAGACAGGTTTCAAGGGAGTGACTGGGCTGTAACTCTATAGTTCTGCGCCACCATTGGCCCCACAGTCGGGCCCCTTGTGTTTTGGACTCCTGTTCCTTGTTTTTTGATTTTGGAATCTTTTTTTTGTTTTGTTTTGTTTTGCATTTTGATTCCTCCAATCCTGCCCGCTTCATACAGCTCATCAAAAAGCAATATCAAATCACAACGTTTTGGTCTCAATAGCTACTTTGCAGATGTAAAGGGATGTTTATTGCTATTTTTCTTTTCTTTGTATAAATGAACCAGGTGTGATGCACTTTTTCTAAGTGAAAATACTATTAAGAGATTTTGTGTGCTTCACCTTCCAGTCCTTGTTGACAGTCTCAGCTGGCATGACCATGTAGGTACTCATACCAGGAGAGAGGTAGAGACCAGTGCTGATCCACTCTTCCCCATCTAACATACAGACACAGACACACACACACACACACACACACAATGCAGTCAAATATCAGTCAAAATTCTCCTTAACTTTGTTGATTTAACTTACTGAACTGTTGACACTGTGGAAAAAAGAAACAGTCCTTAAGTTTTCTATGTTTATAAAAAAATAAAATGTCACTGACATCTCCTATTTGTAAATAGCAAAGTAAGTCTGTAACCTTAACTGCACTTTCACTGGATTGTTTATGATATTATTTGTACATTTTAAATACAATACATTTTTTTTATTTAAAAAAATCAAAGTATATTGTGACACCCCAGGATACAACATTAGAGGTTACAGTTGGTGACATATACATGTATGAAATCTGCAGGTATTTTATCTTTTAGATGTCTGTGAGAAAATCCATATTGAGTCCAAATTGAATATGTTAATGAAACAATGAGTATTGTGAAACAACTGTGAGCAGGGTGCAGTCATATATTGATATATTCACAGTTGACATATTTGTCCACAAATCTGAAATCTGACCTGCTGTGTTAACATCGATCTTGAGCCTGTGGTTATAGACATCTGGCATCAGTGGCTTTTCCTTGATGAGGTAGGGCAGGAGGGCCTCAGGATTTAGGCAAAACTCGTATACAGGTGATCCCACACTGAGGAGTAGATGGTCTTTTGGTGTCTTTGCAGGGCAGCTGTCACTCACCTTGAAGAAGGAGACATTAGTGTAACATCTTAGTGGTTAACAGCTGCCATACAGTGATCAGTGGCACAGCCTGTGTTGTTCAAATGTTTTTACTCTACTCACCTGTGGCAGGTCTGACCTCTTTAACATGTCAGTGAGTGCAGCCAACACTTGAGTGTAATAGAAGCAGCCATGTGCCTTTGTGTGCAAGTAAGCATCACAGTCACTGCCCAGCTTTTTAAGACATCCCTCCTCATGCTTGCTAAGTTCTACACCTGTAGTCACATGGGCAACGAAGCGGTGTAGAAGGTGGTGGAAGTGGTAAGTATCTTTAATTGGCCAGCTGGGTACAAGAGCTTTGTATGTTCCTGCACGGATTTTTGTTCCCAAAAGGCTCAATCCCATTTGGTTCAGGATCTTGTTCCCTGAAAGAAATTAAAGCAAGTCTGACTTAATTTACTGAGTTGTATTGCTGGAAATGTCGTGACTTTGTTTTACACTCATCAGGAGGTTGGATATTTGATCCCTAAATCCTTCAATCGAAGTGTCTTTGGACAAGATACTACACCATTGTGAATCTGTTAGCACAATAAATACAACAGGTTTTAGGATTTAGTATGGTTGATTAGACAAGAAGAGCTCTATCTCAATGCAGTGCATTGATGGTTTTATGTTTTTTTAGGTGGAAAATGAGAACACTACCAGTATTTCTGCTCTGCATATTGTGAAACCCTTGTTGTGCATTTTCATACCTGAGAAATCTGTAAGTGGATTTTGCCCAGCATGTGTATTTGCCCAGTGCCAGGCATGTCCTCCAATCAGCAGGCCTCCTCCCTCTGCCACAAAGTTTTGGATTTCCTCCAAATGCTCAGTGATATACGCTGTACACACAAACACGCTGAGGTCTTTCCTGAAGTTTGTCTGCTCACACCTCAGCCCTGACTGGCTGAGAACTTTGAGTGCAGGATCCACCATGACACCAACAACCCCTCTGCGCCCTTCATCCAACCAGTGAATGGCGTTTTGCCAAAATGGAGCCATGCTCTAAAATGAAAGGAAAGCAGCAGCAAAGGAAGTCATGTATTTGGTGATATACAAAAGTCCAATCAGCACAAATTTCACTTTAAATCATCCTGAGGTCTAATACCTAACCCTCTAAAGATTTTGACTTAGAAATTTTATGACTAACATTTAATGTTGACTCTACCTCGACTGCTAGATATGCTTCATGTGTAACCACAATGACCCGTCCTCGTCCATAGTAGGCTCCTGCCAGGAATGGACGTCCTTTACCTGTAGTCCCGATGGGAAAGGCTAGCGGTCCGTGGACTAGAACCTCAGAAAATACACAATCAGACGGGAGGTTGAACTCTGAAACCCCCTGGAGTAATAACTCCAAGTCATCCTTGAAGTCCTTTCCTGTCCTATAATTGAAAGGTGGAATTGGAATATGAAAGAGAAATAAAAATTAGAGATACAGTGTACAGAAGTAAATGAAGAATAACTGGATGAATTTCTTTTTACTAAAATTGTGTTGTTTTAAATAAAATGCCTGTTTGTTATTGTGAATTTTGAGTGTAAATTGTATTATCTTGATGTGTTTTTACTATCAATACCCTGTAAATATAGTCATGTTGTAAAATGACTATTTTAAATTTTACAAATATGTTCTTGTAAAATGATTTATTATATGTAAATTAGCATAAAAAAAATCACTTTAGTAATAATGTTTCAAATAATAGAGAAAAAATATTTTTGGGTTAAAAGTTATTTTGATTTGTTTATTATTTTTACAGCAATTTGGTCAGCTGTTATGTTGTTTTAAAGTGCTTTAAAAATAAAGTGAAAGTTATTATATGGAAAGTGGAACTTTTGTAAACGTGCAGTAAAACAGGACTACAGTGGATCCTCACTGTAACGCGGTTCACCTTTCGCGGCCTTGCTGTTTCGTGGATTTGCTTTTTAAAAAAAATTTTTCTTTTTACAGCGTATTGTGTTCTGCATCCTGATTGGCTGTAGACCATTGTCAATCAATCTCGTGCCGTGTCTCCTGTACAGTACAGAATACGTTCAGCTTGTCTTTGATCGTTAGCAGTGTGACGCTGAAGCGCTGAAGTGCAGTGTCAACGAAACGTTTTGCACCATCAAAGGCACCTGCGGTAGCACCCAAAAGGCAGAGGAATATGCTAACCATTGCACAAAATGTTGGACTTCTGGACATGCTAAAGGAAGGTAGAAGTTACTGTATTTTAATTTTATTTAATTTGATTATAAGGCGCATTAAGTGAAACAAAACAGTCAGATAAGTCAAACTTTTCTGAACTCATTCTTCTTGCTTCCTCCACTTCCGTACCATTGATTTATTAATCTTGAATTCTCTGGCAGCTGCTCTATTCCCATGTTCTGGACCTGAAAACAGGGTTTGATCTTTAGTCTCATGCTATGATACTAGATTTACTTTCCTACAAAGGTTTGAACTTGAGTGTTAAAATAAGAGAGGAAAGTGTGAAAATGTTCATGCCTGTCAAAGAAAAGCGTATAAAGTGTGTAATGAGGAGTTTTACAGCCTTAAAACTATAATAATTGTAAAAACTAAAGTTGGCTACTTCGCAGATTTCACCTATCACGGGGTTATTTTTTGAACGTAACTCCCGTGATAAACGAGGGACCACTATATAGCATATACTCACGCTAACGACATCCAGGAGGACGGGATCTGAGGGTAGACAGGCAGGTTCTCCACCTCACCATAATGCTCAGTGAAGTAGATTCCTGCCACTCCCGACACTTTATTTCCATCAAACTGATGCAGTATGTTCTCTTTAGGGTGAGTTGCAGCCCAATGCCACGCCTGCCCAGCTATCAGCACCCCTCCTCCAGCTTTCAGAAACGCCACCAGCTCAGTTGGGTCTGAGCCCACGCTGTAGGCATCGGTCACATAAACACCAACTCCCAGCTTGTCACTGAAAGCGCCCACAACTTCTACTTGGAAGCTGGATTTTTGGAGGCTATCAGCAACTGCACTGACATTTCTGTGCACACCTACACAGAGGTTATCAGATCCATCACCTCTCAGCCAGGTCACAGCATTTTCTACCAGAGCAGGAAAGGCTGTCAAGTAGCCCTCATGACCCAGGACCACAATCTTTCCACTGCCGTACAGAGAGGCAGCCATCAGCACCTGACCTCGGCTGTTCATTGCTAAAGGAAAGGCATGGTCTCCGATCAGCACCAGGTCACAGGGAACATAGGGTCCCTGTAGGTCCAGCTCCTTCAGACCTCTCATCAGGGAGGCGTAGGCCTCTTCATGTTGGCTTTTGAATGATTGGTTAGATGACATAGTGTAGAGGATTTATACTCTGTAGACTGATGAAGAAGATGGAGGTTAGGATGCAGAAAGAGGAAGTTGTTAACACATCAGGTTTAATAGTTTTTCTTGCCAAGAAAAACTATGCCAAGTTGAGTTGATGGAATAAAAACACACAGTAAACATAACATTTAAACTATTACTAGTGTGTTATAAGTCAAGACTCAGCAAATTGTCAAACTGTAGCTGGTGAAAAAAGTAAAAAGCTGTTCTCCACTGATCTCATTACAACCAAATACAACTTAAAAACACAAAGCATTTTTTTTTCTTACCTGGAAGTTTTCTTTCCGTGGTACTGTAGCACAACAGTTTTAAGGAGAAACACGCTCTATGTGACAGAAGAGGAGAAAGAATAAAAATGAAAGAAGAGAATGGTGCTGCTTATATAATGAGATGTGATAAGGAGGGACCACTGATGAGAGACAGGTCCTTTTATCACCACTAAATGTGGCCATAAATGAACGTTTAATCAGAATGTGACATTTCCTCTATAAATTTGCAGAGATCATTGATTTTTGAAATGTATTTCCCCTGAAATAATGAAGAAATTAAATGTGTCACAGCTACTTCAGGGTTAGCAAGAAAGGAGAAGTCACAGAAATTATGATTTTGTTCAAGAAAATCTTCCAAGAAGCAGGTGAATTTTGCAGTATGATCCTAGTAACTGACCAGGAGTTCACTTTCTGGACCAAGAGAAATAGAAAAATACAAAGCTGCAAGTCTGCAATGAAAACAGTAAAAGTACCTCATTTTTCATATCCGAATACATTAGATGTCTAAATGTCCTTAATTATATTCCAACATTCCAACTTATGTCTGCCTTCTTTCTTTAAGGCCAGCATCCAGTTTTAGATGAGAAGGTAAAGAGTTTAATTCAATTCAATTCAATTTTATTTATATAGCACCAAATCACAACAAAAGTCGTCTCAAGGCGCTTTATATTGTACAGTATACTCTATAATAACAGATACAGAGAAAAACCCAAGAATCATATGACCCCCTATGAGCAAGCACTTTGGCGACAGTGGGAAGAAAAAACTCCTTTTTAACAGGAAGAAATCTCCAGCAGAACCATGCTCAGGGAGGGGCGGGGCCATCTGCTGCGACCGATTGGGGTGAGAGAAGAAAGACAGGATAAAGACATGCTGTGGAAGAGAGACAGAGATTAATAACAGATATGATTCAATGCAGAGAGGTCTATTAACATATAGTGAGTGAGAAAGGTGACTGGAAAGGAGAAACTCAGTGCATCATGGTAATCCCCCGGCAGCCTACGTCTATTGCAGCATAACTAAGGGAGGATTCAGGGTCACCTGGTCCAGCCCTAACTATATGCTTTAGCAAAAAGGAAAGTTTTAAGCCTAATCTTAAAAGTAGAGATAGTGTCTGTCTCCCGAATCCAAACTGGAAGCTGGTTCCACAGAAGAAGGGCCTGAAAAATGAAGGCTCTGCCTCCCATTCTACTTTTAAATACTCTAGGAACTCTAGTCCCTGTCAGTACTCTTGCTGCAGCATTTTGGATTAACTGAAGGCTTTTCAGGGAGTTTTTAGGACATCCTGATAATAATGAATTACAGTAGTCCAGCCTGGAAGTAATAAATGCATGAACTAGTTTTTCAGCGTCACTCTGAGACAGGATATTTCTAATTTTAGAGATGTTGCGCAAATGGAAGAAAGCAGTCTTACATATTTATTTAATACATGCATTGAAGGACATGTCTTGGTCAAAAATGACTCCAAGGTTCCTCACAGTGTTACTGGAGGCCAAGGTAATGCCATCCAGAGTAAGAATCTGGTTAGATTCCATGTTTCTAAGATTTTCAGGGCTGAGTACAATAACCTCAGTTTTATCTGAATTAAGAAGCAGAAAGTTAGCGGTCATCCAGGTCTTTATGTCTTTAAGACATTCCTGCAGTTTAACTAAATGGTGTGTGTTATCTGGCTTCATGGATAGATAGAGCTGGGTGTCATCTGCATAGCAGTGAAAATGTATACTATGTCTTCTAATGATACTGCCTAAGGGAAGCATGTATAATGTAAACAGAATTGGTCCTAGCACTGAACTCTGTGGAACACCATAATTGACCTTAGTGTGTGAAGAGGACTCGCCATTTACATGTACAAATTGGAGTCTATTAGATAGATATGATACAAACCACTGCAGCACAGTACCTGTAATACCTACAGCATGCTCTAATCGCTCTAATAGGATATTATGGTCAACAGTATCGAACGCTGCACTGAGGTCTAGCAGGACAAGCACAGAGATGAGTCCACTGTCAGAGGCCATAAGAAGATCAATTGTAACCTTCACTAAAGCTGTTTCTGTGCTGTGATGAGCTCTGAAACCTGACTGAAACTCTTCAAATAAATCATTCCTCTGCAGATGATCTGGTAGCTGTTTGACAACTACTCTTTCAAGGATTTTTGATATGAAAGGAAGGTTGGAGATTGGCCTATAATTAGCTAAGACAGTTGGGTCTAAAGTGTGGCCAGAAACTTTATTACACTCATCCACCAAAATTTTTGACGGAGGCAGTTCCCAGTTCTTCAAACAGAGCACAGACAATCTTCAACTCATCATATAAACATCATTATCATTTGAAATTCATGTTAGCTTAAGTTTTCATATAGTCAAACCACAGATTTCCAAACACACACATACAACTGTTCAATTTTCTGTACTTTATGTCATTTAAAACAGCAGTCCAGATGTTTCAAAAATATAACACACAACCAAAGCAAGTTAAGACAGAGTCCTACTGGCTTGGAGCTTTTTCACAGAAACAACAAGTAGACCTCCTGTAAGCATCACAGTTACAACATCAACATCAGACACACAGACAACAGTTGTTGTCTGTGTGTCTGTGTCTGTGTACAAATTTGTATGTGCTCAGTCCAGTGTCCAACAACTAAAGGTCAAATCTTTTTGTGCAAAATAAAAAGAAATATAAGTAAAGACAACGCTGAGAAACCTGAAATGAAAATAATCAATTCAGGAAATATTAGTCAGACTAAGAGGTCACACGAAGGTGGTTATCAGGCCAATTACTCAACCCATGGTTTCTAGTTCTAGCTATGAGTGTTCACATGGGTGTTGGTGTTGATGGCAGTGTATGACGAATAAAACAGTGAAATACTGGAAATAAATTCTTTGCACAATAAATCACATCTCTTAGAGAAGATTTAGGTTTAGATTTATTTGCAAAACTCATAATGTGTTTAAATGGGGCACATTTATTGCAAATGCAAATTCTTCTATTTATGAACAGAGGACAGCTGGGACCAGGATGTAAATATGTTATTGTACAAACTGCATTTAGATACATTTTGGAAATTGGCCACCTAAAGTAATGAATTTAATGAAATAAACATAAAAAATATATAAATAAATCAAATCTAATTTTACTAGTTGTCTTTTCTGCTATTACTTCTTGGCTCAAGTACTCATCATATAAACATCATCATTCGAAATTCATGTTAGCTTAAGTTTTCATATAGTCAAACCACAGATTTCTTTCCAAACATACATATACTACTGTTCAATTTTCCATGGTCTAGCAGGACAAGCACAGAGATGAGTCTGCTGTCAGAGGCCACAAGAAGATCATTTGTCTAATGCTAATGCTTTGCAACAAATGGTCACGTCTTTCTGTACAAAATAAAAAGGAAGTATAGTTGTTACTTAATTCAACACCCCCAATACTGAGAAATCTTATACTTATTCAGCAAATTCTGGTAAGGCTAAGAGGTCACATGACGTGAAGTGGTTATGATGTGAACTTAAAAACACAAAGCATTTTTTTTCTTACCTGGAAGTTTTCTTTCCGTGGTACTGCAACACAACAGTTTTAAGGAGAAACACGCTCTATGTGACAGAAGAGGAGAAAGAATAAAAATGAAAGAAGAGAATGGTGCTGCTTATATAATGAGATGTGATAAGGAGGGACCACTGATGAGAGACAGGTCCTTTTATCACCACCAAATGTGATGGTGCGATATGGCAGCCTCCCTTCTGTCAGTCTACCCCAGGGCAGCTGTGGCTACAACTGTAGCTGCCTCCACCAGTGTGTGAATGTGAGAGTGAATGAATAGTGGAATTGCAAAGCGTTTTGAGGGTCTCGAAAAGCGCTATATAAATGCAATTCGTTATTATTTAAACCAACTGTTAACTGTATATTTCTGTACATTTAAGTATTATTATTCATATTGCCACATTCATTGACCTTGTTTATAGGTAATTTCATTGTTTAATCACATTAAAATGTTCCTAATTTAATGTTTAAAAGCGCTTGAAAAAGGCAAAATCCCATGTAAAATTAGGGCAACAAACTGTATTGTCATTACTGAAAATAACCGTATTTTTATGAAAAAGTTATTTTCTGTTATTTTCTGGTATTATTTTGGCGCCCCAGCTGCCGGAATATTACTGTTTTTTAGGGGGGGGGGTTTTCACATTGTATGTGTCCCACCAAGATCAAGAAATATTGAACAAAATACGCAAAACAAATGAGAATTAAATGAAATTATTAATAAAAAGACTCAATTCTTAGTACAAAGACTTTTGAACACGGTAACAAATCTGGACAATTTCTAGCTAATCAGTTAAAAATCAATAAAGAAAAAACAACCATATGTGCTGTTAAAGATTTATCTGGGAACACAATATATGAACTTAAAAAAATAAACAAAAATTTTAGGGTTTTCTATGAAACTTTACATACACCACAAATAAACCCATCTAAAAACGAAATTGCTCAGTTTCTCGACAACGTAACTCTTCCAAAATTATTAGATACCCAAGCAATGGCACTGGATTTGCCACTGACACCAGGTGAACTCCAGGAAGCCCTGATAAGTATGCCCAGTAATAAGGCTCCAGGTCCAGACGGCTTTCCAGCAGAATTTTACAAAGAATTCTGGACGATTCTGGCACCAATTTTTCACAGAATGTTGCAGGAAATCAAAGAAAATGGTAGACTACCACCAAATATGAACTCTGCAAATATCAGTCTCTTACTAAAACCAGGCAAAGACCCTGTATTTCCTTCAAGCTATCGTCCAATATCCCTTATTAATGTAGACCTTAAAATAATCTGCAAAGCTCTCTCATAGAGATTAGAGAAATAACCCTCCTTTTAATTCATCCTGACCAAACTGGTTTCATAAAAGGTAGGCACTCATCAACAAATACACGTAGACTACTTAATTTAATAGACTACTCATGCAGTAAAAATATTGAAACCATAATATTGTCTCTTGATGCAGAAAAGGCGTTTGACAGAGTTAACTGGAAATTTCTATTTGCAACTTTACACAAATTTGGTTTTGGAAACTCTTTCGTAAGCTGGTTAAAAATATTATATAATTCCCCAACAGCTTGTGTCAAAACAAATGACCAAACATCCTCCAGCTTCTGTCTCCTAAGGGGCACCAGGCAGGGATGCCCACTCTCCCCTTCACTGTTTGCAATTTTTATTGAGCCACTAGCAGCAGCAATTAGACAGGCTACAACAATTAAGGGCATAAAATGTAAGAAAGTAGAACATAAAATCAGCCTTTATGCCGATGATGTGTTACTTTTTCTCCAAAACTCACAAACCAACCTCTCTGCGGTAATTGCATTGATAAACTCTTTTTCAAGAGTCTCAGATTATTCAATTAACTGGTCAAAATCTACAGTTCTTCCGATTAATTGCTCCTTCCATAATTCTTCATCTACCCGACTGCAAGCTGGAAACATTAAATATTTAGGTATCAATATCTCTCCTAAACTTGCAGAATTAACTAAATTAAACCACATCCCACTTTTAAAGACAGTAGAAGGTGATCTGGCTAGATGGAAATCTCTACCCATATCACTCATGGGAAGGGTCGCCGCTATAAAAATGATGGTTTTGCCAAAAAATAAACTATTTATTTTCTTTTTTTTTTTTAATATATATATTTATTGAGATTTTTTGATATAAGAAAAAACAAACAAGCAAAACAAACGAAAAAACAACAGACAACACAACAGCAAGGGCTAAAACACACAAATAAGACAAAAGTTTACACTGCAACAACGAAAATATTGCTTCAACACTGGCAATAAACAAAAATAAAACGCTAAGGTGGAAGGCTAAGTTATTGGTGATCGATCAAATAGGACTTTGTTTTAATACATGATCTAAAAATGGTTGCCACACATCAAAGAAATTACTAAGTTTGTCTGCTAATATATACCTAATTCTCTCCATATGTAGTAGAGCAGTCAGTTCTGTGAGCCACATTTTAAATTGAGGTACAATATCCGTCTTCCAAAGAGTCAAAATAATTTTTTTAGCAATTACCATTCCGAACAAAACTGTGGTTTGTGCAGCAGAGCTAAGGTGTAAAAGGGAAGAGGAAGATCCAAACAATGCAATTATTGGGTCCGGCTCTAATGTGCAATTATAGATATCAGAAAAACAGTTAAAAATATTCAACCAATAGTTATACAATTTGGGACAAGTCCAAAACAAATGAGTAAGAGAGCCTTCTCCAAGTTTACAACGATCGCATATCGAACTGATAGAAGGAAAAATCCTGTGCAGTTTAGTTTTTGAATAATGAAGTCTGTGAAGCACTTTAAATTGAATTAACTGATGCCTTGCATTTATAGAGCAAGAATGGATCATACACAGACTCCTCTCCCACACCTCATCTCCAATCAGCAAACCAAGCTCTTCCTCCCATGCCATCTTCAAAAAGTCAGATTTAGAATTTAAATACTCAGAAAAGGCTTTCACAAAACCAGAAACCAACTTTTTAGAATCCGGGGAACTCAGAAGAAGTGTAAAAATTGACCCCTCTTCCGGAAGAGATGGAAAATTAGCAATACTCTGACGGACATAGTTTCTTATCTGTAAATAATGAAAAAAATGTGACGCAGGGAGAGAGAACTTGTTCTGCAACTGAGTAAATGATGCAAACTGCCTGTCAATATATAAATCTTTGAGAGTAATAATACCTTTCTGTGTCCAGATATCAAAAGAGGCGTCTAAACATGAGGGTGGGAATGCATGATTACCGTATATTGGAGTATGGATTGAAGTGTCTGGTAGACCACAACCTTTTTTGATCTGACTAAAGATTTTAACACAGTTCGAAACTATAAAATTATTGACCTTGGTTCGCGAATTAGAGGATGAAAAAAGAAGAGCAGGGAGGGAACTATTCTCAACCCCACCACTCTCTATGACCACCCACGGTGGGGTATCGGCAGACTTAATTTTTTGTACCCTTCCTGCCAATAAGCAAGAGTTCTAGCATTTGCAGCCCAGTAATAAAACTGAAACACTGGCAAAGCAAATCCACCCTTAAGTTTTGACTTACATAGATGAACTTTTGATATCCTGTGAGTTTTAAAGCCCCAGACAAATGGTAATACTACTGAGTCGATCACTTTAAAAAATTGCTTATTCAGAAAAATAGGTAAGTTTAAAAATAAGTATAAAAATTTAGGAAGGGAAACCATTTTAATTACGTTAATGCGACCTACCATGGAGATAGGGAGAGCCCTCCATTTCTCAACATCTATTTTCAATTTTTCTACTTGTTCAAGATAATTCAACTTAAAGATCAATTTAGGATCCTTAGGCAAAGTGACACCCAAGTATTTCAATCTGTCTGTGATTTTAAAAGGCAAAACTTTTAAAAAATCAACATCCAAATTTGTAGTTAAAGCCACAAACTCACTCTTCTGCCAATTAATTGTATAACCTGAGATTTCCCCAAATGACCTCACCACATCTAAGAGTACAGGAACAGATCGCTCAGGATTTGACAAAAACAAAACAACATCATCCGCATATAAGGAAATGTAGTGCTTGATATTCCCCAATCTGACAGGGTCAATAGAGGGCTCATTCCTAATGGCTATTGCAAGAGGTTCAATAGAAAACTATTTATTTTCAATGATCCCAAGTAAGCCATCACAAGATTGGTTCAGATCTCTAGACTCGTATATTTCTAAATTCCTTTGGAAAGATAAACCCCCGCGTATCAGCTTAAAAACATTACAAAGGACCAAGGATAAAGGAGGACTAGCTCTGCGTAACTTTAATCACTACTTTTTAGCCAACAGGCTTCAGTTTATCTCTAGATGGTTAAAACACACCTTCTTAGATGAACCCTGGATAGATGTAGAACAGGCACTATGTAATAATCTAGAAATTTCAGACCTACCATTTTTCAGCTCAAACATCAAACAACATGAATGCTTTAAAAGCATCAACATCAGCTCTTCCCTAACAGCATGGTGGGAGTTTCTATAAATAACAGTCTTCATTAATCCCATGCAAACGTACACCTATCTGGAACAATCCAGACATACTACAAAACAGTAATGTGATCAACTTTCCAGATTGGAGTGGTAAAGGAATCAAATACTTAGAACATATTGTAGCGGGTCAGGGCTGTTCGGGGTTTTGTTATGACAGTCATGTTTTGTTGTTACGTTGCCATAGTTACAGGTGATGCTCTCTCTCTGCCACTGTGTGTTTTCCGGGGTGAGAGAGCGCCCTGTGTGTTGCTGTTGTTGTTGTGCTGGTGCTGC
The DNA here is from genome assembly GCF_001858045.2 of Oreochromis niloticus. Lineage (NCBI taxonomy): Eukaryota > Metazoa > Chordata > Actinopteri > Cichliformes > Cichlidae > Oreochromis > Oreochromis niloticus. Next base: position 8,876,357 of record NC_031979.2, read on the forward strand.
GCTGAGCAGTTGGCTAGCGGCAGTGTTCTTCCGTCAGATATAAATAAACGGCTGTGCTCCCTGGCTAACACGGCGGGAAGCAAGACCAAACGAAACCTCTGTCTCCTCCTTGTCTGAGCTTGCCACAATATATATTAGAAGGAACAGAATTTATTCCATTTGACAGACTAGTTACACAATATGGGATCAACAAGAAAAGATTTTTGGAATATCAACAAATTAAACCCATTGTAAAAAAGAAATTTAATCCCAGTGAACCTGAATTACAAAAACACCATCATGTGTGGTACAATTTTTTAATCTAAAAACACCCAGGTTGGAGAATGAACTCAACCTGGGTGTCTATTGTCTTGTGTAGTCTGGGAGTAGATTGGATGATGGGGTGGGTGCAGTTTTCTCTGTGGTGGGGTCGGGTGGGCTGCCCCGGACTCTGTGGGGCGGGGTGGTGCTGCTGCTGTGGGCCCCTTTCCGGACGGGCCTGGGCCCCCTTGCCCTGGTTGGTTCCAGTGTGTGGGGGTGCCTACTGGGGTCAGTGGGGAAGCTGGCCCCAGGGAGGGGCCGCTTGCCCCTCCCTTTCTTCCCTCCCCATCCTCAGCTGCCTCTCTCTTCATGCTCCACCACACCAACACACACGCAGGGCTTGGGGTGCAGGTGTGTCACCAGGGTGCAGGGGAGGCACTCCCCCTCTGTCCCCTTCTGGCCGCCTGTGCCTCAATTTTATTCCGCAACCTAGACATCCATATTACTCATACTCTCATAACACATACATATAGGGCCTTGGGAGTGGGCACATTATACAGCGTCCAGAGGATGGTCTGTGTATTCATACCCACCTCTGGCGCTGGTGCCCTATCCTCAATTTTAAATGCATATAGACACTGAGGGTTTTCGGGAGGAGCCGTGCTGCTCTCTGGCAAGAAGCACCATGCCCTCCTGTGTTTTAAATGCACTTTAGAACAGCACGCAGCAACACTACATATGAGCGGGCGGAGGGAGGTTTGGGGTCTTCACTCACCCCCGTTCTGTTAACCATCTGGGCTGGGGGGCTGGGAGGAGGTGCTGGCCGTCGGATTGGGGTCTGGGATGCGAGGCCTCCCTGCTAGTGCAGATAAAGAGGCGGTCTGCTTTCCTCCACCCCAGAGAAAAGGGTTACATCTCCTGGGTCTAGGTACGGTTTGCCCCTCTGGGAGCGAGGGTACCCGGACTTGGGATATAGAGTATGTTTGGGGAGTGTGATTGTGTGTACAGTGTCTATTTCTGTCTGTCTCCATGTTGGGTGAGTGCCAAATGTTTGCTTATGTGTATATGGGGGTGGGAATGCACGTTTGTGTCTCCGTGCACCTGTTCGTCTGTGTCTATATGTCAGCTTGGGTCTTAGACTTCACCTCTCTGGGAACATCTCAGGCTCTCCAAGGTATGGAGGCCTATCTCCCCTCATCACACTCCCTGCCAGTGGCTGATGACCACAGACGTTGGTGTGTTGGTGGTTCTTGGTGTCTGTGGCTGAGTGCTCATGTATGTACCGACTCACTCCTGGTGGCTGATTGGCGGGGCCTGGTGCCTGTGGCCCGGCTGGGCCCCTTCCGGGGTGTGGGGTGCCCTCAGGCCTCTGGCCTCTGGGCCTGAGGCCCGGTCCTCTCTGGCACAGCTGGCTGCCGGCAGAGCCCACGGGCACGTCACTGCAACCCCCTCTGGCCTCTGCTCCGTGGCCGCTGGGTGACCATTCGTTTGGGGCTCTCCTCAGCTCTTCCCAGGAGGTTGGCACAGTTACCCCCCGATGGTCCTCCTTGGGTCCTCGTATTCTGGGGCCTCTGGATGTCTGGGGCCTGGATCTCCTCCATACCTGCTTCATGCCCTGGGGGACGGGGCTATGGCTCCCCACACTCCCTAGCAGATCATTACATGGAGAAACCTTTTGAATACAAGCGTGCCGATCCACACAGGTGTACACACGGGTTTTCACAGACACAAGCTACACCTTTCTTGGCTGCTACCTCAAAACACATTGTGCACTGTCGATCTTGCTTACAGCACAATAACATGTAATATTTAGTATCTACTGTTAGCTAGTTTATTGTGATGGTGTTGTATTTATTATGTTGCTCTTTTTTGTTTGTTTTCTTGTCTGTTTTTTCTTATCCCCATAAAGGTGATCCAGGTGTTTTGTTTGTTTTTCTTTCTTTCTTTTTTCATTTTTTTCTCTCTTCTCCCCTCTATTTTTCTTTCTCTCCCTCTCTTTCTTTCATTTTTTCTCCCTGTCCTGTCCCCCAGTCATGTCTGTCCTGTCTGTAACAACCGAAAAATCAAATCAAATAAATACAGGTCAATCAAATGGATCAATATGGCAAGGCCATGATGATCCATTTGGTAAAGTAAATCCGCTTGGCATCTTTCTTGGCCTTCAGACAACGTTTAATCAGAATGTGACATTTCCTCTATAAATTTGCAGAGATCATTGATTTTTGAAATGTATTTCCCCTGAAATAATGAAGAAATTAAATGTGTCACAGCTACTTCAGGGTTAGCAAGAAAGGAGAAGTCACAGAAATTATGATTTTGTTCAAGAAAATCTTCCAAGAAGCAGGTGAATTTTGCAGTATGATCCTAGTAACTGACCAGGAGTTCACTTTCTGGACCAAGAGAAATAGAAAAATATAAAGGTGCAAGTCTGCAATGAAAACAGTAAAAGTACCTCATTTTTCATATCCAAATACATTAGATGTCTAAATGTCCTTAATTATATTCCAACATTCCAACTTATGCCTGCCTTCTTTCTTTAAGGCCAGCATCCAGTTTTAGATGAGAAGGTAAAGAGTGTGGCCAGAAACTTTATTACACTCATCCACCAAATTTTTTGATGGAGGCAGTTCCCAGTTCTTCTAGCTTAAGTTTTCATATAGTCAAACCACAGATTTCCAAACACACACATACAACTGTTCAATTTTCAATGGAAGACTGTACTTTATGTCATTTAAAACAGCAGTCCAGATGTTTCAAAAATATAACACAACCAAAGCAAGTTAAGACAGAGTCCTACTGGCTTGGAGTTTTTTCACAGAAACAACAAGTATTACCTCTTCAGGCTCAGGTATTCTGATTGTCACTGCTACCTTAATTTACAGCCTGGTGGGTTTTTATTTACTGAAGATTTATGAGTAGCCTTGAAAATGACCCTTTAAACTATTTCCCTGTAAGCATCACAGTTACAACATCAACATCAGACTCACACACACAACAGCTGTTCTCTGTGTGTGTGTGTCGGTATACAAATGTGTATGTGTTCAGTCCAGTGTCCAACAACTAAAGGTCAAATCTTTTTGTGCAAAATAAAAAGAAATATAAGTAAAGACAACGCTGAGAAACCTGAAATGAAAATAATCAATTCAGGAAATATTAGTCAGACTAAGAGGTCACACGAAGGCGGTTATCAGGCCAATTACTCAACCCACGGTTTCTAGTTCTAGCTATGAGTGTTCACATGGGTATTGGTGTTGATGGCAGTGTATGATGAATAAAACAGTGAAATACTGGAAATAAATTATTTGCACAATAAATCACATCTCTTAGAGAAGATTTAGGTTTAGATTTATTTGTAAAACTCATAATGTGTTTAAATGGGGCACATTTATTGCAAATGCAAATTCTTCTATTTATGAACAGAGGACAGCTGGGACCAGGATGTAAATATGTTATTGTACAAACTGCATTTAGATACATTTTGGAAATTGGCCACCTAAAGTAATGAATTTAATGAAATAAACATAAAAAATATATAAATAAATCAAAATTAATTTTACTAGTTGTCTTTTCTGCTATTACTTCTTGGCTCAAGTACTCATCATATAAACATCATCATTCGAAATTCATGTTAGCTTAAGTTTTCATATAGTCAAACCACAGATTTCCAAACACACATATACTACTGTTCAATTTTCCATGGTCTAGCAGGACAAGCACAGAGATGCGTCTGCTGTCAGAGGCCACAAGAAGATCATTTGTAACCTTTACTAAAAGTGTTTCCGTACCTTGATGAGCTCTGAAACCTGACTGAAACTATTCAAATGTGGTCAAAAGTCAGTCAACAGCCCTCTTAAAGAACAGCTTCCACCACGGATTAAATACCTACGACTCTCCACAGTTTCTCTGATGAGAGGTAAAATGTCTTTAAGAAACGTAAAGAAGTCCAGTCGCTTTTTCTTTCTAAGGCCCTCTGAATACCATGACCTGAATGACTGAGACATACAGAGACATGTTGCTCAGTCTAATGCTTTGCAACAAATGGTCACGTCTTTCTGTACAAAATAAAAAGGAAGTATAGTTGTTACTTAATTCAACACCCCCAAATACTGAGAAATCTTATACTTATTCAGCAAATTCTGGTAAGGCTAAGAGGTCACATGACGTGAAGTGGTTATGAGTCCAAATCCAGCCATGAGTGTTCAGATAAATGTGTATTGATTGTAGTGTAGTGTTTGGATGGGGCACATTTGTTTTATTATACACAGTCTTTTTTGAGCAGTCAGTCAGTTTGGCAGTTTTCGTTACACACCGCTCTTCTATTAGTTTAGAAGAGCGGTCACTGTTAATGGCACATGCCCGTAAAATAGAGACAGCTACAGTTTCTTGTGACTATGAGATAAGCTGCGCTTTCAACGACTACAACCACAATGTAACATAATATAAAGGATGGATGCAAATACCTTTATGACAGCACTGATGAAAGGACAGAAAGCTTTACTTTGGTACATTGTAGTTTATGTCTATTTCTAGATTTGACGAGGCAAGCACTGCATTTGAAAATGCAAAGAAAAAAACAGATTCCACCATTCTGGAAAGACTGATGTGATTTACCAACATGGCCCTGAAGAAAGGTGGAGCACTGCAGCACAGTATGGGAAAAACATCAAGGGTCACAAAATGAAGCTTGAAAATAACAGACAGTGGCTGCAGTGACACTTTTCATTGTTTTTAACACTCACCTTCACTTCAGCTCTTTGATTGTTATAACTTTGCTCTCCTTCGCAGCCAAAATAACATGAGCATAACAAAACCTAATTACAGCAGCAAACAAGAATACTTGCATTACTATACGTGGGTCATTTATTGTATGCAATTTCCAGCCAAGATGAAAAAAGTAAGTATTCTATCCAGTGCTGCAGGTACAGTCATGTAACACAGACATGAAACAAAGAAAATACCATAAAGTTTAGTAAAAGTATTACATGGTTATTTCAGGATGATGCACAGAATTTTACAGTCTACTTGATGATTGATTAACATGATTAATGATTACACTAAAACATCATAAAAAGCAACTGGGTAATTGCAACACATTAAATTTAACTGCTAACTGCATGCTAAATAATAGCATTGTGTGCTTGATAATTCACAGAGCTAAGCAGCTTTGACATGTTGGAAAGAGATCATTGGTTTAATAATCTGTTAATAATAAGATGAATACTATTAAGCTCCCAAATGCAGCAACAGAATCTACAGTTCTACATCCCGCTGCCAGATACACAGAAGCAAAGAGGATACCTCAGTGTCCAATTTAACTTTCAATTAAAATTAAAGAAGTTAATTTGGAAGGTCACTAATTTGGAGCAAATGATTCCGGCATGTACTGTGAAAGAAGCCGCTACATTCACTTTTCAAATGGGATACAATGCAACATAAATAAATGTCACAAAAAGATTAATTTAATGAAGTGAAGTTTCACTGGGTAGAACTAAAATGATTTTTTTAATTCTGCATTTCTGTTCAGTTCATTTGTACTGGGTCATGGGGTGATCATTCCAATAAGGCAGCTGGGACAGTTTCCTCTCAGTGGCTGTTTCGATGGGCCAGCCCCAGGCCTTGAAGAAGCCAGTCAGGTTCATCCCCACAGTCTGGGAGAAAGTCTCAGCATACAGGTTCATCTTTGTGCTGTTGTCATTGGGAAAGTTGCTCATGTGGTGGTACGCAGCAAACACCTTCTTAAAGGCATCCCAGCTAAACTTTTCCTGGAGCTACAGCAAAGGTAGATATGACAACAACTCAAACTATTTGCTGTTTTTTTTATGTTAGGAGCAATAATCTCTTGACCAAAGCATCACAATCTGTTAAGATTTAATGTTAGCTTCACTATAAGTCCACAAGTCTACATGGAATTGTCACCTATATGGCACACCCAAATCAAACTCTTTTAATAGAAGGCAAAGTGCAGGTAAGAGATTTGATTTGAAAGGTATCATCTTCCCACATAGCAAAATTGGTATGGCCCGGATCTGGCCCACACAATGTGCTTACATATGGCCCACATACCGCAAAGAATGACGGCCCTTTTGTGGCCCATTTATGGCCACAACTAGCCTTGTGGCCCACACAAGGCTAGTTGCAGACACACTCGTGGTCCTGTGCATTCATACACATTCACACTCTTGACATGCAGACTGGAGGAGCCAGGAATCGAACCACTAACCTTCCGATTAGTAGGTGACCTGCTTTACCTCCTGAGCTACAGCCACCCACTGGTAAAGCTGAGTATACCGTCACTCAGGGGCGATTTTAGCCCATTTTTGGCGGTGCTTTGATTCATTTTGGGGGTGCAGCACCCCCAAAATGAATCAAAGCACCCCCAAAGATTTCTTACTTTTTTTGACAATATTTGCTGTTTGTGTGACACACTGCTAAAAATATAAAAAGCATACAGTGCTTGGTTGAGACATAACATTTTAACAACAAAAGTATAGATACCCCCCCCTCCCAAAATGGTTTGTTCCAGCTCGCTGTTCCCCTACTCTGGCTCTAGCGCCATTGCTGCCAAAGCGATGGTGGCTGACACGCAGCGGAGCGGAGGTGTGAGTGCCTGGCTTAAAACAGGACATATGAGCTGCATTTAACCTTCAGTTACTCTTTATATAGTTAGGTAGGAGTCATGTTTCTTTTTAGCTGAAAAACATTACACCCAGGTAACCTGCAGTGTTGAAAACTTGTTGTCCGGCGATGTTTGCTACCATACAATCCGTCCTATACTGTAGTAAAATTTGACCGTCCTGTTGCTCCCACTGAAATGTATACAGCCTATTTAAAATCTAAAACTTAAAATTGTCCCTAGCCTACTGTTGTTACCACTGTCCTGTTTGAAATGGATACTAACTAGCTAACTGACCGAATGCTCATTAACCTTATAACAACTGGTGTGTGTGTGTGTGTGTGTGTGTGTGTACAGAGAGACAGCCAGGTTCATAATAGATAAAAGGAAGTTTTTTCAAAAAAAAGGAGCCACATTCAGGTAAAAGTGTAAAATCAAATGATCCGTCAATAAAGGATAATGTTGGATCAGTGTTTCAATATTTAAATCTTTTATTAGATGTTCATGTGGTTTGGTTATTTTCCTTTTGGTTGAAAGTAGACTGAGAGAGGACTTTTTGTTAGTGATCTTAATGGTATTTTTTCATATTAATGTAATTTTTCATCTAATTGAATACAATCTATTTGTGTATGATTGTCAGTCCAAAGAGGGAGAGAGGAAAGAGGGGAATGTGAGGAGAAAGTACAAGGTCAGGAAGAACCAGGTAAGAAAACAGACAGGGAACAGTGACAGGCAAAACAGAAACTGTTAAACTGACAAAGAGAAAAAACCTGATTTTACTCATACAATCTGGGAGTTGTGTTCTCCCTATATTAAAGCTGCTATACAGAATCTGCAAAACAAACTGGGTTGAAACACTTTTGACCCTCTTTAACAACATTCCAACATAACATTATAATTGATTGGGGAGATTAAAATTAATGATATATTTTTATGTGGTTCAGCCACAACTCTACTAAAACCTCAGCGAGTAATACGTAGGCCAACCTTTGGACCGTCCAGTTGTCTGTATGACTGCTGCAGTACGTGCACCACATTTGTGCACTATCAGAAAGTGCTAAACACTGTCCTGGTGGAGTGAGGAGCTGTAAAGAGAAGCAGAGTGCTCTGTTTATATTCTAAAAGTGTTTTAAGCTAGCTTGTTTCAAAGATTCTGTACTGCAGCTTTAAATGTTTTCCAAAAGCACACATACACTTATCAGTGTTTCTCAAACTTTTTACAGTGTGTACCACCTGATAAAAATGTCAAGTCTCCCAAGTACCACTATGAAAGCATGAACCCGATTAAATATTACAACACAAAATTTGTATTATTAAATTAGTAAATTTAGTATCTGCAGTAAAGATTTTTATTTGTAATAATTTATTCTGTTTTGGGAGTGTTTTTTATGTATCTGTATTATATGATACATACACATTAAAAGTGAATCTCTGTCCAAAAAATGCACAGTTTACTTCTTACTCACTATGAGCATCATTCATTATCCTCCCCCAATAATTAAGGTTAGGATATGTATTTTTTTATTCCAATCCATTCTTCTTTTGCAGCATTTAAATAACCTTTATCTTTGATTTGATGGTTTTGTTACAGACTTCAAAAAAGTGTTTTGCTTTTCTTTCACACATGTAGGGATTAAATTGTGTTAAAATGTACAAAACAGTGATGTCATGTTTTGAGACGAGGACCCAGGCACAGAGAGACTTGATGAATTTAAGAATCATATGATTTAAGAAAGAAATTTGCAGACTTGCACAGAGATGGTAAAATTATGATGACTGATAACGGAGACGAGGACAACAGACGACGAGGACAGGGAGGAACAGGGGTTTAAATGCACCAAGGAGACAGTCATAGAGAACTCGGGACAACTGGAGACATTTAAGGATACAGAGACTGAGAGACACAGGGAAGAAGTCTCATTGTGACGAATAAAGTTTATCTTGTCTGGCTGGGCAGCTCTCTGGGTGCTCAGCACCCCCAAAGCTCTGATCCTAGAATCGCCCCTGCCGTCACTATGTTTTGGATAAAGTGTACACTAACAAACCTGTCAAACCTGCATTTGAAACGTTGGCTACCATAGCAGTATAGTATTGCAACATGGCATTTGGGTCTTCGAACTAAAATAGGAAAAATAGGAACATAAATAGTGCCATCATTGCCAGACCTGGCCCACATCTGGTTGACATACACCCTGCCATGACACCAGTCAGCTTGATGCCAGATCCAGGCCAGACCTGTTTTTCTATGAGCCTGGAACACACAAAAGCTAAACCACAATAGAGCCAGATATGGGATGCCATCGCATAGACTGTGCCATCTATCCAAGGCCTGGCCTATATCTGGTTAACATACGTCTTATCATGCCAGAAGTCAGCCAGCAGTGCCGGCTTGATACCAGATCCGGGCCAGACATCCTTGCTATGTGGGTTATAGTTTCTGACACTATGCTTTAGCATGTGGCTAAAATACAACTTGAACCTAACTCTACCGCTAAGTGATTTGTTGGTCACTTGGTCGATTTTAAGTGTGACTGGTTCAAATGGAGTTAGAGACTTTCAGTCTTATTCATATTATGTATCTTCTTCATTTTGGAGAGCAACATTTCTCTATAATTCTCTCACCTCCAGGTATGTTTCCAGGGCAACCCACACACTCCAGTCACTGAGTTTCCTTCCTCCCTTGATGTACTCCTCTACTCGACTCTTTCAGTTTGCTAAAGGTAGCTCGTCATGAGCCTGCATCAAAGAACATGGAATGAGGTAGTTGCTAAATCATGTGATCACAGCAAACTCAGTCACGAGTTTTCTGATGATGATTTACGTAAAACAAAGAGTTTAAAAGACACTTGATTTGCTCTACCTGTGCTCTGTTGATGCCCAGCACCTCTTCATGCACATACACTGACCACAGGTTGCACGTACACTCTGTGGTGTGTGGGGGGAACTCCCAGCAGCTTCTCTGTTGGTTGTGTCCCAGTTCATGGATGGGACCCCACAGTTCTTTACCTTTTTTAACATCAACTAGTTCAGCAGCTGAGTCATGGTGTGCCATGATGGGATAACCTGAATGCATCCAGCCTTAACAGAAGAAAAGTGCATAGCACACATGACATTTCAGTTTCCTGCCTCTTTCACCTTTTGAAATTGACACGTCAGTTCCCTGCCAGATTATCTTGATCTTGTTGTAGGTAGGTGAGTGTTCCAGTAGCCTCCACTTCATTTGATATTCCTCATCATTTCTGTCACGGTTTGGCAGGGCAAACCGTGGGGATGTGGAGAAAGAGGACCCAGGCGCGGGGCTCTGAATAAAGACAGTGCGTTTATTTACAGTGAAGTTAACAATAAATGCACAATTTATCCCTGTTGCTCCCCAAGACTCCCGTGTGTGTCTCCCACTCAGACGTCCGTGTTCGTGCTCCCCGCTGTCGTGTTTCTGCACACCCTGTGCGTGCTGCCCTTCCTCTCCACGTTCCTCCTGTAGGAAAACAATAGAGGCAGCACGATCTGCACTTTCTAAACACACACACTGACTTGGGAGTCTAACACAATAATCCCACGTCGGTGGGAGCTCCACGACTCTCCTAAGTAGCTCCCCCGACGAGCCCTGATCAGCAGCAGGTGTGTGGCTTCGGGTGTGGCCAGTCCCCTAGCAGGGCCACACCCACCAGGCCTGAAGGCACCTGTAAACAAGTGTTCAGACACACCTGCACCCATACACACACCCACACACACACTCATATCTACAAGCATGGAGAAGAGGGGCAGCAACACCAAAAATACATATAATATAACAAGTCCATAACTGCTCAGGGATCCTGGGTTGCTCAGACCCAGGATCCCTGACAATTTCTTTGTTTCTATTTTTTGTTTCTTAGAAATTTTGGCATCCCCTCTGTTAGATTTGTATTGTGATTTGGTTTGATCCTTAATAGTCTGCAAGCTTTGTGTGCATTCCAGAGCTCTCTGACTTTCACACCCACATTTTAGGAGCATGGGAGAGGTCGTACCTTGTCTTATTGTTTTATGGTAGGATAAACTGTTTTAGTCTAAGTGCCTTTTGTTTAGATGGACGGCTCTGGGAGTCTTCCTGGGGTCACAGTTTGACCCCCCCCCCCCCCCCCACACACACACACACACACACACACACAAGGTATTCTTTGTTCACATGCATACTTATGTAAGATGTCATATGTTAATGAACCTATGCATATTCATGTAACCACAATAAAAGAGCAGTGTTACGGGGGAGCGGACAAGAGCAACTGGGGTCAAGCGAAGGAACGGCGCCTGTCCAGTTCTCTCCCGTGCACATGAAACATAAAGAATGTTGCCTACTCGTGTCTTGCTTGCTGTGTAATTACATTGCCTTCAACGTTCCAGCGAATAGGGTTATGCTATAAACCTATCACCCTCATCAACAGAGTTTGAACAGGAGGTGCATAGGTGGTTCCTGTGCTGATAGTCTGTAATTATGATAGTTAAGATTTCCCTTCTCTTTGTCATCACACAGAGTCAAAAATAAATATAAAAATGTATCAAACTGAGTTGAACTTTTGTAAATCTGCAGTAAAACAGAACTATATTAAACACTCACTCTAACGACATCCAGGAGGACGGGATCTGAGGATAGACAGGCAGGTTCTCCACCTCACCATAACGCTCAGTGAAGTAGATCCCTGCCACTCCCGACACTTTATTCCCATCAAACTGATGCAGTGTGTTCTCTTTGGGGTGATCAGCAGCCCAATGCCACACCTGCCCAGCTATCAGCACCCCTCCCCCAGCTTTCAGAAACGCCACCAGCTCAGCTGGGTCTGAGCCCACGCTGTAGGCATCGGTCACATAAACACCAACTCCCAGCTTGTCACTGAAAGCGCCCACAACTTCTACTTGGAAGCTGGATTTTTGGAGGCTATCAGCAACTGCACTGACTTTTCTCTGCACCCCTACAGAGAGGTTATCAGATCCATCACCTCTCAGCCAGGTCACAGCATTTTCTACCAGAACAGGAAAGGCTGTCAAGTAGCCCTCATGACCCAGGACCACAATCCTTCCACTGCCATACAGAGAGGCAGCCATCAGCACCTGACCTCGGCTGTTCATTGCTAAAGGAAAGGCATGGTCTCCGATCAGCACCAGGTCACTGGGAACATAGGGTCCCTGTAGGTCCAGCTCCTTCAGGCCTCTCATCAGAGAGGCGTAGGCCTCTTCATGTTTGTTTTTCAATGATCAGTTAGATGACATTGTGTAGAGGATTTATACTCTGTAGACTAATGAAGGAGGTGAAGGTTAGGATGCAGAAAGAGGAAGTTGTTACCACATCAGATTTAATAGATTTTCTTACATATATGTATGCTAAGCTAAGTTGATGGAATAAAGACTCACTAACCATAAAAATAAAAGTATTAGTTGTGTGTTAAACATCAAGACACACAGCAAACTGTCAAATAGCAGCTGGTGAGATAATAAAAAGCTGTTCTCCACTGATCTCATTACAACCAAACACAACTTAAAAACACGAAAGTCTGGGGTTTTTTTTGTTACCTGAAAGATGCCTTTCTTTGGTATTAGACCGTAGCACCACAGTTTTTAAAAGAGATGAAAGATCAGGAGCTCTACGTGACTGGACAGGAGAAAGAATGTATTTAAGAGCAGGGAAAGGTGCTGCTTATATCAGGAGATATGAGAAGAAGAGGAGGAACAAACAGGGGAGGGACCACTGAACAGAGGCAGCTCTTTTTATGGCCACAGAGTCAAAAGTTTATAAAGGTTGTAAATGTTATTCAAATGTGAGAATGGGAATGAGAACTTTGATGTGTTATATCCTCCTGAGAACCAACCTATTCATTTTTGTCCTCTGTAACAGACATCTGTTTTTGGTCTATATCTTTTGACTTATAAAGTGGCTTGCAAAAGTATTCGGCCCCCTTGAACTTTTCCACAGTTTGTCACATTACAGCCACAAACATGAATCAATTTTATTGGAATTCCACGTGAAAGACCAATACAAAGTGGTGCACACGTGAGAAGTGGAACAAAAATCATACATGATTCCAAACATTTTTTACAAATAAATAACTGAAAAGTGGGGTGTGCGTAATTATTCAGCCCCCTGAGTCAATACTTGGTAGAACCACCTTTTGCTGCAATTGCAGCTGCCAGTCTTTTAGGGTATGTCTCTACCAGCTTTGCACATCTAGAGACTGAAATTCTTGCCCATTCTTCTTTGCAAAACAGCTCCAGCTCAGTCAAAATTAGATGGACAGCGTTTGTGAACAGCAGTTTTCAGATCTTGCCACAGATTCTCAATTGGATTTAGATCTGGACTTTGACTGGGCCATTCTAACACATGGAAGGTGAACCTCCGCCCCAGTCTCAAGTCTTTTGCAGACTCCAAGAGGTTTTCTTCCAAGATTGCCCTGTATTTGGCTCTGTTAAGGGAAAATCCCAAATGGCAAACTGCAAATATAAACAGAACACAATGAGACAGCGTAATGAATCACATGTACATGGGTGAGCGTCTCAGAAGAGAGTCACACAGTGTACCTTTTTATTCGTGCATTTATAGTCACTGGTGCCCACACAACAGGGCGGCATATTTTCGCTCTTCTCAGAAAAATGACTATACAACAGTATGTGGCTATCTTACTGGAACATTCCGTTCCTCTTTTTATCAAGACATGTTACACAGGCGTGCTCTCCCGTCCAGCAGGCCGTCCAAGGACGAGCTTCTGGCAAGCAATATGAATCACAAACAGCAATGCATTTAATAAAAATCTTTTTACATTTCCCTCCTGTTGTTTAACTTTCACACTAGTTAAAACACCATTGGTTTATTATCTGTGCATGATTTCTTGCAGCGCATTTTTAATCAGCACGTCATACATTGGTGTATCACAGCATTTCAGTGTCAGGGGGATCATCATCATCTTCGTCCATGGGCAGTGTCAGGTATGCCTGCACATGAATTGCAACAACTTTATTAATCATTGATTGTACACATGGCAAGATACAAGAAGTAAAACAACAGAGTAGGAGTAGAAGAACTCCTACAAAAACCAGTCCTTTTATTAAAAGAGATTTCCAGGAACCACTCAACAGCCAGGTAAGCCAATCTTCAGTGTTCGTGACATAGTCCTGTTGCTGAGCGTCCCTGAGTTGTTTCAGCGTGCGTAAGGCGTCGGTCATGTTGGAAGAGTGAACATTATCTGGAATGTACGTACAGCATGTGTTGTTAAAGAGTATACAGAGTCCTCCTTTTTCAGCCAGAATCATGTCCAGTGCGACTCGGTGTTGCATCACGGTTATGCGCAGGGCATCAATCTCTTCATTTTGTTGATTGTTGATTTTGCACGAGGCATTCAGGAACAGTCCAAAGCGGTAGTCCAAAGTTTCAATCCTTAACATGTTCTTTCCAGTGCCCACCCATGGAAACAGTGAGTGGAGGACCTTTTGTCCGGTGGTCCAAAGCTTAAATTCCTCTGGCACATCACTGCCATAGATGGGGTCATGTGGTTGCACTGCGGAAACGTCTCGTCATCGTCTTGTAGTCTGAGAGCTATTTACAGCTGACATCCTGAAGGTGTGGTCTGAAATGAAGATTGGGGCACAGGTGCCCGTCCATCCCGGTGGCAGTATGAAGTAGGCACGTTGTCCACACAGCCAGGCCATTCCCTGCACCCAGTAGGTGCCGTTGCTGGGCGCAGACATGTTTACAGGTGCGCCTTCTCCGCTGGCGGCGGTTTGGTTGCAGTTGGTGGTGTTGCCTAGGGGTCTGTTGCCTTTTTGCTGCTCGTAACACATGGAGTGTCGTCCTTCATCCTGTAGGAAAACAGGGAAGTGGATTGAAGTATTTCTGTTGGTGACATTAAAGTCTATCCAGAAGGGCTGGTCACAAGTGCCGTTCTTGAGCCCTCGAGCATAGGGATTGTTATCTTCAGCGTTAATGTGTGGGTGTTGATATCCAATGCCGGCAAAACTGGCAGCACATTTTGCTTGAGTTTTGTTCATCAGGAGTCCATACAGGGTTGGGTGAGTTGATGTGCTCGGCATGTGGGAGCAGACGTAGCATCCGCTGTTATTTCCATTGTTTTCTTTGGTTCTGTCGTGTACATAGCGGTACCAGGCGTTATTCATCCATGAATGGATATGGTCTTGTGTCATGTCACGGAGGTGTGAGTTGTCATGCGTCCATCTCGTCCATAGGTGGTGCTGTTCGTCTTCTGTACCATCCTCTAGAAACATGAGGAGTCCTGCTGAGAGTAGGAGGACAGCCACGAGGACAACAAGCGTCTTCATGGCGACCAAACACACCTAGGTCCTCAGGTGAGTAGACTACTGGCAAGAAGCAGA